>NW_012121487.1:3352628-3354162 GCF_000951035.1 Colobus angolensis palliatus
TTTTTGTGACGGAGTCTCACTCTGTCACCCAGGCTGGAGTGCAGTGGTGTGATCTTGGCTCACTGTAGCCTTCTCCTCCCAGGTTCAAGCAATTATCATGCCTCAGCCTCCCAAGTAGCTGGGACTACAGGTGCCTACCACCATGCCTAGCTAATTTTTATATTTTTAGTAAAGACCGAGGTTTCACCATTTTGGCCAGGCTGGTCTCAAACTCCTGACCTCAGGTGATCTGCATGCCTCAGCCTCCCAAAGTGCTGGGATTACAGGCGTGAGCCACCATGCCTGACCCTTGGGGTCTTTTTTATGAAGACTATGCCCACATCTAGGTCACAAAGATAATCTCCAGTGTTTTCTTCTGTTAGCTGTTTCATCGTTTCACTCTTTAAATCTTTCTTCTGGCTGGATTAAGGTATAAAGTGATCATCTCAGGCCAGCCTTATTTTTCTGACTTTCCCAAATACCATCAACTACATAGCTCATCTCCATTGCTTGATGGAGCCACCTTACCAAATGGCCAGCTCTGGGCCCACTATGTCCCTGAGTCTTTCTCCTGCCCCACCAATCTGCCTGTCTCTGCCAGCACATGTGGGTTCTTAAAACCAGGCCCTTGTAGGAAACCTTATGTTTGGTCCAGCAAGTCCCATCTTTTCTATTTATTTAGAGACAGGATTTTGCTCTGTTGCCCAGTTTGGAGTACAGTGGCACAATCATGGCTCACTGTAGTCTAAACCTCCTGGGCTCAAGTGATCCTCCCAGCATAGCCTCCCAAGTAGCTGGGACTGCAGGTGTATATCACCACGCTCAACTAATTTTATTTTTCTCTTTTGAGACTGGGTCATGCTCTGTAGCCCAGACCAGAGTGCAGTGGCACGATCACAGCTCACTGCAACCTCCACCTCCTCAACTCAGGTGATCCTTCCACCTCAGCCTCCCGAGTAGCTGGGACTGTAGGAACACAGTACCACACCCAGCTAATTTTTGTATTTTTTGTAGAAATGGGGTTTTGAAATGTTGCCCATGCTGGTCTTGAACTCTTGGGTGCAAGTGATCCTCCTGCCTCATCCTCCTGAGTAGCTGAGACTACAGGCATGCATCACCTCACCTGGCTAATTTTTTAATATTTTTGTTTTAATTTTTTTGTATAAATGGGGTCTTACTGCGTTGCTGAGGCTGGTCTCCAACTTCTAGGATCCAACTTCCCAATCCTCCCGCCTCAGCCCCCTAAAGGGCTGATATTACAGGTGTGAACCACTGCGCCCGGCCTGTCTCCAAGTTTTCCTCATCTTGGGGCTTTCCGCCACCCTTCCTTTACAACTACCCCTTTCAGCGTTATTAATCACCTCTTTGTTGCTAAATACTTTGGAGATATGTACATATGTATGTGTGCATGTGTGTGTGTGTGTGTATATTTTATTTTTTTTCAGATGGAGTTTCACTCTTGTTGCTCAGACTGGAGTGCAGTGGCGTGATCTCAGCTCACGGCAACCTCCACCTCCTGGGTTCAAACAATTCTCCTTAGCCTCCTGAGTAGCTG
>NW_012121487.1:3354886-3360508 GCF_000951035.1 Colobus angolensis palliatus
TCGATCTCCTGACCTCGTGATCCACCCGTCTCAGCCTCCCAAAGTGCTGGGATTACAGGCTTGAGCCACCGCGCCTGGCCTTATATTTTTAAAATGTTAACATACTTGCTTTCCTTGTAGCCTTTGACACTGTTAACCACTCCTCTGTTCTTCAGATTTCTCCCTTGGCTTCTGACATCATTCTCTGCCCGTTTACCTGACTAGCTGCTCCTTCCCAGGCTCTTCTCCTATCCTTTAAACATGTGAACGTTGCCCTCTCCTTACTTTCACCTGCTCCTCCCATCTGATGTCTCGCTGCTACTGAAAGCCTTTGGTAACTGTCCATTGCTCCTCACCAGGGCTTCTAGGCCCTGCCTACCTCTTGTGCCCCGCTGCACTCATACTCAGCCATACTGACCTCCTCATTGCCTGGAACTTCAAGTGCTTTCCTGCCTTGGCATCTGTACTTGCTCTTTGCTCTGCCAAGAATGGTCTTCCTCCATCTCTTCCCTGACCCTCTGTAAGGCCGCCTTGCTCCCCTGGTTATTTGTCATGATAGACACCAGTTATTTATTCCTTCATAGCACATATTGCAGTCTGCTGTTCTGTTGTCTGCTTGTTTACTTATTTGTGGTTAGTCTCCCCTACATAAAACCTAAAGTCCTTGAGGGCAGAATCTTGTCTATCTTGTTCATCATTCTCTATTCTTTACTCATCACAGTGCCTGGCATACAGGAGACATTCAGTACATAGTTTTAGATAAATGGAGAATCCCAAGCAGTATCTCCCCTGAGTTTCAGACCTCTATCTCCAATAGTCTACCACTACAGATCTCCACTTGATGTCCTACAGAATCATCACCTCAGCGTGGGAACAGGATTTCTTTTCCACCTCTTTCCTTCCTGTGATCCCTGATTTGGTTGAAGGAATCACCACTATCCATTCTCTAGGCTAAAGATTTGAGAGTCCTCGTTGGCACATCCATCACTTTCACTTCCATTCAGCTGCCCACCCCTGTTGACTCCAGCCTCTCTAGCCTCCGACTCCTCCTTTCCATCCTTGTT
This sequence comes from Colobus angolensis palliatus, assembly GCF_000951035.1. Classification (NCBI taxonomy): domain Eukaryota; kingdom Metazoa; phylum Chordata; class Mammalia; order Primates; family Cercopithecidae; genus Colobus; species Colobus angolensis. Next base: position 3,355,930 of record NW_012121487.1, read on the forward strand.
GACACTGTCTGAATTCAGGCCCTGACTGTCTCTCACTGGGCTCTTGCACCTGCCTCCAAACTGGCCCTCCAGCTTCAGTCTTGTGTCCTCCCTCCAGTCTACCGCTCAGATTTGATCCCCTTCTCCTGCTTAAAATGTTTATTTGGTTCAGGGTTGCTTCCAGAATTAATGCAGCTCCTTAGCATGGCGTGCAAGGCCATTCCTTCCCATCTCACCAGCCCCAAGTCAGGGCCATGGGGGTACAGCGCATGCACACCTGAGTGCCAGTGCAGACACACACATGGGCACGGAAGCTCTTCTGCACTGAGTACTGCCCCCTGCCTTCACGCCTGCCACCTTGTCTTCCCACTGCTGCTTCTCCTCACTAGAACATCCTTCTCCTCGTTTGATTAAATAGGAGCTTACTCTCAGCTGGTTTCCACAGAGAAAGGGCTCAGTAAGTGTCATATATGAATACAGATTTTTTTTTTTTTTTTTTTTTTTTTTTCTTGCTCTGTTGCCCAGGCTGGAGTACAGTGGCGCAATCCTGGCTCACTGCCACGTTTGTGTAGGTAGGTCCTGGGCTTTTGTTTGTTTGTTTTTTTTTGAGATGAGTTTTGCTCTCATTGCCCAGACTGGAATGCAATGACGTGATCTCGGCTCACCGCAACCTCCACCTCTCAGGTTCAAGCGATTATCATGCCTCAGCCTCCCGAGTAGCCAGGATTACAGGCATGCATCACCACACCCGGCTAATTTTGTATTTTCAGTAGAGATGGGGTTTCTCCATGTTGGTCAGGCTGGTCTCAAACTCTTGACCTCAGGTGATCCGCCCGCCACGGTCTCCCAAAGTTCTGGGACTATAGGCGTGAGCCACTGCTCCTAGCCAAATACAGACTTTTAAGATGTATGCAAATACTTCACTTTTCTCCAGTCCCAAGCCATTAAGTTAAAAGCCTTTAAAGTCCTCAGTCCCAAGAATGAAGTACTTACACCTGGGACAGGAGTCTGAACATAGTTAATGTGAGTTTATTCACATGTTCGTTATCCAAAAGGATAACGAATAGATAGATATTCCCCACAATTCAGCATATTTTCCACATAAATGTCAGTTTGAGTGAGAGGGTACATTATATGATGCACCTGAAAAGACTGAAAGATGATTGGCCACGGTGGGCTTCGGATCCCGTGGATTCACACCCTGCTGTCTTCCTTTAAGCTGTCTTTCTTTCATTATCTTGGCCGAGGGAAAGACTCCCCAGTATGTTCTCTCTCAGGCTTCAGAGCAGAGAAACATGGCCTGTTGGAGCCTACCCTTTGTAACCTCTGCCTTGGTCTCTGGAAATGAAGGGTTCTTTTCTGTCCCCATGGCCTCCTGAGCCATCTGAAAACTCTTCTCCTGTTGAGCTAAAGCAAGCAGACAGGGGTGCTTCCTTTTTGTGTTTTGTTACAAACCACGACCCACCAAGAGAGGCAGTTGGTTAGAGACATCGTTAGTGGGGCTCAGATTGAGGAGCAGTTAGTACTATTCAGAGAGAAGCTGGGTCTGCTACAGGTGCTTCCAGCACCCTGGCAACTGTGCCGCATGTGTTGGTTTGTGGGGGCTAAGGGAGCAAGAGGTGTTTGACAGTTTTGTTTTGTTTTGTTTGAGATAGAGTCTTGCTGTGTCACCCAGACTGGAGTGCAGTGGCGTGCTCTTGGCTCACTGCAACCTTCGTCTCCCGGGTTCAAGCAATTCTCCTGCCTCAGCCTCCAGAGTAGCTGGGACTACAGGTGCACGCCGCCACGCCCAGCTAATTTTTGTATTTTTATTAGAGACGGGGTTTCACCATATTGGCCAGGTTGGTCTCTAACTCCTGACCTTGTGATCCGACTGCCTCACCCTCCCAAAGTTCTGGGATTACAGGCGTGAGCTGCTGCACCTGGCCTTTTTTTTTTTTTTGAGATGGAGTCCCACTCTGTCACCCAGGCTGGAGTGCAGTGGTGCCATCTCTGCTCACTGCAACCTCCGCCTCCTGGGTTCAAGTGATTCTCCTGCCTCAGCCTCCTGATTAGCTGGGATTACAGGCACCCGCCACCACGCCCAACTAATTTAGTAGAGGCGGGGTTTCACCATGTTAGCCAGGCTGGTCTCAAACTCCTGACCTCAGGTGATCCACCTGCCTCAGCCTCCCAAAGTGCTGGGATTATAGGCGTGAGCCACCGTGTCTGGAGACAGTTCTTGAGTTCTTAGATGCCATACTTAGAGATGTCCTTGTGGTCCAGTCTTTTGACCTAGGATATGCCGCACAGGGTAAGATGCGTAAAGTGACTTAAAGTCTACGTCTGGCAGTGACCAAGAAAAGAGGGAGAAAGCGAATTGCATTTGTAATGAACTCAACTAGTGCCAAAGACTGTTGGTGTTCATAGGAAATAGTTCGTCACAGGAAAAAGAGTGGTTTAATATATAAACTGTTCTGACTGTAAATGTCCTGGAAATATCTCACCCTCTTTGAATGTGCAGGTGATGCCTGCTACTGGTGGTGATTTGTTTCTGAAGGGTGGGCATGAGTCATCATACTGTGGTGTGTGGCTCCAGGGCTGGCATGCTCATACTTTCCCTCAGTATGTTTCCAGACCATCCACCTCTTTCTGTCCCCACTGTTTCTGCCTTGCTCCGGGCTGCCATTGTCTCAGCTGTGCTTCCTGAATCCACCCTCACACAGCAGCTGAGTGCGCATCCTAAGGTGTAGATCTGTTCATATCACATCTCTGCTTCAGTCCCTTTTCTAGCTCCTCCGGTCATGATACATCCACACTCCAGACTCTTTGTCTGGCCCTGCGTGGAAGCCAACATGGCCAGATGGCCTGGCTTGCGTCCTAACTGGCTTCATCATATGCTGGTTGTGTGACCCTGGGCAAGCTTCTCTCTGCCTCAACTTCCTCATCTGAAAAATGAGGGTGATGATAATAGAATCCCCTCTCATAAGGTCATTCATAGTAAGGATTCAATGAGTTATGTAGAGTGCATAGAACAGGGCCTGGCAGTAATAGGTTCTCAGTTTCCTGTTATTACTGCATCTTCACACACATGCACATAGGTGCTCATGCACACACACACACACACACACCCCCACCCTTCAGCTACACTCCCTGAGCTTACTCCATGCTGCTCTTCTCCTGTCCCGTGGCCAGCTCCTGCTTCTCTCTCTGACATTGCTTCCTCTAGGGAGCCTTTCCCGAGCCCCTGCTAAGACCCCATGCTCTTTCATGCTCATTTTCCTGAAGGCTGATCAGCAATCCCTTTGACAGCAGGAATTGTACTGTCTCGTCTTTGGGTTTGTACCACCAAGCTTGGCCTGGTACCTGGTCGGTGCTCAGTAAGTGTCTATTAAATGAATACAATTATCCTGCTGGTATTTTTTATCTTCATGCTAATATCAAACCACAAAAGTTTTTTCCATCTTTCTCAGGAAAAGTATCCCAATTTCAGATTTTTGAAGTTTTCCAGCAGTTTTCAAAGGAAGAAGCTAAACAATGAAAGGTTAAGTTAGTCCAAGAGACCAAATAACCTAAAGATATAATTAGGATTGATTTTAAGTATTTTTAATTGACACATTGTAATTGTACATATTTATAGGGTACATATCTATGTTATATAATGATCCAATCAGGGTAATTAGCATGTAATCTCATGGATTTATCATTTCTTGTGGTGAGAACCTTCAAAAGCCTCTCTTCTAGCTATTTGGTAATATGTAATATTTTACTGTTAACCATAGTCACTCTACTGTACAACACCAGAACCTATTCCTCCTATCTAATTGTAACTTTGTACCTGTCAGAAGACTAATTTTAAAGGATAACCTTTTAATAAAACCATTCATCTTGAATCACTGGCCTGGAGACTTTCCTCTTATTTCATTAAGAAACATTTATCCCTTTCTTCTTTCCTCCTCTCCCTTTCTCAGTCCTGGGGCTTCCCAGTGTACACAGGACCAGAAAGTGGAGAGAGAAAAAGACTGAATGGAGAATTTTTTTTTTTTCCTTTTTGAGTCAAAGTCTTGCTCTGTCGCCCAGGCTGGAGTGCAGTGGTGCGATCTTGGCTCACTGCAACCTCCGCCTCCTAGGTTAAAGCGATTCTCCTGCCTCAGCCTCCCGAGTAGCTGGGATTACAGGCGCCTGCCACCGCTCCCTGCTAATTTTTGTATTTTTAGTAGGGATGGGGTTTTGCCATGTTGGCCAGGCTGGTCTCGAACTCCTGATCTCAGGTGATCTGCCCACCTCAGCCTCCCAAAGTACTGAGATTACAGGCATGAGCTACCACGCCCAGATGAGAAGCATTTCTTAATGAAATGGACAGCTGTATAGTGAATAGGGGATGAAGAGCACGCATTTCTGTCACTCCAGTCCTCAGCTTTTTTTTTTTTTTCTTTTGAGACAGTCTTGTTCTGTCCCCCTGGCTGGAGTGCAGTGGCGTGATCTCGGCTCACTGCAAGCTCCACCTCCCGGGTTCCTGCCATTCTCCTGCCTCAGCCTCTCCAGCAGCTGGGACTATAGGCGCCTGCCACCGCGCCTGGCTAATTTTTTGTACTTTTAGTAGAGACGGGGTTTCACCGTG
>NW_012121487.1:3361523-3365369 GCF_000951035.1 Colobus angolensis palliatus
CACTGTGCCCAGTTAATTTTTTTATTTTTATTAAAAAAATTTTTTTGTGGAGACAGGGTCTCATCATGTTGCCCAGGCTGATGTCGAACTCCTCGGCTCAAGTGATCCTCCTGCCTTGGCCTCCTGAGAAAAAATAACAGGTTAAAATCAGTTAATATCATCATCTCAGTTTTGAAACTCAGTAAATGTGGTTTTTAAAAGTTACTTTCATTTCTGATAAATTTAGCCTTTTTGGGGCCACAATTTGGCCTTTTCTGTCTGGTGGGGACAAATCCTGACAGCTGGTTCTTACCCCTGCTGGGTTGGTTTCTGCACATGCAATTGCACACAAGCCTCATTCACTAGCACCTGCCTTCCACTGGGGAGGAGACTTCCCATCTCTAGGAAGCCAAGTTACTGACTTCGGTACTTCTGAAGGGCAGTGAGGACTCTTATTTTGAGATTAGTAAGAATAATTGTAGCTAACATGAAGCATTTCAATGTGCTGGGCACCATACTGAGGACTTTGTATATTTTACCTCACTTAATCTGCACAGTAATTTTGTGAGACCTAGATAGTTATTATCCCCATTTGACAGAGGAGGAAACTGAGGCTTATAGAGGTAAAGAAGTTGTCCGAGGTCACCAGCTGATCAGTGGTAGAGATAGGATTTGAACCCAGGGAAAATGACAGTCAGTCTGTCCAGAGAACCAGTAAAGTTACCCAGTATGCACTGGGTAGCTCGGTGACCTTTTATGTACTCTTGGATGCCAGGGCCAAGAGATCGTCCCATCATGGGGTGAAGAGGGGCCTTGACAGAGAGGTTGCAAAGGAGGCTCCTGAGGGAGGACTCCTCTTCCCAAGCTTTTCAGGTCCTGGGATCCTGGAGTCCAGGGTGGGCAGCCCAGGCCTTACCTTAGCCCCAGTCACCCAGTCTACAGAGTGTCTTACATGCTGCTGTGCATCTAACATGGTTGTGGGCACCCTGGAGATCCCAGCAGCATTGCAGAAGGCATCCCTGTCCACAAGGATATTATAATTTGCGTAAGAAGATAAAATTTGACACTTGGGGCAAATAGTCAAGAATTTAAAAAATTTTTTTGGCCAGGCTCAATGGCTTACGCCTGTAATCCCAGCACTTTGGGAAGCCGAGGTGGGTGGATCACCTGAGATTGGGAGTTCAAGACCAGCCTGGGCAACATGGTGAAACCCTGTCTTTACTAAAAATACAAAAATTAGCTGGGTGTGGTGGTAGGCACCTGTAATCCCAGCTACTTGGGAGGCTGAGCCACAAGAATTGCTTGAACCTGGGAGGCAGAGGTTGCAGTGAGCTGAAATTTAAAACTTCTTTTAAATTTATTTTATGTTATGTTATGTTATGTTATAGACAGTCTTGCTCCGTTGCCCAGGCTGGAGTGCAGTGGCACGATTTCGGCTCAGTCTCCTGAGTAGCTGGGATTACAGGTGCCTACTATCATGCCTGGCTCATTTTTTTGTATTTTTAGTAGAGATGGGGTTTCTCTATGTTGGTTAGGCTGGTCTCAAACTCCTGACCTCAGGTGATCCCCCCTGCCTCAGCCTCCCAAAGTGCTGGAATAACAGGCATGAGCCACTGTGCCCGGCCTTAAATATTTTTTATTGAGACAGGGTCTTGCTATGTTGCCCAGGCTGGTCTCCAACTCCTGGGCTCAAGTGATCCTCCTGCCTCAGCCTCACAAAATGCTGGGATTACAGGCATGAGCCACTGCACCTGACCATGTTTTTTTTTTTGTTTGAAACGGAGTTTCACTCTTGTTGCCCAGACTAGGGTGCAATGGCATGATCTCAGCTCACTGCAACCTCTGCCTCCCGGGTTCAAGTGATTCTCCTGTCTCAGCCTCCTAAGTAGCTGGGATTACAGACATGCGCTACCACGCCCAGCTAATTTTGTATTTTTACTAAAGATAGGGTTTCATCATATTGGTCAGGCTGGTCTCGAACTCCTGATCTCAGGTGATCTGTTCACCTCTGCCTCCCAAAGTGCTGGGATTACAGGCGTGAGCCACCGTGCCCGGCCTACAGTATTGTTTTTTAGGTACCTAAGCTTAGCTTCCAAAGTGTACTCACATGGAATGTGTACCACTGAAAAGGTGAGAGACTGCCACTCTAACCCAGAAGTGTACTGGTAGTTGCTTACAACCAGCTCTCTGAAAAGAGAGCCCTGTTTGCAGTGTTTGCCAGTTTCCAAGGTGTAGATACTCCTAAACTACCAACATGGCATCACTATACACAGAGTTGAGAAGAGCTGGGCAGCAGTATACCTTGATCCAGTATTTCCACGGACAGAAGCAATATATACGAATTACCTCAAGAGCAGAGTAAAAGGTGGTAGAATGATTAGGAAGTGGTATGTTTGGAGTCTTTAGGACCTTTGTTTTGTTTTGTTTTGTTTTTTGAGACGGAGTGTCGCTCTTGTTGCCCAGGCTGCAGTGCAATGGCGTGATCTCGGCTCACCGCAACCTCTGCCTCCCGGGTTTAAGCAATTCTCCTGCCTGAGCCTCCCGAGTAGCTGGGATTACAGGCGTACATCACCACACCCGGCTAATTTTTTGTATTTTTTAGTAGAGACGGGGTTTCTCCATGTTGGTCAGGCTAATCTCAAACTCCCAACCTCAGGCGATCCACCGGTCTCTGCCTCCCAAAGTGCTGGGATTACAGGCATGAGCCACTGCGCCTAGGACCTTTGTTTTTAAAGTTAATTTATTGTTAGTTAATGTAATTTAATTCTTAATAATGTGTTTAACACTTGGCCCAGAGTTCCTGAAAATTTGACAGTTCTCTTTTGCAGGCCACTGTGAGCTGGCTCCAGTACACCACTGCTTGTAGTCTTCACCTGTTTCCAAAAGCATTGTTTGGGGGCAGGTTTGGTGAGGAGGCTTAAAGAGCTATGAGAAAGGGAGGACCCAGCAGTGACTCCCTGGCTGGGGGTGGGGCTTTTCATTGGGCATCAGGGCCCTAATGCCCTGTTTACCCCGTGACCTGCCAGCTTGATCCTCACAGCCGAGGAGCATCCTGACCTATAGTACAGCATCAGTGTGAGCTTTTGTGTATTTGAAGATCTTCCTTGGCTCAGGCGCTTTCTGCAAGTCACTCGAACACTGCTTCATTCGACCACACCCGCTCCCAATTTAAAGAAGGTCCTTATAATACACTGTTAGCCCTATAACTCTGGCCTTTTTCTTTTAAACTACTCTCCACAAGAGATGATTATCACTTGCATGTGAGTTTCCTCATTTCTGCCATCTCTCCTTCTCTACTGGAAGCTCTGGGAGGGCCGTGTCAGTCTTATCCACCCTGAATACCCAGTTCCTGGTGGGCGATCAGCATATAGCAGACACTCAGTGAATATTTGTTGAAGGGGAAGGGCCTGAGAGAGTAGACAGAGAGACACAGGCAAGGGAGAGGGAGGAAACAAGGGGGAGGGAGAAAAACAGCCAAAAGAGTTCATTTAACTTGAGTTTCTGTCCAAGAGGAATAAGCCTTTGGGAATATACTGGATACTGTTTGATACTTCCAGCTGCAAAGGATTGAGCAGTGAGGCGCTCTCAGCTGCTAGTGGCAGAGACCTGATTTAAAATCAGGCTTGGCTGGGCATGATGGCTCACCCCCTAGACTCCCAGCACTTTGGGGGGCTGAGGCAGGAGGATTACTTGAGCCCAGCAGTTTTTTGAGACCCTGACTCTACAAAAATATAAAAATAAAAGAATTAGCTGGTCATGGTGGTGTACACCTGTAGTCCTAGCTACTCAGGATGCTGAGGCAAGAGGATCCCTTGAGCCCAGGAGTTGGAGTTGGAGGTTGCAGTGAGCTCGGATTATGTTACTGCA
>NW_012121487.1:3372224-3372526 GCF_000951035.1 Colobus angolensis palliatus
GCGGCGCCCAGCCTATTTTCTTAATTTCAAGCCACATGTAGAAAAATTGGAATGTTAGGGAAAGCATAAAGACCTAGAACAGAAATTAGCCAAAATCTTACCAATTGCTGTTACCAATTTAGCATATTTTTGCCATGAGCTCGTCTCGTGTCATTACAGCTCTTTCCTCCTTTCTGTTCAGGAGGAAATCTCTGACATCAAAGAGGAGGGGAACCTGGAAGCCGTCTTGAATGCCTTGGATAAAATTGTGGAAGAAGGCAAAGACCGCAAAGAGCCGGCCTGGTAAGAGTGGGGAGGGGAGG
>NW_012121487.1:3379301-3380956 GCF_000951035.1 Colobus angolensis palliatus
GCTGGGATTACAGGCTTGAGCCACCGCGCCCGGCCAAGAATTTTTAAAGAACTCACAGTGCCTTCCACCTCTTGTGTAATCTTGCCTCCTCAGACTTGACTTTCCTTATCTTCCCAGAGCAGCCAACACTTATGGGGGTCTCCCACAGTCTGGGCCCTCCGTCAGGAGCCACCCCCAACCTCTCCAATTCATAGTCTGATGGACTGGATGCACCAGCCAGGCAGTGGTCACAAGGACAGAGGCAGGGGCTAGAAAGTGACCCTGAAGTGTTCTGGATGGGGGAGTGTATGTGGAGGAGAGGAGGGGAATGTGGGGTATGGTTGGGAAGGCTAAGATAGGGGCTGAAGTGAGAAGGGGGAGAGGTGGACCCCTAAACATTGAAACCCAGGGACAGGAAGTGAGCATTCCTATGAGGAACAGGTCTTGGGAGGTGAGAGACCATGGGAGAGACCTGGGAAGCCAGCCCAACTTGGGACAAGGTGGGCGTGTCACTGAGTGGGCTGGAAAACCGAACCCTCTTCCACAAGGGCCTTCCGTCTCCCTCATTCCTTGTGCCCCATGTGGCCCTCCAGGCGCCCCAGCGGGATCCCAGAGAAGGATCTGCACAGCGTCATGGCACCCTACTTCCTGCAGCAACGGGACACCCTGCGGCGCCATGTGCAGAAACAGGAGGCTGAGAACCAGCAGCTGGCAGATGCCGTCCTGGCAGGGCGGAGGCAAGTGGAGGAGCTGCAGCTACAGGTCCAGGCCCGGCAGCAGGCCTGGCAGGTCAGTGTCCCAGCCTGCCTCTTCCTCTTCCATCTCTGATGGGCCCTCTGAGATCCGCAAATTGGTGGCTTCCTCCATTCCAACATAAGGGACCCCCACAGGGAGTAGGAGAGCTTGCCCCCTGGGGAACAGCCATGCATTGCCTCTCCTTGGGCTTGTGCAGAAGTCTCTGCCAGCCTTAGCAGACAGTCTGCCCCAGATCCTCCACCAGGCACAGGCATGTGTTCCCCTGATGGAGCAGGTGAGGACACAGGCCCAGAGAGGGCAGGTGCCTCACCCAAGGTAACAGCACCTCCACAACAGATTTGGAGTTAAAACCTGGTGGTGGTTCTACTGCTCCATGTGACCACTGCCCAACATAGGCACATATATTCTAAACTGGGTATGTGGTAGCGGGGTGGGTAGAGAACAAGAACAGAGGATGAGATAGTATTTTTAAAAATTGATACATCATATTTTACATATTTAGGAAGTACATGTGATATTTTGCTACATGCATAGAACGTGCAGTGATCAAGTCAGGGTATTTGAGGTGTTCATCACGTTGAGGATTTATCATTTCTATGTGTTGGGAGCAGTTCAAGACCTCTCTTCTAACTACTTTGGTTTTGGTTTTGTTCTAAGATGGGGGTCTTGCTATATTGCTCAGGCCAGTCTTGAACTCCTGGCCTCAAGCAGTCTTCCTGTCTCAGCCTCCTGAATAGCTGGGATTACATGTGCTCATCATCATACAAGGCTCTTAGCAACTTTGAAATATGGAGTACGTTGTTGTTAACTATAGTTACCTTACTCTACTGTTGAACAATAGAATTTACACCTTTTGCCTAACTATATGTTTATACCATTAAACTACCTCTCTTCATCCCCCACCCCTTCCCCCAGCCTCT
>NW_012121487.1:3383046-3383503 GCF_000951035.1 Colobus angolensis palliatus
GTCTTGAACTTCTGACCTCAAATGATCCACCCACCTTGGCCTCCCAAAGTGCTGGGATTACAGGCATGAGCCACCGCGCCCGGCCTCATTGTGGTTTTGATTTGCATTTCCCTTGATAATTAGTGATGGTGAGTATTTTTTCATATATCTCTTGGCCATTTGTACATCTTCTTTTGAGAAATGTCTGTTCATGTTCTTTGCTCACTTGTTAATGGAATTGCTTTTACTGTGGAGTTTGTGTTCCTTATATATTCTGGATATTAGTCCTTTGTTAGATGAATAGTTTGTAGATGTTTTCTCCCATTCAACAGATTGTCTCTTCACCCTGTTGTTTCCTTTGCTGTGCAGAAGCCTTTTAGTTTAATATAGTCCCATTTGTCCATTTTTGATTTTGTTGCTTGTGCTTTTGAGGTCTTAGCCATAGCTCCTTTGCCCAGACTAGTGTCCTGAAGTTTTT
>NW_012121487.1:3385015-3401565 GCF_000951035.1 Colobus angolensis palliatus
AAAAAAAAAAAAAAAAAGAGAAGAAGATGATCAAGCTGGATGACACAGGTAGCAGCTTGGCTGCACCTCAATGAGACAGATTTTCCTATGGGCTCAAAGTGCATTTCCAAGAGAAGCTTTCTGGTAGGGCTCAAGTGGCGGCATCTCTGTCGAACCCTCTCCATCCATCATGTCAGTATCTAATTTACATCTACTTATAGCCACTTGACAGCCCCTTCCTGGGGCAAACCCTCATATTCCTGAGGGTTATAGGTCCCCAAATTTATGGCTCCTGGATCTCCCTGGTCTTCTCTTCCCAATACCAGTTAGCTGCAGCCTGAAGGCCCTGCCACAGCTTAGGAAGGGCCCTGGCCAGGAGGCGGTGGCAAGTGGAAGGCTGGCAGCCGCTCTGCTCCCTACTGTCCCCACTCCCTCTGCTCTCCCCACATCACAGACTGGCCTGCGGGACTGGGCAGCAGGCACAAAAGTGGTAGTGACCAAGGCCCCCACCCCAAGCCTGGTGCCATCTTGCAGGGCACAACTCCAAGTTGTGTCTCTGGCACTCCCAGGGCCCCCTGCTGAGTCCTCGGGCAAGGCGCTGCTCCACCATCACCACTCAGTCACCATGAGGCCATGGGTCACTCCTGTCTCTGGGTCCTGGCTTCCAAATTGGCTAGATAATGATCCCAGGGCCTCACCAGCTCTGGGATTCAGTGCTGTCCTAAGAGGGACAAAGCCCTCTGCTCTTAAAGCCATGCCCCACCCATTCCAGCTACAGACCTTCATGTTGTTCGACGTGGGCAATTTCCATGTCTGTAACTCAACTGAAAGTTTACTTAATTCAAGAAAGTTCCTCGCCAGAAAGCTCTGTTGAGGTCAGAGGATTGAAGGGCCACTTTGGGGACCCTTGCTGAAGATGGGCTCTGCTCTGGGGATGCCCAGCCTAGGTGGTCACAGAACCCAGTTTGCTATAAATACTTGCCAGATGGTGCGGACTTTCTTATGTGTCTTCATCCTAACGTGCTCTGCAGGGCCATGACTTAAGCCACAGACTCCATCCATATTGTCCTGGGGGAAACCCCAGGCCTGGAGTCAGGGACAGTGGAGAGCAAGGATTTGGGTTTTCTCAGATCCCAGTTTGTCTGTTGTCTCCCATTGATTTCAGGCTCTACACAGAGAACAGAGAGAGCTGGTTGCTGTGCTGAGGGAGCCTGAGTGAGGAGACCGCCAGGCCCAGAAGCAGAGGGCAGTCAAGGTCAAGAACCTGTGGCCAGCATGCCTGGCCTGGGCGGCCTGCCTCTGAGAACGGCTGAAATGGTGCCCAGTCCCTCAGCAGTGATGGAATTTGCTGGAGGACTAGGCCAGAGAAAGCCTCATTGCCACTGTGCCTTTGGGGTACCCTTGGAGTTGGACATACACCCCCTTTAGATTCCTCTGTTTCTTCTACCTGGATAATTCTTGGCCATGTTCTCTCTTCTCTAGGTTCAGGTCAGCTTTGCCCCGCCGCCCCACTCCTGCTGGTTCCTGAGCCCTTTTCCCTGGGCCTGGCTTGGAGAATCTGTTTTCAATCTCCACTGATTGCCCCCTTGCTGGCCAGCCCAGGGGCCTTTACCATGTTCTCCCCACATCCGTAAATAAACTTCCTCCACTACACTGTAATCTGTGAGGATGCTTCCTCTGCCTGGCCACTCTTGGGCCAAGTTAAGGCTTCAGTCGTGGTCCTCTGGGAGCCTCCAGGCGGGGGTGAGTTGGCAAGGGGCTTACCAGACCATGTGCGGAGAGCAGCAGAGCTCCTTGTACAAAAACCAGGACCCCTGGGTTCCCTGTGGATAGGATGAGCTGCCAGGGAGGTGTCACTCTTGGCACCCTCCAAGAATCATTACGGCTGGGCGCGGTGGCTCACGCCTGTAATCCCAGCACTTTGGGAGGCCAAGGCGGGTGAATCACCTGAGGTCAGGAGTTCGAGACCAGCCTGGCTAAATGGTGAAACCCCATATCTACTAAAAATACAAAATTAGCCAGGCATGGTGGCGTGTGCCTGTAATTCCAGCTACTCAGGGGGGGCTGAGGCAGGAGAATCACTTGAACCCGGCAGGTGGAGGTTGCAGTGAGCCAAGATTGCGCCACTGCACTTCAGCCTGGGCAACAAGAGTGAAACTCCATCTCAAAAAAAAATCAGCTGGGCATTAGAACGTGCCTCTAATCCCAGCTACTCGAGAGGCCGAGGCAGGAGAATTGCTTGAACCTGGGAGGCAGAGGTTGCAGTGAGCCGAGATCGCACCATTGTACTCCTGCCTGGGTGACAGAGCGAGACTCCGTCTCAAAAAAAAAAGAATCGCGGGCACTTTGTTTCTCTTGCTGCTTCTACTTCATTCTTCTTCTGCCAGGGCAGCCAAAGGCAGGATGGGTGCTTCCTGGATCCACCAAAGGGGGAAAGGGGTTGGGTGTGGATGGGGGCAGAACTTTTCCCTAGTGAGGGCTTTGGTGAGGTCTGCTGGAGGCACACTGGGAACACAGGCAAGCATCAGATGGCCCCCACTTCCCCCCCCAATAAACGGCGCTCAGCTCAGTCTCCCTCTGCCCGCTTTGTTACCATGGAGCTGTGGCGTTCAAGCATTCAAATGCCCTGCTCCTGTCAGGCCTGCCCCGTTGGGTGCTTTGTTTGCTTGTCAGGTTGGGCAGATAGTCTCAAGCCCTGGTTGGTGGGTGGGTGAGTGACACAGGTTAGACAGGGGAAGGTCCCAGGATACCTCTTCCCTCTCTGGGCTGACCTGAGGCAGTGGAGGCTCTCAGGTGTGGGATGCGGTTTTCAGGCTGGGATGTTCTGTACCGTAGAGGACAGGCCTTCCTATCGCTTACAGGAGCACTACTGGAGGGCAGCTCCCTCCCCAGGGTGGTTAACACTGTGGAGGCTGCAGGGTCAGGAGGAGAATCGGGGGGACCGGGAGGGCGGAGGCCCACTCCATCTCCATGCTCCTTACAGGCCCTGCCTCCCTGCCTGCTAAGGGCACGGGGAAGGGGTTCCCCACCTCAGTGAGTGCCTGCCTCCCTGCCCTGTGCCTGTGTACCTGGCAGTCACAGCCACCTAGCATGTCCCAGAGACCAACCAGCTGACCTCATCTGCCCAGCCCCACCTCCATTGGCTTTGGCTCTTGGCCTTGTGCCACCCAACCCTTTCTCCTCTCCGGATGTGCAGGGCCTGAGCCATCGAGCTGCGCCCACAGCAGACTGCCTTTGGTGTCTCACCGGGTGAACGAGGGCATTGCGAGGCATCCCTCCCTGGGTTTGGCTCCTGCCTACGGGGCTGACAGTAGAAATCACAGGCTGTGAGAGCTGGAGCCCAGCTCTGCTTGAACCTATTTTAGGTCTCTGACCCCTGCTTCCTCTTTAGAATCTCCTTAGAGCTCAGCCAGTGCTCAACCTGAGGCTGGGGGTCTCTGAGGAAGAGTGAGTTGGGGCTGAGGGGTCTCGGGCTGCCCCCTGAGGAAGGGGCCAGAGGCAGTGTCAAGAGTGGGGCAGTCTGATTGTGGCTCACCCTCCATCACTCCCAGGGCCCCTGGCCTGGCAGCCGCAGCTGCCAACCACAATGTCCTTTGGGGTTTGGCCTACGGAGCTGGGGCGGATGACCCTCAAATAGCCCTGGCAGATTCCCCCTAGACCCGCCTGCACCATGGTCAGCCACACCCCTCCTCATCGCCGGGACACAGCCCAGAGCGTATAAACAGTGCTGGAGGCTGGTGGGGCAGGCCAGCTGAGTCCTGAGCAGGAGCCCAGCACAGCCACCAAGACACCATGAGAGCCCTCACACTCCTCGCCCTGCTGGCCCTGGCCACACTTCGCATCACTGGCCAGGCAGGTGAGTGACCCCACCTCCCCTCAGGCCACACAGCAGTGGGGGCTGAGAAAAGGAAGCATCATGGCCCATCTCTTCTCACCCCTTTGGCTGGCAGTCCCTTTGCCATCTAATCACCCTGTTGCAGGCTCAATCCATTTGCCCCAGCTCTGCCCTTGCAGAGGGAGAAGAAGGAAGAGCAAGCTGCCGGAGACACAGGGGAAGGAGGATGAGAGCCCTGGGGATGAGCAGGGGTGAACCAGGCTCCCTTTCCTTTGCAGGTGCAAAACCCAGTGGTGCAGAGTCCAGCAAAGGTGCAGGTATGAGGATGGACCTGATGGGCTCCTGGACCCTCCCTTCTCACTTTGGTCCCTCAGTCTCATTCCCCCACTCCTGCCACCTCCTGTCTGGCTGTCAGGAAGGCCAGCCTGCTGCCAACCTGATCCTCCCAAACCCAGAGCCATCTGATTCCTGCCCCTCTGCTCTACAGCCTTTGTGTCCAAGCAGGAGGGCAGCGAGGTGGTGAAGAGACCCAGGCGCTACCTGTATCAATGGCTGGGGTGAGAGAAAAGGTGGACTGGGCCAAGGCCCTGCCTCTCCGGGATGGTCTGTGGGGGAGCTGCAGCAGGGAGTGGCCTCTCTGGGCTGTGGTGGGGGTACAGGCAGCCAGCCCTGGTGGGGACCCTGGAGCCCCATGTGTAGGGAGAGGAGGGATAGGCATTTTGCACGGGGGCTGATGCCACCACGTCGGGTGTCTCAGAGCCCCAGCCCCCTACCCAGATCCCCTGGAGCCCAAGAGGGAGGTGTGTGAGCTCAATCCGGACTGTGACGAGCTGGCTGACCACATCGGCTTCCAGGAGGCCTATCGGCGCTTCTACGGCCCGGTCTAGGGTGTCGCTCTGCTGGCCTGGCCGGCAAATCCAGTTCTGCTCCTCTCCAGGCCCCCTTCTTTCCCCTTCCCCTTGCCCTGACCTCCCAGCCCTATGGATGTGGGGTCCCCATCATCCCAGCTGCTCCCAAATAAACTCCAAAAGAGGAATCCGTGGGCCTGTGAATCTGTCCAGTTTATGGAGTGTGGGAGGGAGGTGTCAGGAGGATGGGGGTGAGGAGGTTTTACCTTCTCCAGTTCTAGAAAGTGCTTTCCAAAATTTTATTTTTTTATTTGTACCTGCCTTGTTCCAGAGAACATTGAAGGTGGCTTCCTAAAGTCTTAACTAGGGATCCCCCCTCTAGCCTAGGACCCTCCTCCCCACACCTCAATCCACCGAACCATCCATAATGCACCCAGATAGGCCCACCCCCAAAAGCCTGGACACCTTGAGTACACAGTTATGACCAGGACAGACTCATCTCTATAGGCAAATAGCTGCTGGCAAACTGGCATTACCTGGTTTGTGGGGATGGGAGCCAAGTGTGTGGCCTCTCGGCCTGGTTAGCAAGAAGCATTTGGGGTAGGCCTAGGTTAGTCGTGTTAGTTCTTCCCTGTGCTGAGCAGAGACTTCAGGAGCACCAGAAATGGAGCCAGATGAAAGGACCCCAACACCTCCCCGCCCCAACCTTTGACAGAGTATGGGGGCATCTTCAGCCTGGACACGCATGCATCTCCCCTCTCAAGACCCTCAGCACTTCCTCTACTCCCATCAAGAGCCCCCTCATGGTCCCTCTAACACTCTGCCATTCCCCCTAGACACCCCTCCTCTCCTCTGCCCTCTCTCCTCAGCCCCTGTTGGTTCCAGGCTGAGATGTGTCCCCACCTGATTAGGCCCAAATCTGGGCTCCTCCTCAGCACGGGGGCCTGGCCTCTGCCCCCTCCAGGGCAGGGTCAGGGATGGGGCTTCACTGTTGTTTGGCCTGAGTACCCCCCTCCAGTGGGCCACCCTGCAGCAGAGGGCATGTACTGGGGGCCCGAAGCAGGGAGGCTGTGAAAGCAGCAATGATGAGTAGGTTCCCGGCTACAGCCAAGACCAGTGTGGCCACTGTGCCTGCCAGGCCCAGGGCAGGTTCCTGTGTGGCCAGCCAGGCTCTGCGCGATCCCATATCAGCCAGCACTGCCTCCAGCTGGAAGTGGGTGCCCAGCACTGCACAGATGTGGAATAGCTGGTGGCTGTGACCTGTGGAGAGGATGAGCAGGTCAGAGCCACATCTTTCCCAGTGCAAGTCACCCCATCCTCTGGGCCTGCTACTCCCCTATTGAGAAGAAGAAACCCTGACTCCCAGAGTGACTGAAAGGAGTGAATGAGCATTTGTGCATGTGGCCCCAGCACACATGCTACTAGTTTTGCTACCTGAGAAGTGGCAGGTGGAGGACCCTTCCAGTGATGCTCTCGTTAGAGGAAGACAGGGAAGTCCCTCCTATAATTTGCCTCCATCCTGCAGTTGTAATACCCATTTACCCAGTGCATTCTGTGCTCTGGGAAGCCATCTGCCCCTGCCTCTTCCCGGGCTGGGCCAGGCGTGCCCTCACCGATGTAGTCAAAGCGTCCTGGTGCCAGCCTTTCGGGCAGGTGGGAGGCGAAGAGGAAGCCAGTGAGCAGCGCACAGAAGAGGTGGTAGCCATGGCTGGTGCTCAGGGCCTCCTGCCCACAGCTGTGGCCCCTGCCCCAGCACAGCCCGAGCTGGCAAAGGAAAAGTAAGACTGCTGGAGAGGGACTCGGGAGCCAAAACATAGGGAGTGTCTGGGATCTGGTAAGGATGAAGAGCGGGCGGGCACACCTAGGCAGGGTGCTGGACCAGAAGAGAGGCGGCTGGGCTGAGGCAGGGACTGAGGGGGCAAGGCTGGAAGTGGGCACCTTGAGGGTCTGGACAGGAAAGCAGGTGTCTGGGCAGGAGCCCCAGGCCTCCTTACCCTATAAAAGAGTGGGAGGTTGTCGAACAGGAAGGGATAGGCGAAGGCTGCTGTGCGGAGAACCTTACTGAGCCCAGGGCTTTCCAGCTCCAGGAAACTGGGAGGCGGGAGGAAAAGGCTGGTCACCATCGCTGTGCTCAGGGTAGGGGTCAGGAAAGGCAAGAGGCCTTGGGCAAAGATGGAATATCAGCACAGCCTGCAGCTAAGAAAACCCTTAGGGCATATGACCTGTGTAAAGGACCACATCTGTATGTGGGGATAAAGACATCTGCCTTTTATGGTGGCTTGTGAGAATTAAAGGAGACAGCATGGGTATGAGCATACAGGGTCTGACAGAGGAAGTCCTCAGTACATGGTCCCGATGTCACAAATGCTGTTTGAGAGCAGTGAGGTGTGTCCTCTCCTGTGCCTCCGCCTTCCCCGTCCCCACCGGGGGGGCCTGGGAACCCACCGGGAGTAGCAGGAGAGGCCGGTGCACAAGAAGGAGTTGAGTGCGGCGGCAGGCACAAAGAACTGGTGCAGGCGGCCGTGCAGCCAGGAGGCCGGCATGGAGTAAGCGGCATAGGGGAAGGCGCAGCCTGCGGTGAGGTGGGGGCGTGCAGCTGAGGCCTGAGGGGCACGCCCCTATGTCCCGTGTACCACCCCTCGACCTGCTCCGGGACGCCGCGCTCCCGCGCCTGTCCGGCTCACCCAGGCTGTAGAGGCTGAGCGCGCCGTAGTCCAGGAAGTAGCAGATGTGGCGCGCGCGGGGCGACATGGAGCTGAAGGTGTGCGCGCAGCACGACGCGAAGGGGTAGAGGCAGGCGGGCAGCAGGAAGACCAGCAGCGGCCAGTGGTACGGCTCCGCGCGGAAGCCGGGGCCGCCCGCCAGCGCCAGGAGCCGCCACAGGAAGTACCTGCGGCGGGCGCGTGCTCAGGCCGCCGCGGACCCCCGCGACTGCCGCTGCAGCCCGTGGGCCTGGACGGCCCCTGCCCGCCTGGGTACCCCCTCTGAGCTCAAGGCCGCGGCCTGGGGCAGAGCCTCCCCTCACCAGGTGGGCAGGAAGTGAGTCCAGATGTTGACCGTCTCGTTGGTCATCTGGAAGGAGCTGAGAACACAGTCCAAAGCCGAGCTGGTGGGGCGGCGGTAGCCAGACATGATGCCATCTTCCCAGAACACCTAGGGTAGTGGTGGGAGAGGAGGGGCGTCACTGTGCCCCGACCCTTTCCCTCCATTTGAGATCTCTGGAAGCAGGGTCAAAGAGGCTGGGCTGGAGATCAACGTGGCCCCCAAGCCAAACTAAATCTGATCTGATCTTAGCACAGGTCCCAGCACCCACAACCCGCAAAACAGATGGGAAACCGAAGAGCCAGATTGGGGTGGGGTGGGGGTGGGGCGCAGCACACAGGGCGCTCTGGGGAAGGGGACTCCAGATGGAGGGCCACAAGCTTGTTCCTCAGAGATGAGAGGAAGAGCCTCACACTGGAATGGGAGAGTAAGAGTTCGCCTGCAGGAGGGGCTGCCCCAATAGCTAAAAGAGAATGTCAGCCCCTAGTCAGTCCTCTAGGGAATGGGGGTTGGTGGGTCAGTGAGTGGAGCCCCTCACCCGGGGGACCTGGTGGACTTGAAGAAGTTGGGGCAGCTTGAGACTGAGCATGGTGGCCTGGCACCTCCACGTTGACCTAGAGACAGAGCAGGGGATAGGGGATCAGATATCTGCCCCCCATCCACAGGCCCCTTTCACCTGGGTTCAGCCCCAGGATGGGCAGCACATGTGGGAGGCAGATGGCACCCTCCCTCCTGGAGCTGCTTCCTTCAGGCCCAGGGAGGCTGGTCCACCTTCCCCAGCCCTTGCACCACTTAACTCCAACCTTTTCTCCTTGGGGCATTCAGTCCCCACACTGAGGGGCTTGGCGGCCTCAGCCCAGCATGGAGTGGTGGGGTCCTCCCAGCCGTAAGGCTACCCCAAATAGTGATCCAAACCCCCAGGCTCCCAGTTTTTGTCTCGGGAAGAATCCTGACTCCTGGAGGCCAGCACAGAGACAGCCCGAGTACCACTCCCTGCCCCACCAAAATGTGCTTCGCCCACAGTGCCCGAGCTGAGCACAGAACACTCTTGGCACTCAGAATCTCTGGAGAAGCCAGACGCCATCAGGTGGGACAAGGAGTTAGGGGGATGCCTGGCTTTTCTCTGAGAACTACACTTGTGCCCCCCAGGAGAGTTTTGGGGTCCCTGCCCCTCCTGAGCCCCATATCCCTCAGCCCCAGACCTGTGCACTGCCTCCAGGTGGCCGCGGCTCTGCTGCCCTGCTGGCCTTTCCCGGCACATTCCTTGGCACAAGTGGAGGGGCTGGGCCAGCTGGGCAGGCGGAGCTGCCCCAGGAGGAGGACTAGGGCACTCCTCCCACCTCCCCAGGCCGAAACTTTGCAGCAACTCTAGAGCCTAGTCCCTCCTCTTCCTGCCACCAGTAATGCATCCGTGTTTTTGCTGCATGCACTCGGGGGCTTGCACCAGCAGTCACTCCCCCAGCCTCTGCCCCTGAGATGGGTGCTGGAGACCCTGCTGGGCACAGGGCAAACCTGGCCCTAGTCCCTGCACCCCAGCAGAACAAACATGGATGAGGGCCTCCCAGGGTATCCCTTGCTTGCTCCCACAAGTGGGATGGGTGGGTTCTCCCCTACCCTGAGTGCTGCCCATCTGTCTGGGGAAGGAGTGAAGAATACACTGGGATCTAACTCCCCTCACGGTGCCTTCCCTTAGTAGTAGGGTTTAGAGATCTCTGGAGTGGGGTGTGGGCAGTTGCTGTGGAAATGGGGGAGGGACGGCTGGAGCAAGGTGCTTTACCTCTATTTCCCCAGAGAGGTGGTGTCAGAGCCCCAGAAGGTGAGCTTCCTTACCCAGAGCTTGGCGGGTGCTCCTAAGCTGGTGGGTCAGCAGGCCCAGGGCTCCACGGGCGGAGTCCGAGGCTGCTGCCAGCCAGGCTGATGGAGGAGAGGGGCCAGGCCTGGGCGGGGAGTGGGGAGACAAAGGGAAGCCAGGAAACAATCCCAGCCTTGTCCAGCCTCCAGGGAGCAGCACGGGGTGGCCCAGCCCCATTAGCAGGCAGCTCACTCGGCTGCCTGCACACAGCCAGCTCCTCCAGCACAACCCAAACTCCCCGTGCTGACTGGCTAGAATAGGCTAGGGGCCCAAGCCACGATGTGGCCACGGAGCTGTAGAGTTCCCCCGGCGACTCAGAGCAGTTTTCCTGTTCCAGGTTCTCCCAGCAGTTGAGGACAGCTCTGCCTTAGGCTGGCAGAGGAACCCAAATCCCCAAATGCGGAACCTATTTCAGAAGCCATCTCTCATCATGCTTTGCTGCCTTTTAGCACCTGGTGCTGGGTAGGGCTCAGAGCAAACTGCCTTTGGTAAATGTTGGTTCTACCATGTGGAATTCACCAGGCTCACCACCTCCCCATCCACACCCTGAACACAATTTGAGGTGCCAATCTTTGCAGGACAGGCACTTGAGGACTCAGAGGCTGGTTTCAAGGCTCACTTCCCCCACCCCCTTGAGGAAGAGGACCCAGCTGCTGACAGCGAACCAACCCCAGGCAGTGATGTTGCTGGCAGATTTTCACTATCACCCCTGCAAAGGCACTGCCTCAGTTTACAGGGTCAAGGAGCTTGACAGTGTCTATCAAACCATCTCCAGGGCTTTCACTCAAATTGCCTGCTTCTTGTTCTGTTCCATCCACTTCAAAGAAGTCTTTCCAAAATGCATTTCAGGATGCCATCTTCAATGTCCCACCTCCCCATGAAACTTCTGTACAGACAGGCACCAGGAGACAGGGATTGGGCTTGGGGGGGTTTATTAAGTGATGCTTTAGTCTCAGTCTCTGCCAGCAACTGGGGGTGGGGTGACTCCACTCACCCCAGGATTTCCCAGACTTGCTGTTTTAGAGGAAAGAGGCAGGAAGCCAACTATCCTCTAAGCCACAGCTTGAGAAGCTAGGCTAGTACTGGGGTGGGGGCAGCAGAGCTGAGACCCTCCACCCCCAGCCCCCAGCCTGTGCTATCCTCCCAGCCTGAGGGAGCTGAGGCAATCCTGGCCACAGCCTCCCACACACAGCCCTGCTCTTGGTGCGCCATTCACTGCCCTGAGCTATTCATGATCTCTGCTCCCGCATATTCACCTCGACACTCCAAAAGCCAGCCCCACACTCAGCCCCTTCAGGTCTTTAGTCCTGGGGAGGGCAAAAGGAGGGACAGAGGGCTCTGAGCAGCTTCAAGGGGCCTCTCCTTTCTGCTGCCCACTGAATGCCAGCCCCTTGTCTTCAGCCCTCCCTTAGATAGGAAGCGGGGTGGTGGCCTCAGACTGCACCCCCTTTCTTCTCTTCCTGACATCCCATTCTGTCCCAGCACAGCAGCCAAGAGCACAAAGCACAGCACCTGTGGGGCTGGTGGGCACAGGAGCCCATGCTGGCACAGGCCAGATTGCCTGCAGCCCTAGGTGGGGCCTGCTCCCTGCCCTGGAAGCTAGACAGAGGGAGACAGAAAGCAGAAGTGGGGCAATGGGATGTGCAGCCCCTGTGGCAGGAGGAGGAGCACACGAACCCTGACCCTGCTATTCGGTGCAGGCCACACCAGGCCTTGCTTCTCTAAGAGCCCCCGTGGCTGGCTCCAGAGCTCCTGGTCCCCATAAAGGGGATGAAAGGAGGATGGGTGATCCTTGAGGAGGGGAAGGGTCTGCAGAGAATCACTCAGACACCAGGTATTACCTGGCTCTTCCCCCAAGAACTGGAGGGTCCAAACTCCTGGCCCCAACCACTCTGCATCTTGGGTGAGGAAGAAGGGCCTCTTCTGCTGTTCCTTCCCCTCCGAGATCCAAGAACCCACTCCAGTGAAATGCAGGTACCCATGCCTGCCACCTGCCCCTGGAGACAGCAGGGGAGCTGAGGCAGGAAGGCTGGCCAGGGGCCCACAAGACTCTCCTAATCCAAGCACTTTCCTCGCTTTCCTAACGTCTTGGCAACAAAGGGACCCCACCCTCCCAGCCGGCTCCTGGGCCCTCCCTGCAGCCTCTGAGCAGCTAGGCCTCCCTCCTGCGTGCGTGCATGAGTCTGCGTGTGGTGGGGTGACTACAGGCGCTGGTCCTGGCTGCCAGGGAGGGCAGGAGAGATCTGGAGTCAGCCCCACTGCAGGGCCTGGGGGTCAGTATCAACCAATCTCCTTCCACTGCTTGTAGAAGTCCAGAACATTCTTGATGTCCACGCTGGCGTGGGCAGCGGCCTGCAGGGCTGCCTGTGGAATGGGAGGAGGAAAGATGCAGAGGGTCTGACCTCCTGAACTGAGGAGCAAATCATTCAGGCGCTGGGGAAGGAGTGATGGAAGAGAAAAAGGCAGCTATGTGGAGGGTCTGGGGATGGAGTCTGCTCTGGTACCTCATCCCTATTCCACACCATCCCCCCACCTCACCCATGACCCACCTGCATGGGGCCTGAAAGCACGCTGGGGTTGTCCAGTGGAAGGCCCGTGATGATGGTCACCATGCCGCTCGGATCCTCCTCACCTGCCCCCTGGGCCAGAGTCAGCTGTTTGCAGCTGTCCAGGATCTTATAGAGAGTCCTGGAGATGAGGGGTGGAGGGGAAGATGGGCCAAGACCCAGCATTAGCACAGCCCAAACACCAGGATCTCCAGGGGACAGGGGCAGCTAGGGGCAGCTGGGGGCTGGAAGGGCAGCGAGTGGCAGTGGGCCCTGGAAGCTGGCCCTGGAGACACTATGGGGAGCTGGCAAAGGTGCGATGAGGGAAAACACCAAGCCTGAGCATCGCAAGGCCCGAAGAGGCTGATCCATCTGCAGAGGAAAAGCTCAGGTGCTGGGGCAACTTCGTACTCCCCACAAGGTTAGGCCTGCAGGAGGGCCCCGGCAGGCTACGTGCGGAGCCTCAGAATTCTCCAGCCCTACCCGTTCTCCCTAGGAATGCTCATGGAGGAGCAAGGCAGGTGGCTTGACTGAGGTTCTAGGGGTGAGGGCTAAAATGTTACCAGGCATCTGCATCCTGCCTCTTCAGCTTATGCCGCTCAAAGCTCTTTCCCACCTCTTTCTGGCAGCGAATGTACCTGCAGAGGAGATGTGCGAGTGGAGGTCAGGAGCAGGGGACTGGCAGGGCGCCTTACATAAAGCAGTCCGTTGTGGCTCTGGGGGCCTGGTTTTGCAGGTGGGGGTGGGGAACATGTCTCTCCCACCACAGCTTTGTTTGGAGCCATTCTTAAGTGGCTTCCTGGCTGCTGGGCCCCGCCCACTTTTTCTCCTGATAACATCAATTATTTGGTTCCTCTCAGGGGAGGAGCTGAGAGGGGAGAAGCAGCAGATGCTTTTCAAGTCAGGGCTTCTGGAGACAAGGTCCAAACAATCAGGCCTTGTGCAGCTTCCTGGCCAGGCAGAGCAGATGCAGAGGAGGGGGTGGGCCAGCTAGCAGGGAAAAGGAAGCTTTCTTCTTTTTTTTTTTTGAGACAGAGTCTCGTTCTGCCCCCAGGCTGGAGTGCAGTGGCCCGATCTCAGCTCACTGCAAGCTCCGCCTCCCGGGTTCACGCCATTCTCCTGCCTCAGCCTCCCCAGTAGCTGGGACTACAGGCGCCCGCCACCTCACCTGGCTAATTTTTTTGTATTTTTAGTAGAGACGGGGTTTCACCGTGCTAGCCAGGATGGTTTCGATCTCCTGACCTCGTGATCCGCCCGTCTCGGCCTCCCAAAGTGCTGGGATTACAGGCTTGAGCCACCGTTATTCCCTATACCCTCTGCCTAGTCCTCCTCTGGCCCCAAAGGCCAGAAGGGCAGGCCTGTACTGGCTCAGCATCTGCTACATGCTGCCAGATGCCCCTCCCTGGCTGGCTTCAGTCTCACCACTCTCTCAGCTCAGCGGGGAGGTGGGAAGCCCCTGGGCAGCCTGGAAGAAGGTCCTCACACTCTGAGAAACCTGATCACCTGTCCCAACCCTAAAGCAGGAGAAATTCCTATAAAGGAGTTCACAGTCTAAAGCTGAGGGAAGGAGGTCTGCTCCCTTCTCCCCAGTGGGTGCTGATCACAGGCTTGTCGCAGAGGAAGGACAGCAGCTCAGTGCTACCCACAGGGCTCCTGGCCCCTTTGGTCACCCTCTATTTCAGCACCTACAACCTTGACCTCTGATTATCTCTGGTATCACTCCCCAGGCAGTGAGCTGACTGTGAGTAGAGATGGGTATGTATGTGTCTTACCCATAGGGAGCAAGCGGCTCATAAGCATGTGTTGTCC
Source organism: Colobus angolensis palliatus (assembly GCF_000951035.1). Lineage (NCBI taxonomy): Eukaryota > Metazoa > Chordata > Mammalia > Primates > Cercopithecidae > Colobus > Colobus angolensis. The sequence goes on from NW_012121487.1 coordinate 3,398,927, forward strand.
GAAAGACAGACCCAGGGCTCCAGCACAGGTCCAGCCAGACCTGCACTCACCTGTTTCCTTTTTTAAACTCTGCCTCCAGGTACCGAATCCCATCCCGGGCCCCTGGGTGTTCCTTCTTCAGCAAATCCAGGCCATCGATCACTGGTGGGCAAGGTGGGGGTAGGAAAGGACAAAACAGATAAGCTCAGACTGCTGTGACAAGAGGCTCTGGAGGAAGTATCTGAGCTCACCTCAGTACACTCTTCAGGCAGAGAAGGGACCCTGGCTCCAGAGGGGGCTCCCAAAGTTCTCTGAAAATGTGACCTTCTCCCAGCAATATACTTGGCAATTTACCAAGTGCTTTCACATTATATTCACTTACATTTTCTGTTTCTCCCAACTGTCTTGTGAGGCAGAACAGGGATTGTTACGTCCATTTCACAGATGAAGTGACGGGTTCATAAAGGTGGTAAGACTTGACCAAGGTGACTGTGTATAAACTGGGCCCAAATAAGGTCTCCTAATCCCAAGCCCAGAAACTCCTTTAGCCATACTCTATCTGTCCCCTTATCGCTCCAATGTACTTACCCGTCCTTGGGATGATGACAATGAAGCGGCCACTGGTGGCCAGCTGGCGGATGACAGGGAGATGGTGGCAGAGGGCCTGGGTGTCGGGGACGAGGTAGGGAGACATGGCTGACTGGGCCTTGGGCTGCTGCAGGCTGCCCTCCAGCTGAGACACTTCGAGCTGGTGAGAGAGGGTAGGGTTGGCACAGCTGCTGGGGACCCCTGCAGCCGGGCTGGGGGAAGAGTGGTGCTCAAGGTGGCTCTTATGGGGCTCCTCCTGTTAAGGGGATCAGAGGACCCTTTCTACCAATGGCTTTGGGGGGAAAGTAGACAGAAGTAAGAGTTAAAGAGAAAGGGAGAGAGAGAAGTGAAGGCAGAAAGGAGGCAAATGGCTGAGTGAAGAGTGAGTAGTAAGGAGTGTGATCTGGGAGAAGTGGAGGGACACAGAGGCAACAGAGCAGGGGGACTGCAGCGGAAGCGGGAGACCTGCCAGTAAGGTTGAAGCAAAAGCTCTACCAAGTGCAGAAGCAGCACTTGGGCCCTGATTTCCTACCTGAAGTCGTAGCTGAGCCATGTCTCTCATGAGCCTGTTCCGACGAGCTTCCTCCTGTGCCTATGAGGGAAACAACGAGCTGTAAGGAGTTGGGTATATATTCCCTTCTCCAGTCATCAGGAAGACCAAGAGAGTTTCCTGGGGTCTCAGTGTGACCTCATGCAAAGTCACTCTCTAGCACTGCTGCTAAATGAGGGGAGGAGAGTCATGGAAGAAAAAATACTCTTCTGCTGCACTCTGAACACTTCCATTACCAACCTGATGCAGGTCATGATGTTCCAGGCCCTGCAGGAGACGGGGAGCAGACAGCCATGTGCCGTTGCCATGCAGGACATCACCTGGCTGTGCCTCAGGATTCAACCTCTGCTCTTCTCAATCTGGTCTCCCCTCCCAGGAGATCCTACCCAAGCACTTCCTCACCTTCTACCCCCATCCACTTGCCAACATCTTCCAAATCTGCAGATTCAGCCCAAGCCTGACCAACCTGAGTTCCAGATCCACACATCCAACTGCCTACTCAGCAGTCCCATCTGCTCCTCAGAACCTGCGTCTCTTCCTCTAGTGTTCCCTAGCCTAGTAAATAAACCACAGTCTGCCCAAGTCAGAAAGCTCAGGGTTGGCTTTGAGTCTTCCCTCTCCCTCAGCCTCAGAAGTTATCAGCTTCCCTGTCCTGTCAATTGTGCCCCCTAAACAGCGGGCAAATCCTCCCACCTCCACTGTGAAACCCTAGTCTAAGCCAACACCCCTCCTTGACTACTGTAACAACCATGTACTGGTCTCTGCCTCTAATTCAATCCCTTTTCTCTACCTACAACCAAGGCAATCTTTTAAAAACCATCTGATGCCCATTATAGCCCTACTTAAGTCTTCTGATCCCTTTCCTCTGTATTCTGGGTAAAGTCCAAATTCCTTAGTATGGTCTAAAAGATGAGGTTAAGGATGGGGACTTCATCCTGTAAGATATGGGGAGCCACTGAAGACTCTTTTTATTATGCTTTTCCTTTTTTTTTTTGAGACAGGGTCTCACTCTGTCAACTCAGGCTGGAGTGCAGTGCCATAATTCCCGTTCACTGCAACCTCTGCCTCCCGGGCTCAAATGATCCTCCTGCCTCAGCCCCCCAACTAGCTAGGACTACAGGCACATGCCACCATGCCTGGCTAACTTTTGTATTTTTTGTAGAGAGTGGGTTTCACCGTGTTGCCCAGGCTGGTCTCAAACTCCCGGGACTGAAGCAATCTGCCCGCCTTGGCCTCCCAAAGTGCTGGGATTACTGGTGTGAGCCACAGCACCCGGCCCACTGAAGACTCTTTGATGACCAAAGTAGCATCATCAAAGTAGTGCTTTAAAATTTTAATCTTGGCCAGGTGCGGTGGCTCACACTTGTAATCCCAGCACTTTGGGAGGCCGAGGCAGGCGGATCACCTAAGGTCAGGAGTTCGAGAGCAGCCTGGCCAACATGGCAAAACCCTATCTCTACTAAAAATACAAAAATTAGCTTGGCTTGGTGACAGGTGCCTGTAATCCCAGCTACTTGAGAGG
>NW_012121487.1:3402130-3403248 GCF_000951035.1 Colobus angolensis palliatus
CCATTGCACTCCAGCCTGCCCAACAAGAGCAAAACTCTGTCTCAAAATAAATAAATAAATAAAAATACAAAATTAAAATTAATATAATATTAATCTTGGGGTCAGGCACTGTAGCTCACGCCTGTAATCCCAGCAATATGGGAGGCCAAAGCAGGAGGACTGCTTGAGCTCTGGAGTTTGGGACCAGCCTCAGCAACACAGCAAGATCACATTTCTACAAAAAAATATATATTTTTTTTATTTGAAAAATTAATCAAGCCTGTAGTCCTAGCTACTCAGGTGGCTGAGGCAGGGGGACTGCTTGAGCCTAGGCGTTCAAGGCTGCAGTGAGCTATGGTTGTGCCACTGCATTTCAGCCTGGGTCAACAGAGCAAGACCCTGTCTCAAAAAAAGAAAAAAATTCTCATTCTCATCATGAGACAACATCACACAAACCCAAATTGAGGGACACTATGAAATAACTGACCAGTACTCTTCAAAAGTGTCACATCAGGAAAGAGAAGGAAAAACTGAGAACTGTCAGAGATTGCATGAGACCAAGGATAGGTGACAGTCAAACATACTGTGGGTCCTGGACTGGATTACAAAGAGAAAACAGACATTAGTGGGAAGACTAAGGAAAGAGGAATAAAGTCTACAGTTGCTGCAGCCTGGGCGACAGAGCAAGACTCCATCTCAAAAAAAAAAAAAGAAGAAAATAAAATAAAATGTAGAAAGACAAAGGAACACTCTCAAGATTGGAAAGTATAGTCAATGGTAGAGCCACGGCTCTGGAGTTGGACACACTGTGGAGTTTTTATCCTGGCTCTTTCTGCTGCTTTAGAGACTTAGCTTCTCTGTAGGCCAAGTGGGCACTAGGAGTTGCGGGGGCTGTAGTAACTCTACTCTCAACCCCCTGCAGAGCCCTGCACAACAAAGAACTGTCCTGCCCAAAGTGCCAAGAGTGTCCCATGGAGAAACAATGTACACGAATGGAAGCAGAAGGCCAGAGCCTAGGTGAGAGCCATGTTCTCTTGCTCGCTCTTTTTTTTTTTTTGAGGCAGGGTCTCACTGTCACCCAGGTTGGAGGGCTGCGGCAAGATCTTGGCTCACTGCAGCCTCAACCTCCTGGGAGAGTC
>NW_012121487.1:3404293-3405729 GCF_000951035.1 Colobus angolensis palliatus
TTGAGACAGAGTCTCGCTCTGTCGCCCGGGCTGGAGTGCAGTGACCGGATCTGCAAGGGTTAAATGAGATGTCACATGCAAACCAGGCTGTGCACAGAGAAAATTCATGATAAATGTGACGACAACACTCCTCTGACTGGGGATAAGCCCTTTGGGGTAAAAGCCTGTGACTCAAGAAGAGGAGGAGGCAGCCCCAGCAAGCAACATGGCCTGTGTCTAGCTTGGCCTGTGGCGTCTAGCACCACATGAGAAGGGCTTGCAGGTACTCCCTGCCCCCTACAGGAGGAGTGCCTGCAGGAGCTTTAGGCTAGAGGAAATGCCTGCAAAAACTAACATTTTTTGAAGCCGTCTAACTTCCCCATAATTATTTTTGTAACCCCCCCACCCCCGCCGCCCCATGTCTTCCCCTATGGACTAGCAATAAAAGCCTTAACACAAAAGGTTTGTTTTTAACAAAATGTGCTTGTTTCGACAGTAAGGAAGGGAGTTTCTGGGGAGCTTTTGCCCCTTTCCAGCCAAGCAGAATGCTCACAAGAAATGGCACTCAGGGTGGGGAAGCTGCTGGCCCTGGGATGGGTGGAAAGGAAGAATGTGGAGGAGGGGATTGGCTTGAGATGAAGAAGAAACCCTGAGGGGTTGCTGAGACACATCATACTTCCTGTGCCACACACTAACACCCCAAATGTACTGGTGCCACTTAGCTCAGGGTGGTGTGTTGGGAAACATGCCCAGAGCTGTGCAGGCCCCACTGTGAAAACCAGATTGTTGCCCACAAGAGAAAGGACGGTCTTGTTCACTGCTGTAACCCCAGTGCCTAGAATACTATCATGTCTGGCACAAAGTGGGTTCTCGATAAATATTCGTGGAATGAATTTCTGGATGGAAAAGAGGTAACACAGGCCACTTTCCATCCTTTGGGGCCCCTGTGGGATGGGACCATGTCTGGGATGGGAAGGTTCCTTCATGGCCCCTTATACCAGGAGCCCTCCACTCCCTTCTGTTCCTCAGTCTTTATCCCTCTTGAATGAAAGGGAATAGAGGGAACATTTGCTAAGTACACACATGCTCTATAAGACAGTGTGCAAGGCACCTCATATCCACTATTATTCCATCTTCAAAAAACTCCATAAAGTGGATTCTATTTGTTCCCACATAACTGACAAGGAAACTGGCTTGGTGAGGTTAAGTGACTTGATCAATTCATAGGCTAAGAGGTGACAGAGATGGCCTCAACCCCAGGTCAGTCTGGGTACAGGTCTTGAGCTAGGCACCCTCTGCTCAAAGCCCCTCTCAGACCAGGCATGGTGGCTCACACCTGTAATCCCAGTACTTTGGGAGGCCAAGGCAGGCAGATCACAAGGTCAAGAGATCAAGACCATCCTGGCCAACATGGTGAAACCCTGTCTCTACTAAAAATACAAAAATTAGCTGGGCGT
>NW_012121487.1:3406811-3416607 GCF_000951035.1 Colobus angolensis palliatus
GCCAGGATGGTCTCGATCTCCTGACCTTGTGATCCGCCCGTCTTGGCCTCCCAAAGTGCTGGGATTACAGGCTTGAGCCACTGTGCCCGGCCGAGACCTGGGTTCTAATGTCATCTCTCTCCTAATGCTTCTCACATGCTCCAGGGGACCAAACTAGATCACATTTTCCAATTTTTTTGAGACAGAATCTCGCTTTGTCACCCAGTCTGGAGTGCAGTGGTGTGATTACAGCTCACTGTAGCCTCTACCTCCTGGACTCAAGCCATCCTCCTGCCTCGGCCCCCGAGTAGCTGGGACTACAGGCGTGCACCACCATGCCCAGCTAATTTTCGTATTTTTTGACAAAAATGAGGTCCTGCCATATTGCCCAGGCTGTTCTTAAACTCCTGAGCTCAAGGGATCCACCTGCCTTGGCCCCTCAAAGTGCTGAGATTACAGAAGTGAGCCATTACACCTGGCCCCAACTTATTTTTGTGGTCAGTAAAACCCTTCTTCCCTCTCAAATAAAAATCTTACGTAGAACTCTAAAATATAAACCAGAGCCAAGCAGCTCTGGTTGGAGAGGAGGCAGCCAGGTGGTTCGTGTATGTCAGGACCGGGTGGCCTGTCTGCTTAGCTTCCCTCTGCTGCCCCCAAATGGCCCATGTGGTGATGGAGATTTAAGGGTGAAAGTTGCTGGACTAAGGGGGCAGCACATTCCCTCCCAGCTCTAACTTGGTATGATTGTTTGATGTTCAGCTCAGAGCAGGCTGGGCCCAGAGTTAGAAAAGAGACTGATAAAGATTTCAAAGCCCTAATAACTATTTGTTCTGCCCTTTACAGAAGGCAGAGAAAGGAGGGGGGTGGTTGTTCTACAATAGTAGAAACTAAGAATGGCAGACCTTTAGAAGGACATCCTGCCAAGGCAGGAAAAAAGCTAAAATGGCTCACTGAATGAAGAAGGTAGCATAGCCTGTAGCCCCAAGGACACTGTCCCTGTCTGGGTGGAAGAAGGCATCCTGCCCCCTCCCTCCCCAGACCTGAACCCCTGTTTGCCGCTGTGTGTGACTGACAAACAGCTGTGGCATAAGAAATGCTATCCTTACCTCCTCTAAGGTGCTGAGCAGGGGCCGATCCGTGTCAAAGTTAAAGCGTCTGTGGGCAGCTCGGAGCGGGGGCAGGTTACGAAGAGCCATGTCCTCCGGGAGCAGAAGGCTAGAGGGGAGGTCAGGCAGTTCACAACCTTCAAGAAGATCTTGGACCTCAGGACACAAGGCCAGGCCTGGGCAGAAGAAGGACACGTAAGACCATCTGTTCTGTGCGAACTTCCAGTCAGAGAGACACAGCCCTTCCCTTTGGGAATTATCAGGCTGATGAGACGATGAGACAGGACATACCCTGGGACAATGGGGAGAGATGGAGGGAGTGAAGGAAGGAGAGATGGACACTGGTAAGAGCCAGTCAGGCAGAGCAGAGGGGCTCAGGAAGAACAAGGATGGCTCAGGTTAGGAAGGCTTCCTGACAGAAGGGACAATTACATTGGGATGGAAATGAGAGGCGGCACTCAGGATGAATGAATAGCCCTTGGCAAGTCTTAGGGGGTAGGAGCAGGTGGAGTTTTCCAGCTGGAAGGTGGTAGGAGATGAGCCAGACAAACAAACTTGGTAGATCAAAGTCAATTCTCAATGACCACAGGCATCAATGCAACAGCAGCAGCTAGGTCTGGCTCCCAGGGCCCTCTCACTCTGCCCTTACCTTCCCCAGGGAGCACACTGCCTTGCTGACCAGGTCACCTGCCCACAGTACAGCAGTGTTGGGGTGGGAAACCAGAGAGGCCTAGACCACACAATGACTGTTGTGTGTTAGGGAGGCTGGCAGTGAATCCCATTAACCTCCTTACCCCAATGGCTGGGTTATGGGGAGGCGGGATGGGCTCAGTAGGGCCATTGAGAGAGAAAAGAAAGGAGGGTAGTGCCAGGGACCTACTCACCAGACTCCTGGAGTTCGCCAGCAGCAGGCAACAGATTCAGCAACACAGACAGGCGGTTCCACAGACTTTGAGAGCTCTGGGGAGAGAGAAGGGAGAGGAGGCCTTCAGCCAGAGATAGTGGTGGAGAACAGCAGTGAGCAAGGAAAGTACCACCATGGAGGATCTGGCCTATGTTCAGAGGCCTATGGGGGTTTGATTTAAAAACTAACAAAAAAAGCCTGGGCAACAAGGCAAAAACCTCGTCTCTAAAAAAAAATACAAAAATTAGCTGGGCTGGCTGGACATGGTGGTTCATGCCTGTAATCCCAGCACTTTGGAAGGCCAAGGTAGGCGGATCACCTGAGGTCAGGAGTTGGAGACCAGCTTGGCCAACATGATGACACTCCATCTCTACTAAAAACACAAAAAAATTTAGCCGGGCATGGTGGCAAGTGCCTATAATCCCAGCTACTTGGGAGGCTGAGGCAGAAGAATCGCTTGAACCCAGGAGGCGGAGGCTGCAGTGAGCTGAGACTGTGCCATTGCACTCCAGCCTGGGCAACGAGAACGAAACTCCTTCTTGAAAAAAAAAAAAATCAGCCAGGCATGGTGGCATGCGCTTGTAGTACCAGCTACTGGGGAGGCTGAGTTGGGAGAATCACTTGAGCCCAGGTTGAGGCTGCAGTGGGAGCTGAGGTATGCCACTGCACTCCAGCCTGGGCAACAGAGTAAAACTTTGTTTCAAAACAAAACAAAACAAAACAAACCACATTCGGACTGGGCACAGTGGCTCATGCCTGTAATCCCAGCACTTTGGGAGGTTGAGGCAGGCATATCATTTGAGGTCAAGAGTTTGAGACCAGCCTGGCTGAGCTTTTTCACCAGCTGAATACTTCACGAAAGGAGAAAGCAGGCCGGGCGCGGTGGCTCACGCCTGTAATCCCAGCATTTTGGGAGGCTGAGGTAGGCAGATCACGAGGTCGGGAGATCAAGACCATCCTGGCTAACACAGTGAAACCCCCTCTCTACTAAAAATACAAGAAATTAGCCAGGCGTGGTGGCGCCTGTAGTCCCAGCTACTCAGGAGGCTGAGGCAGAAGAATGGTGTGAACCCAGGAGGCGGAGCTTGCAGTGAGCCGACATCACTCTACTGCACTCCAGCCTGGTTGACAGAGCGAGACTCCATCTCAAAAAAAAAAAAAAAAAAAAAGGAGAAAGCAGCAAAACCACAAGGACTTTCTGGATCTTGGTAGTAGGAAAAGCCAGGGTGTTAAAGGACGTTGCTTCTCTATGTCTAGCAGTAACCTATCCTTCCACCCCTGCCATGTGCCCATACTGGAACACCTCTCTGGGGATGTGACTCAGCATCTCCATCTTCACCACACTTCCCTCAGTGACTAAAGACTAACTAACTGTCATCAGACATAAGCACACACCCAAGGGTGCACCTGGCCCTGACCCAAACCCTCTCATCTAGGGACTGGGGCGACCCACAGGGAAGAGAGTCTTCCACAGCACGGCAGGTATGCCCCTAGAAGAAAACATTGAACAAATGCCTCTGGGAATTAGAAGTTCAAGGCTGACACTCTGAACCTGAGAAGGAAGGGAAAGCTACCATGGCCCCACTCAGCCTCCATGGCAGCCGGCTTGACAAGAGCTCCGTCCTGTTGTGTGACTCTCCTTAAGCTGTTTCCCCTGCCTAGTACATCTTCACAACTCTTGTCAGAAGTTGCCATCTCTTCTGTCACTATCCTCTAACTCAGTGCTCTCTCCCTTCTCTGGATTCTTTAGTATTTATCAAGTTTGGTCCTTGAACATGTACTTCTACCGGCATTACTTATAATGGCCGACATTATGCCCAGCTTTGGGGATACAAAGCAAAATAAGCAGCTCACTCATTGTTCCCCGGCCACAGGCTTTGTGAGGGCCAAGACCATGCCTAATCCTTCCCTGTCAGAGCATAAGGGCCCAGCACAGATAGGTGCTTAATTGCTTGGCAATAATTCTTGCCTTGGCCATCTGGGGGGATCCTCAGGCCCCATCCTGGCTCATCCCCTCCTCCAAGACCCTGGGACCTGACAGGAGCAATGGAGTGGACTGACACACCTGTGCACACACGATGATGAGGTCAGGATTGGTCCGAAGCCAGTCCAGGAAGACTTTCACAGCAGGAAGCAGGCCTTCAGCCATCAGGACCTGAAGCTTCTCCTGGATGCTGCGCTCATTCCGACAGGAGCGTCCACTGGACTCACTCCCCTCCGACTCAGAGCCCTCCTCAGAGGCTGGGGAGTGGGTGAATGGAAGAGAAAAAACTGGGATAAACAAGAGACACTTGGCAGCAGGCCTTAGCTCCGTGCAGGGAGCATGCTTCCACCTGGCCTGGGCCCTTTCAAGGAATTCGGATATGAAAAATCTGGGGAATCACTTACAGGCCGAATCACTTACAGCCCCTTATTCAATTTTTCCAGGCCCACTAACTCTTGTTTTTTAATCTCCTCCAATTCATTTTACCAAGGTTGCTTTTTAAATATGGTGCCTTTTAAATACAATTCTTACAGACTCAAGTAATTTGTGATGTTGATCTACAGCTATTCATTCAACCAGGATTTATAAAGTGCCTACTCTGTGCTGGAAGGCAGGGCAGACAATTAGAGGGGAGCTACAAGGGAGGGAGAAAAGCAAGGGGTATGGTTTTAAAAGAGTTACTTTCAATTCCTAGCTCTTCTACTTTGCAAGTGAGAACACTGGGCAGGTCCCTTCACATCTCTGAGCATCAGCTTCCTCATTTCTGTCATTCGCTCAGTCATTCGATAGTTCTTAAGTCCCACCCATGTGCCAGGCACTGTGTTAGTTACTGGGGATACAGCAGTAAGTAAGATATATTCTGTCCTGCCCTCAAGCAGTTTGGACTCTAACTGGGGAGACAGACAAACCAACAGGCAACCTCACCAGAGTGGGAAAGGACTGGAGGCTGCAGAGGTCCAGGTGGCCACAGGAAGCAAATCTAACATACCCTTGAAGGAGTCCCAGACCAAATAAATGACTTTTAAGCTAAAATCTAGGGAGGCAAGTAAGAATTAGCTAAGTGACAGACTGGGAGCAAGGGAGGAAAAGCACGTGCCAGACAGAACACTATGTATAAAAGTTTGGAGGGGCTGGGCATAGCGGCTCACACCTGTAATCCCAGCACTCTGGGAGGCCGAGGCAGGCAGATCACCTAAGGTCAGGAGTTTGAGACCAGCCTGGCCAACATGGCGAAACCCCGTCTCTACTAAAAATACAAAGATTAGCCGGGCATGGTGGCACGCGCCTATAGTCCCAGCTACTTGGGAGGCTGAGGCAGAAGAATGGCTTGAACCGAGGAGGCGGAGGCTGCAGTAAGCCAAGATCGTGCCGTTGCACTCCAGCCTGGGCAACAGAGTGAGACTCTGTCTCCAAAAATATATATATATTATATATAATATACATATTATATATAATATATATTACATATATATTTTATATATATATATATATATATTACAAACACACAAATTAGCCAGGCGTGATGGCGCATGCCTGTCATCCCAACTACTCAGATGGCTGAGGCAGGAGAATCGCTTGAGCCTGGGAGGCAGTGGTTGCAGTGAGCCAAGATCGTGCCACTGCACTCCAGTCTCAGCAATAGGATAAGACCCTGTCTTTAACAAAAAAAATAAAAAAACTTTGGAAGTAAAAGACAGCCTAGAGTAGGGATGACAACTCTTCTACCACAGGACTGCTATGAAGGTTAAATAAAACAACACCCTAGAACAACACAGGGTAGCCTTAACAAAGAGTTGCTGCTACTAAATGGGTACTCTCTTTGCAGGGAAGATCCTCAAGAGAGAAGTCTCACTCTAATGCACCTGCCCTGGTGAGTAACAGATGGCACCGGGGAAGGAAGCTGCAGCTGCAATTGTGCAGGGAGGAAAGCCCCAAACCCACAGGGCAGGGTGAAGTGCAACAGAATTAAAACCAACAAATGGGTTGGGAGCTGGGAATGAGGAAGTGAACAGGAGAGCGGATCCTCAGGAAAAAACTCATGGGCTACACCCATGAGGTGAAGGTAGAGATGAAAGGTCATTCACATACAGAGGAAAGTGGCCTCTCTGGTGAGCGTCTGTGGCATGGAGGTGCGGACCAGAACAGGATGATGAAGTGGTCCAAATACCTGGCTCTGAAGGCTTGTCTACATCCCCATTGACACAAGGCCTGTGGCTGGCCGAGGTATGAGGGTCGGTGGTGGGCTGGAGGAGCAGGTTGCTAAAGGTGGGGGCCAGTCGGAAGCAGCGCTTAGTCTGGAACATCTGGGTGGACATGGCTTGTAGATTGCTGGCAATGCTAGCCTCACTGGGGCCCAGTGGGCCATTGAGGGAATCGGGAGCCTCTGATCTGCCCTGAGGGGGCTCCAGGGTTGGTGACCGTGTCCCCTCCTCTTCCTCCATATCTTCCAAGTCTGATCGGGACTCCTGGCTATTCATCTCCGAGTCTGTTTCAGCATCAAAAGCCGTTCCCCCACCTTCAAGACTCTTGTCAGAGCCACTGTCTGAGCCCTCACTGGCCCGGGCTGAGTCATGGCTTGAGTCCGATTCAAAGCCTTCACTCAGGTCACTGTCATCACCAGCTTTGGGTGGGTGGCGGCGACGGCGGAGGCAGGAGAGGCGGGAGAACTTACGGCTCTTTCTGCCCTCACCCACTTGGGGTACTACAGGAGGAGGCTCAGGATCTGGCTCCTCCTCTTTCTCCAGAGGTTCCTTGGACTCTGGCTCATCTGTGGAAAGAGGAAGGTCAGGTGGAGCCCGAGGAACAGGTGGGGCCTGGATGCTGGAATGTGCTCTCTAACACCACTTCCCCCAAGTCTGTGTTCCTTTCCTTCATCCCCATGCCCCACACCAATCTTTCCATAGTGATGACCTCCCCCATTCTCCCACCTGTGCCATCACTCTGGAATGCCGGGACAGGATTCTCGCCCTCTTCCAGCTCAGCTTGCAGCCGTATGTTGACATGATTGACGAGGTGGGAGAAGAGGGCCAGGGTGAAGGCAATGGCTGCACTGTACTGCTTAGATCCTGAAGTTAGGAAAGCCAGGCATTAGGGGCCTCGGGCCCTGATGGGGAGTAGGCACCATTAATTCCAACTACATCTCATCTGTTCTCAACTCTTCCAAGGATCCAACTACTCATCAAAGATTCTTTTTTTTTTTTTAAACTTTTTAGAGACGAGGGTCTCACTATGTTGTCCAGGCTGGGTCTTGAACTCCTGGGCTCAAGCAATCTGCCCGCCTTGGTCTCCCAAAGTGCTGGGATTACAGGCGTGAGGCACTGTACGTGTCCTATTATTCTTTCCATAATCTAGAATGTAACATCTCACCTTGTGCTCCTTCAGATAAGCATATCCTTTTGTCCCATCTCATCCTTCCTGGCTTTGAGGTTCCTCCCCATACCTCAAGAACTTTCACATCCAGCCCTATCCCTCCTTACCTCCCAATCTTGCTCTGCATACACATCTGCCAGAAAGGCTTCCAGAATTGCCTAAATGCCTCCAAGAGCAAGGTCTGAAATTCTGTCTGGATCATCACTAAGTATCCTGACCCTCGTCTCTGCATAGGCCCTGGCCAAGGGTGTGCATATTTATGGGAGGCAGTAAAGAGAAGGGGGAAGGAAATGTGCTGTTGCTTGTACTCAATTACCAGGAGCTCCTTTAGGTTAGGATCCCTTGGCCCTTACTCGCCCACAGCCAAGCAGTGACACAGGAGTGAAGAGGCTGCTTGTGGAAGGAACTTTATGAATAAGGAGCTGCAGAAAAGGGGACTGAGGATCCCTGAACCCAGTGGAAGAGAAAAGAGGAACATAGGGAGGGTTACCTGCTCTCTCCAAGCTGTGCACACACATAAGGCAGATTATGACCATTTGAAAGATAAGAAGGTCCGGGAGGAAAGCACATCCACTCTCATAATCCTCCTCTTCCTCACTGGCCAGGCTGAGGTTGGGTGAGGAGGGCAGGTAGAAGAGGCAGAGGTTGAAGTCCTCCAGGACTGACTGGCAAAGTGAGGTCAGCTCTGAGTCCATAGAGCTACAGAGGGGCAGGAGTAACAGGGGAGGTCAGTGGTGGGGGCTGGGGAAGGAGAAGAGCAGGAAATACAAGATTCAGAGAAAGGACTATGGGATGCTGCAGGGGAGACCTGAGAGCACAGCAGGGAAGGGCAGTGCTGGATTGATCTCCACAGCAACTAAAACAGGGGAAGGGATGTGAATAGGCTTCCCATTCAGCCATTCCCTCTTCAACATCTTCTAAGCACCTATTCTGTGCCAGAGGGAGAGCTGCTGGGAGAAGGATGGGCACAGACTCTTGGGAGAAACAGTGAGGAATGCCAAGAAAAGACAAATTGGCTACGGATGTTCCAAATGAGCGCAGAACTTGACAGTCCACTCTTTTCAAGGCTCCTTCTGTAAAGCATCATGGCTGGGGCTCACAGGACAGTTTGGGTTCATGCTGTCTTCCACTCACCTGCTTTTGGGCTGTAGGAGGCTTTGCAGATACATAAAGTTCACTAGCAACCTTTTAATGTCTTTACATCTGAAATGAGAAGAGCCCAAAGTAAATGCTGAATGGCCCCACAGTCCCTATGGTCCTACTGCACCAACTGCAGAAAAACCCCCTCCACCTCACAGGCCCCACTCACCGCTTTTTGCCGGGAGACAGTTTCCGAGTCTCACACTTCTTCAGTTGGTGGTACATTTTGGCTGCCTTATCATACAGCCGCTTGAGGTTCCCATAGGCCCCCTCAAAGGACACTTCTGACTGGATGCTGTAGGAAAGAGGTGAGCTGTTGAGTCTTGGCCGGCGGGGGATATGTTACTCTGCTGGGGCTTTAGGAAACAATGTTACTAGTAAATACAGGCTGCTCCCAGCCTCAGCTTCCATGTACATACTCAGGGTAAAAGGCTCATGAGCTAGCTTTCCTGATCACACACACACACATAACTTTTAGATTAGTCAGAGAAAAAAAGGATGTCTTATTCTCCTTTGTATCTAGAAAGGAGAATATCAATCCCACCCTGTTACAAACTTAGTTATTACCATCCCTGAAATACACTATCCTTCATCTATTTTTAAGCATAGAATACTTTATAATGGATAGCATTTAACAAGCATTTACTATCTGCAAGGATATTTACATGTACTATTTCAGTTAATCCTCCCAATATGCAAACACAAACATGTACTGAGCACCCACTATGTCAGGCAATGTACTCTAATATTGTCCACATTCACAAATGAGGACAAGGAGCCTGTGAGAGAACAAGCACACTGACCAAGGTCACACAGTTAGTACGTGGTAGAGGAAAGTCCCCAATCCAACTGTCTTTCTATTTTTTGAAACTGAGTCTCACTCTATCACCCAGGCTGGAGTGCAGTGGCACGATCTCGGCTTACTGCAACCTCCGCCTCCCGGGTTCAAGCAATTCTCGTGCCTGAGTCTCCCAAGTAGCTGGGATTACAGGTGCCTGCCACCACGCCTGGCTCATTTTTGTATTTTCAGTAGAGATGGAGTTTCACCGTGTTGGCCAGGCTGGTCTCAAACTCCTGACCTCAGGTGATTCACCTGCCTCAACCTCCCAAAGTGCTGGGATTATAGGCATAAGCCACCGAGCCCAGCCCCACCTAATTTTTTAACTTTATTTGTAGAGATGGGGTCTCACTATGTTGACCAGGCTTGGCCTTAAACTCCAGGACTCAAGTGACCCTCAACCTCCAAAAGTCCTGGGATTACGAGTGTGAGACACTATACCCAGCCCTCAACCCAGTCTTACTTAAAAAAAAAAA
>NW_012121487.1:3417613-3419451 GCF_000951035.1 Colobus angolensis palliatus
GAATGGCGTAAACCCGGGAGGCGGAGCTTGCAGTGAGCTAAGATCCGGCCACTGCACTCCAGCCTGGGTGACAGAGCAAGACTCCGTCTCAAAAAAAAAAAAAAAACAACAAAAAAAGTGAGGTATAAAATAGAAGAAACCAGTATCTGTGGTGAATTAAAGATAGCCACAAATTATCTGACACTCCTTCCACTGAGAAGTGTGGTCTATATCTCCTCCCCTTAAATCTTGCAGGGGGCTGCGGGAGGAAGGGCTATGACCAAGAGAATATTACTGAAGAAACAGCTTCCAAGTCTCGTAAGTCATTGTTCACTGTTGGAGCCTTGAGCCACTACATAAAAAGTTCTTCTACCCTGTGGAAGATACCACATATGGTCGTAAGACCGCACAGAGAAGGAGAGGGGCCAAATGAGTCAACTCTCCAGACATATTAGACCTTCCGATCAGCTGAATACCAATGACTAACCCTAAACAATGCCACTGGGAGAAGGCAGATTGCCCAACTGAGACCTGCCCAAACGACTAACCCATAAACCATGAGAGAGAATTGTTTTAGCAGAGTCAGGTATGCCCTTAGTGGGCACCTCCCAAACTTGGATACGCCTGGCTCTCTTTTGGAACTGACCCACCCTAAATCATGCTTAAGAGTGTGATGAGGGACCCAGGACAAGTAAGGGGAATCATTCTCTGGAAGCATTTAAGAAATGGGAAAAACAGGCCGGGCGCGGTGGCTCACGCCTGTAATCCCAGCACTTTGGGAGGCCGAGGCAGGCAGATCACGAGGTCAGGAGATCGAGACCATCCTGGGGAACACGGCGAAACCCCGTCTCTACCAAAAATACAAAAAAATTAGCCGGGTGTGGTGGTGGGTGCCTGTAGTCCCAGCTTCTAGGGAGGCTGAGGCAGGAAAACGGCATTAACCCGGGAGGCGGTGGAGCTTGCAGTGAGTGGAGATCGCGCCACTGCACTCCAGCTTGGGCGACAGAGCAAGTCTCTGTCTCAAAAAGAAAAAAAAAAAAAAAAAAAAGAAATGGGAAAAATACAGCCAGGTGCAGTGGCTCACACCTGTAATCCCAATACTTTGGGAGGCCAAGGAGGGTGGCCCACCTGAGGTCGGGAGTTCAAGACCAGCCTGACTAACATGCAGAAACCCTGTCTCTACTAAAAATACAAAATTAGCCAGGTGTGGTGGCGCATGCCTGTAATTCTAGCTACTCGGGAGGCTGGGGCAGGAGAGTCACTTGAACCCAGGAGACGGAGGTTACAGTGAGCTGAGATCATGCCACTGCACTCCAGTCTGGGCAACAAGGTTGGAACTCCATCTCAAAAAAAAAAAAAGAAATGGGAAAGATACACCAGGTTATAAACCTAGTAATGATACTTAAGAATGAATAAATGTAGTGGTGCAGGTATAGAAGGCCAGCCTGCACTTATCTAGACAAGGAGAGGGACCCCCAACAACCTAAACTGAACACAGGGACTAGGTCACCTTGGCCAGGTGAACCAGAAACCATGGCACATGGAATTATGAGGTATAATTATATGTTACTATTTTGTACTTTATTATCTGATTACTATTTGGAGTGGATATACTTTAGTACTTGACCACTTAAGCTATGAAGACCACCCTACTCCTTTTGCTTGAAGCCCAAGCTTATTACATAACTTCTTCTGAGAATGAGCAATTTATTTCTCAGTATAACTTAAAAGCATTCCAGGTAAAGTATTCTGGTTTACCTCTCAGTCTCATGTGCTCTTGGTTACGGCGACTTGTACAGTGACTCAATACCCTAAGCTTAATCAATTTTGGGTGCCCTGAAAATTTTTTTTTTTTTTTT
>NW_012121487.1:3426868-3431056 GCF_000951035.1 Colobus angolensis palliatus
AGCAACCTTGCATTTTGCATAAGATAGTAAATAACTATTTTAGCTGCCCAAGTGCCTACAGCTCCAGCAGTTATGTGAAAAGCAGCAGGGCTGTGTCAGAGTCCCCCTGAATGGAGGGACCCTTCAATCTTAGGACTCCCCTATCTCAGCCACAAGCTAGAGAACGGAGGAAGGGAAGAAGGAAAACAAAGCTGGAATAATATGCACACAAAAAAACAGGGCTGGAAAAAGAGCTGGCAAATACTCACCACCGCAGGTAACAATACATGGCTTCCACATTATAGTACTTGCTGCCTGCCAGGGTGCCCAGCTGATTGAAGGGCATTCCTAGGGAGAAAGAGAATTCATGCAGTCTAAGGCCACAATACTCATTCAAAGCTGCCAGGCCCAACCAATGCTAAGCATCAGAGAACTTGTGGTGAGAACAGCTGGGTCTGCAGGCAACACTGGTGTCTCAGGTGATTAGCAGCTTAATCTTAAACATTTCTCTAGGGGATTACTGACATCATCTTTTATCCATCAGCTTGTTCCCACCTGGTGTGCCAGGCATTACCTGAATTGATGAAGTACCATTCCTCTGGCTTCCACTATGGCTCCTCCAAGGCTGATGGAACTCCATGGAGCCCTCTCCTCCATCTCAGCTCTGAGTGCTTGTTCCTACATGCAAATCCCCATCTCTCTCTATAATAGAGTCTTACGCTTTATTTCATTGTGCTCCCCTTTCCACAAGAGACCTCGGGGAGAGGAAAGCCATCTTCTCTTTTCCTTCTACTCTGCCTCACTCCTTCTTAGTTCAAGACTTTCCCATTTATCTTCCCCTTCCACCATTTTCCAAGTGTGTTACAAGAGGGAAAAGGTATAAACAAGGTGAAGTACGAGAGAGCTGAGAATGAAGAGGAGCTGGGGAAAATGAGTATGAACTGCCTGCCACCTCAACAACGTCTTCCCTAGGAAAATCCTACTGGATTGGGAGGCCCAAGTTGGGGACAACTTACCAATCTGAGGAGCTACTGACAGGGCTTGGTAGTAAAATCTCTCGGCTAGCAGCTCAGTATCTACGCCAGCTAATTCATTCTGATACCGTGCTGCACAAGAGAGAAAAGGAAGGGAAACTCGATGATTTTGTTTCAGAAAACCCTCCCCCACATCTGGGAGTCCACTCTGAGAGCTGTAACAGGAGCCTGGAAGGAAGGTACCTGAGCTAGGAGGCAGGTTGCTGGGGTCTCTGGCACAGTCCTAAATCTGCATGACTATGGGCAAATTGTTCAACTCTCTTCCTTGCTGGTAGGTTCAAAATGTAAAGAATATTTAGTGTTTGTGAAGTAAATAAGCTCTTTTTTTGTTGTTTTCTTTTGTTTTTTCTTTTAGAGATGGGGTCTTGCTGTCACCCAGGCTGGTCTCCAACTCCTGGGTTCAAATGATTCTCCTGCCTCAGCCTCCCAAGTAGCTGGGACTACAGATGCGTGCCACCACGCCCAGCCTGAACAGGCTCTTCTTGATAATCTCTTCCCAATGAATGGGAGCTACAGCACACATAAATGCTTGCAAAGACCTCTGATATTTAGTTCCGAAATGCAAATGCTCAATTCCACAGGGAAGACACTACTAATGATACTCTGGTCCACCAAACATGAAACAGCTGACTCTCTGCACACATTGCTCATGAGGGGTCCAGGAGTGGGCTGGAGGCAGGGATAGGAGACCCAGGTCAGTAAGAGAGAATGCACCCAACAGCCACACACTAGCAGCCTAATGAGAAACCACTGTCTATCAGGACGAGAGGCCCCAGGGGCCATAAAGCAAAATAGTACTTTTTCTTCCTTAGAAACATCTGTTAGGAAGGTAAGTCCTCCTTGCTGTCTAATTTCAATTCCTGTGCTGAAGTTGCTACTTATCTAGGAGTCCATAAAGATAAAAGAAAAAAAAAAAAAGAAACACTCAAAGAAGAAAAATATCACATTAAAATCTTGCCAACCCACTACTGAAAGAGAATTATTATCTTCATTTGCTCAAAGCTCAAAGACATTTCCCTTTTTCCTGTATTCACTGATCCTCTCTGCCTCATCGAAGGGCAGTGAAAAGAAGGGATCACTGAAACAGATGGGAGGGAAAAAAAGTTCTCAGAGGCCAAACTATCCCTCCTGCTCTCCAACCATGTAATGGGTGTTACCAGCAACTGAATCAGCCTGGGCCTGTCCTGTAACCCAAAACTGAGAAAATGAAAGGTGCAAATTCTTACACAAATCCCCCAGGTACACTAGACATCGGTGACATGCCATCTGTGCCCAATCCATCTCCTTCCCTGAGGCAGACACTGGCTTCTTGCATCCTACGAGACAAAGAGAAAGAGATTTATGAGCCCATTCTTCTGCCTCCCCGCACCTATGGGGACTCTCCAAGATGTAGAGACTAAGAATCCAGGGCCTGTCTTGGAACTTGTCTTCCAGGGCAGAGAGACACTCATCCAGGACACAGGGAGAGATACAGAGGATCACAGGTGGCCACACACAGGGACTCAAGAGACTTATAGGTAGATTCATTCATAGGAAAGGAAGGAACTGGAAGAGGAGGGCTAGAGCCCTCAACCTAGGATGGCACCTTGCAGGAAGGTCATCACAGGAAGGCTTCCAGAAAGGAGGAAGGATGAGCTTCAAGTATGAAGAGGGTCATGAGTGTCTTGGGTAGAAGTTACACACATAAAGGTAAAAGGTTTTGGGTAAATATGGGAAACTAACTTGCCCAAGAATGAAATGTGAATGACGCCAATTAAAAAAAAAAACAACGGCCGGGCGCGGTGGCTCAAGCCTGTAATCCCAGCACTTTGGGAGGCCGAGACGGGCGGATCACGAGGTCAGGAGATCGAGACCATCCTGGCTAACATGGTGAAACCCCGTCTCTACTAAAAATACAAAAAAAAAAAACTAGCCGGGCGACGTGGCGGGCGCCTGTAGTCCCAGCTACTCGGGAGGCTGAGGCAGGAGAATGGCATAAACCCAGGAGGCGGAGCTTGCAGTGAGCTGAGATCCGGCCACTGCACTCCAGCCTGGGTGGCAGAGCAAGACTCTGTCTCAAAAAAAAAACAAAACAACGACGACAACGACAAAATTTAAAAAAGAAAAAAAAGAAACAAATGTGAATGAGGCCAAGGCAGATGCTCCTAGTGGAGATTCACAGAGAAGGCAGCCTATTGGGGAGTGTGCCTACGAAAGAGAAAAGTGGGCCTGCCCTGCCTGAGGCTGCTGATGGCCAAAGCTAAATATGCCTGAGCACTCACCTATCTCTCCCTTCCAAGAAACTGCCTGGTAACTTCAGAGAGCTTAAGATCTTTGGGAGGCAGTTTTCTCATGTGCCAGAAACTTTTCTAAGCATTCTACAGTATTGACTTAATCCTCACAGCAACCCTATGAGGTTACTCTTATTACTCCCATTTTACAGTTGAGGAAATCAGTCACACAGCTGCTAAGCAGAAGAGCTAGGACACAAAAGGCTCCAGAGACTGTCCTCTTATCCATTCCACCTTACTGTCTCTCTCGAGTGTGTTGCTTCCATTTGGAACAGCCATTCCTAATGTTTTCTATAGATAATTCTCAGCTGGCTGAATGGAGAAAACATCAGTGAAGACAAAAACTAAAGTGGTTTGGGGAAGTAACTTTTTGAAGTGGTATTTTTTTTTAAAGCTGTGGACCCCTCTAGCTATCTGGTAACCTATGAACATGGTCCCAGAATAATCTCGCCTTTGTTTTTAGATAATGTAGTGGCCTTTTTTTTTTTGGACAGGTCTTGCTGAATCGCCCCCGGCTGGAGTACCAGTGATGAAATCATGGCTCACGGCACCCTCGAACTCCTGGGCTTCAGTGATCCTCCTGCCTCAGCTTTCCAAGTAGCTAGGACAACATGCATGCACCACCATGCCCAGTTAAATAATAATTTTTTTTTTTTTAGAGATTATGTAGGATTGGCCAGGCGCGGTGGCTCAAGCCTGTAATCCCAGCACTTTGGGAGGCCGAGATGGGTGGATCATGAGGTCAGCAGATCGAGACCATCCTGGCTAACACCATGAAACCCCGTCTCTACTAAAAAATACAGAAAACTAGCTGGGCAAGGTGGCGGGTGCCTGTAGTCCCAGCTACTCAGGAGGCTGAGGCAGGGGAATGGCGTAAACCCGGGAGGCGGAGCTTGCAGTGAGCT
>NW_012121487.1:3431304-3432011 GCF_000951035.1 Colobus angolensis palliatus
TAAGCAATCCTCCTGCCTTGGCTTCCCAAAGTGCTGGGATTACAGGCATGAGCCACCACCCCTGGCCTAGAGGTTTTTTGTTTGTTTGTTTGTTTGTTTTTGAGACAGAGTCTCACTCTGTCACCCTGGCTGGAGTGCAGTGGTGTGATCTTGGCTCACTGCAACCTCCACCTAACAGGTTCAGACCATGCTCCTGCCTCAGCCTTCTGAGTAGCTGGGATTACAGGTGCACACCACCATGCCCAGTTAATTTTTATATTTTTAATAGAGATGGAGTTTCACCATGTTGACTAGGCTGGTCTCGAACTCCTGATCTCAGGTGATCACTTGCCTCGGCCTCTCAAAGTGCTGGGATTATAGGCATGAGCCACTGTGCCTGGCCTAGATGTTTTTAAATGCATAAAACACAGGTGCTCTGCTTCTGATCACAGAATTCTTCCATGTGGTGACAAGGACACAACCTCCATCTCTGACCCAGAATGTCTGTCTTGGTAATAGAGGGGACAGAGAGAGCAGAGAGAGCTGGGGGAAGGAGCTCTAAAGGATGGCTGAACTGAAGAGAAAATTTACCAACTAGAAAAGGAGTTAAAATTATAGCTGCCAGTACCTCAGCTGGTAGAAAAGGAACTTGCACTATCTTGAAAGACTGTCCACAATTTTCCCAACATATCTAAAGATTTCAATACTTTCATCAAACATTGGGAAAT
>NW_012121487.1:3432061-3453516 GCF_000951035.1 Colobus angolensis palliatus
AAGATTTCAATACTTTCATCAAACATTGGGAAATAATCTCTAAAGTCAAAAGAAATGGTGCTGGCCAAATTCAACTGGGAGAAGAAAAGAAATGTTATTAACACCACCTTCCAGTGCCAGACCTACTCTAGGTCTTTCCGTCCCTTCCTCTGCCTCAGTCCACAATCCCAGGCCTCTCTCTTTCCTTAAGATCTTTACACTAACTCGTATGATTTTCTGGATAAAACCAAACTTCATAAACCATTTGTATGTAGTTCTGCTAGAACTCTCTCTGCCTGGCTGGGTCACAAGCTACATGAACCCTGAGGGATAAGGCCAGAGGTAGAAGCATGAGAACCTGCTCAAGTCCACCTTTCAGGTTCCACTGACCTATGAGGGGGTCAGTGACATGGGTCCAGTCAATGCAGCACTGCAGTTCCAGCTGGTAGTGGGACTGGATATAGAGAAGGAGATGCTGGTAGAAGCCAATACCAGCAACCAGGTGCGTCCTGTAGGCACATTCCAAAGTGCTCCGGCTGTGGATGTGCTACAGATTGTGAAAGGGAAGGGGCTGGTTAAGCAATAAACTCAGAGTTACACTCACCCTCCCTTACCCTGTTCATCTCACTTGGCTCTGGAACTTCATCTACATCTACTCTCATCCACAAGTTACTCTCACACTCTTAGCTCTAACTCTCTGGTCTTCCCATCTGGGACCAGGCTCCCCTCCTTCTTCAATCCTAATTATATCTGACTCTCTCCCTCCTTCCTTTCTGCCGTCTTTTTTTTTTTTTTCTGAGATGGAGTTTCGTTCTTGTTGCCCAGGCTGGAGTACAATGGCACAATCTTGGCTCACTGCAACCTCTGCCTCCTGGATTCAAGTGGTTCTCCTGCCTCAGCCTCCCAAGTAGCTGGGATTATAGGCATGCACCACCAAGCCCGGCTAATTTTATATTTTTAGTACAGACGGGGTTTCTCCATGTTGGTCAGGCTGGTCTCGAATTCCCAGCCTCAGAAGATCCGCCCACCTCAGCCTCCCAAAGTGCTGGGATTACAGGCATGAGCCACCACGCCCAGCCTCTTTCTCCCATCTTTTCTTGGCTCCCCTACCTCCAACCATGTTCTGGGCCCACTTTCCCAGCTGTCTCTTCCTTCCTTGGCTTTCCCTCTTTAGACAAGGACCTCCCCTTACCTTTTTGTTAGTCTTGATAAGCTGGATAACTTCATAGTATACCTTTCTCCACAGCAGCTCCTCAGCTTTTCTCCCATAGTCCACTGGGTGCAGGAACATAAGCTTGACGCAGAGCTCACGCAGCCTGGAAGGGTGTAGAGGAGCATGAGAGAGACAGCCCATCCCTTGGAACAGGGACACAAGAACTAAGGGCAAGGAGTCATGTGCCAACACCCCCACCAACAAATCTCTGTGCTTCCCAAGAGACATGCAGGGTCAATATGACCCAGCACAATAGCAGCCTAGGAAGGCAGTGGGAGTCCCAGAAGACAGAAGCAGGAAGCACTAAACATTTCTAATAAGCCTCATTTTTTCCCTTTCCACACTTTGCTCCCTTTTTCTCTGCCTTTTTATCCCCTCTTTTTTTCCCTTCATTATGCAGTATGGCCAACCATCTTGACTCAAATTTTTTGTTTTTTTGGTTTTTTTTTGAGACAGGGTCTCACTCACTCTGTGGCAGTGGCGGGATCATAGTTCACTGTAAACTTGAACCTCTGGGCTCAAATGATCCTCCCACCTCAGCCTAACTACAGGTGCGCAGGATTACAGGTGTGCGGCACCATACTCAGCTAATTTTTTTTTTTTTTTGAGACGGAGTCTCGCTCTGTCGCCCAGGCTGGAGTGCAGTGGCACAATCATAGCTCACTGCAGCCTCTAACTCTGGGCTCAAATGATCCTCCCACCTCAGCCTAACTACAGGTGCGCAGGATTACAGGTGTGCGGCACCATACTCAGCTAATTTTTTTTTTTTTTGAGACGGAGTCTCGCTCTGTCGCCCAGGCTGGAGTGCAGTGGCGCAATCTCGGCTCACGGCAAGCTCCGCCTCCCGGGTTCATGCCATTCTCCTGCCTCGCCTCCCCAGTAGATGGGACTACAGACGCCCCCCACCACGCCCGGCTAATTTTTTGTATTTTTAGTAGAGACGGGGTTTCACCGTGTTAGCCAGGATGGTCTCGATCTCCTGACCTCATGATCTGCCCGCCTCGGCCTCCCAAAGTGCTGGGATTACAAGCATGAGCCACCGCGCCCGGCCACCCGGCTAATTTTTAAATTTTTTTGTGGAGACAGGGTCTTGTTTTTTTTTTTTTGTGAGACGGAGTTCACACCATTCTCCTGCCTCAGCCTCCCGAGTACCTGGGACTACAGGCGCCCACCACCACACCTGGCTAATTTTTTTTTTGTATTTTAGTAGAGACAGGGTTTCACCATGTTAGCCAGGATGGTCTCGACCTCCTGACCTTGTGATCCGCCCATCTCGGCCTCCCAAAGTGCTGGGATTATAGGTGTGAGCCACCGCGCCCGGCCAACAGGGTCTTGTTATATTGCCAGGTCTGGTCTCAAACTCCCGGGCTCAAGTGATCCTCCTGCCTTGGTCTCCCAAGGTGCTGGGGTTATAAATGTGAGCCACTGTGCCCGGCCTCGAATGCCATTCTTTTTATTTTACCCTACTTTTTAAATGTAGAGACTGTGCTACTTTAGGGCATCAGTCTATTAGATGTAAAACCTGCAGATGGAGTGAGGGATCCTATCTCATCTCTTAGGAAGGCCAGAGATTACAGAGACCATAAAGGAACCATGAGGTAAGGAGGCAAAACAGAGCACGTGCTTATATATCTGAGAAGGTTTCTGGTAGAGATAGGTAGGGAAACAGTAAGGATCTGTGGTTTAGAGTCTCTAGCTTACTTGTTCCTCAGGCTAATGTTTTCTGGTTTGAATACTTCTTGATAAGCAGTTTTGTTGCAAAGGATGAGGTCAAGTCGATGCACAGCCTCCACCACAGCCCTGCAGGGAAATACAGGCAAATATTCCCTTAGCCATATGCATGGTCCATGTAGGATGACGCTGGGACACTGATTCTAGAGGAGAAGCTACAGAATCAGCGGCGAGGAAAAAAGGAGAAGGCTGCAGGCTGAGCTCTGTACAAAACAAGATGAACACAGTCTCCATCTTGTTATAGTAACCCCTGCCCCTCCCCACCCCCAGCCCACCAGGGGACATTTGGCAATGGTGGAAACATTTAGAGTCATCACAACTGGGGGAAAAGAGGGTTGCCATTGGCATTTAGAGGGTGCTGTTAAATCTCCTGTAATGCACAGGACAGCCCACCACAATAAAGCATTACCCTACCCAAAATGTCAACAGTGTCAAACTACAGAAACTGTGATACGGTAAGGCAGACTCTCCCAATGGAAAGAGCACAGGCTGTGATGCCAGGCAGAAAAATCTAGGGTTTGAACCCTGGTTGTGTCTTACTCTGTGCCTTTGGGCAAATTACCTACCCTTTTAAAGCCTTAGTTATCACATCAATAAAAACGAAGATAATAATAGCTACTTCAGAGAACTGTTTTGAGGATTAAATGAAATAATAATTTTTATATAGCTCTGGTATATGGTAAACATTCAATAATGGTAGAATGAATAAATTATTATATAAGGCCTTATTATCCCTGACATAAAGGAAAGGCATTTCTAGTATAAAATTCTACTATGGAATTGTAGGGTATGATGGGCAAGTAGAGGGAGCTCCTAGACTACTTAGCCATAAGTAGGATTCGGGTAAGCCTGGATTCTGCTGAAGGAATTATTTGTTGAACATAGTGGTTATGAGTGTAGGCATGAGTGAGCTGAGATCCGGCCACTGCACTCCAGCCTGGGCGACAGAGCGAGACACAAAAAAAAAAAAAAAAAAAGAGTGTAGGCAAGAAACCAGACCGCCTGGATTCAAATATTAGCTCTACTTCTTACCAGCTATGTGGTCTTGGGCAAAATACCTAACTTCCTTATGGTTGGGTTCCTTCACCCAACCATAAAATGGAAATATTATTACCTATTTTGTGAGGATTAAATTAGCTAATACACAGAGCACCCATAACAGTGCCTGGTATATATAGTAATCACTCCAAGTGTTAGTCTCCATCCTTCTTTTTCTAAGGCTGAGGGGGAGACTCCGGGCACTATGAGGTAAGTCTGTCATCACAGCAAAGAATAAGTCACAGAAACTCTACAATGGATGGCCAAGAAGTCCCAGAGGTTGGTCTCGTATCTGGAAGGGTAAAACCCAGAAGACATCAGGCAGGAGCTATAAGAACATGTGAATCAGGCACAACTGTGGACAAAAAAGCAACAAAAACAGAGTGAAGATTTCCAAACAAACCAAGAGGTGCTCCTAGGCCGGGGAAAGTGGGCCACAACAGCTGGCACCCTGTGGTGGTGGTGGCTCAGGAGGCACACTACTAAGCTGCCCTGCACAGGGTGAAGTGACCACCAGCACCCAGCAGAGCAGGTGGGATGATAATCGATACCTTCTCACAAACAATCATGTTTCTTCAAACTGGACAGCCTAGAGATGGATGCCAAGCCCTTTTGGCCAACCTGGCCCTTGATGCTAGGGGCAGCACCAATGATTTACTTTATACCAGCTCAGTTCCTAGGGCAAGGCTTTTATCTTTGGTGCCATGGAAAGAGCTAATGGGAGTGTATATTTTTATAGAAAAGCTCCATAGCTCTCTTTTTATCCTTAATCCAAAAGAAGGTAAATCACCACCACTCTGGGAAGTTCTAATTGCAGATGCTTAAATATGAGAGGGCTCACCACTTTTTTCTTATTTTCCGTCAGATCATAAGCTTCTCTACTAAACTATAATCTCTCTTAGGATAAACACTACAAAATCTAGTCGTGTGTTTCATTCACTCCCGGGCCTAGCAAAAACAAAATTTTTTTTTTTTTTTTTTTTTTTTTTTGAGACAGAGTCTCGCTCTGTCGCCCAGGCTGGAGTGCAGTGGCGCAATCTCGGCTCACTGCAAGCTCCGCCTCCCGGGTTTACGCCATTCTCCTGCCTCAGCCTCCCGAGTAGCTGGGACTACAGGCGCCCACCATCTCGCCCGGCTAGTTTTTTGTATTTTTTTTTAGTAGAGATGGGTTTTCACCGTGTAGGCCAGGATGGTCTCGATCTCCTGACCTCGTGATCCGCCCGTCTCGGCCTCCCAAAGTGCTGGGATTACAGGCTTGAGCCACCGTGCCCGGCCCAACAAAAATGTTTTTAAAAACAAACAACAAATGAATTGGCCTAATTAATTGGTGCTTCCAGGCTCCTTTCTCCTGCTGCCCTTTCTTCTGACTTAAAATATTTCAGAATTTCATATCTGTAAACAGCTACGTGTGGGAGTTCCCCAAATTTCTGATGCTCAGAGTGACAAGTCCAGTCTAGCAACACATTTATCTTGAGCAGAGAAATCAGACTTTCCTCCTAGTTCCTTCTACCTATCACCCAGCTATAATAAATCATAAAAACAGTGATTGGCTGCCTCAAATTTCTACCCAAAGTCAACAACACAATTACACCCATGTGCACACAGCCTAAGCCACACAGGCAAACACATCAGCTTAGGTTAGTCCTGTGAATGTAGTGGTTTAAGAAAGAACTACATTTAACGACAACTGGAAGGATGACTAGAGCCATCCCCAAAAGCTGGAGACAAGGAATACTGCAGACACTGCCCACGCGCTGTCTGACTGGCAGCACTGACACTAGGCAGCATGATGAGGCACACGTGCCGCCCCTAGCCAACTCCTCACCCGCCTGGGGACTGCTTGGGGCAGCTCATACTGGGAGCCCTGGGGCCGCTAGATTGAATCACTTTTCTATTTTTGGAGCAGCCTATAGTCCCCTCTGCCTCTGGCTTACAAAGCCAGAGAAGGCAGGATGCCTACTCAAAGAGGAAAAGACAACATGCTCTTGACTCTTTCACTGCCAAAATGGGGCCAAGGCTCTGAGGGTCGTCTTCTCATGCAAGCATCCGTGTTCTATAAAGCCCAAGCTAAATGAAAACCCCAAACTCTACTCTGTAGTAGAAAGCACAAAACTCAGTTTCCACGCTTCGTCCTATTTTGACCCAGTTATGGAGCCCATGTTCTAGCTGACCTACACAACAAATCCTCCACCTTCGATGGGAAGAGCTCATTCGGGCCTGTTCCTAACAGAGGGCTGAAGGGCTGAAGATGTGACTTGTGGAGCGTGGGTGGCATTATGGAAATCAGAAACCAGGAACGGAAGTTGCCTGGCAAGAGACTACAGTCATGAGGCCGGGAGGAAGGCAGGACTCAGGAGTCCCCAGGTGCCCGGAATTGCCTCCAGATCCCAAGAACGCTCTGGACACAAAGTCGTTCGCGGCCCTTCCAGGCCAAGACTTTCTCATTCAGACTCCTCAAAATTAGAGCTGTATGGGACTTTAGGGCACGTCCAATTCAAATCTTTATTTTTAAGGATAAAGAAACTGAGGCCCAAGGTCACATCGTGAGAGAGTGGCAAAGGATGGACCTGAGCCTAGCTCTACGGACTTCAGTCCAAGACTCTTCCTTGTAAATCCCACAGGATTCCAAGCACCGTTCCCTTCCGGGTTTTTCTACACCTGTGACCCCACCTTCACCTACCCAATCCTTCCAGCCTTCAATTCCCACCCTATTACCCGAACTCCACAAAGCTTAGTGCCCGCCCCAAGCAAGCTCACTGCAGAGGGGATTCCTCCACGTGCTTCCCTCCAAACCTCCCACCCACCCAATTCCCCTTTCAATTCCATCTCGAGTTACTACGGGACCCCGCCCCGCCTCCAAAATTGCACCCTCCTTCCTTGCCCGCACCTCACCCCGACACACGGGCCCCGCCCGCCCGGGAAGCCCCGCCCCTCGCCGTCTCCCCACTTCCCTCGGCGGCTGTTCTCACGCCCTGGCCCCTCTCACCGGTAAAGCCGCTTAGTGTGGAGGACTTTTGCTTCGGGCTCGCTGCTCTCCCCTGTGGGGGGGCCTTGGCTCATGGTGCCCGGGTCCGGGGGCAGCTCCCGGTCACAGGCCCCCGCCACCCACCAGTACCACCACCACTGCCGTCTCCGGCCGTAGCCGCAGCCGCCGCCACCGCCGGCCCTGCTCGGCCGCCATCGCTGTGAGGCGGCTGCCCGCGACAGCTCCTCCTCCGCCTGGCAAATCTCGCGATGGCAGCCGCACAGTTGCGGACCAGTGGCCTGCTGCTACCAAATCTCGCGAAACTCGTTTTCCCTCCCGGGAAGTTGCCAGAACTAACTCTGGGCAGCATGGCCTCTTTCCGGCTTCTCCAAACCCTTGCGAAAAACTTTATTGGCAAAGCTATCAGAGAACGGACAGTGTACCCACTGAGGCGGCCAAAGCTTAATTGGATCAGGGCAGGTGAGCTTACAGCTAGGAGGGTGACTGCTTTGTCCTACAGTGGTCATTTGGTCCATCCTTCTGCCCCTTTCCCGCCTCCCCGTTTGAACCAAGCCTCTTTCAGATTACTGGTTAGAGTGACTCCAGCTTTCCCTTTTCCCCATAATTTAAACAAACAAAAAGTGCATGTGAAAGTTTACTTGGAAAAGGCCGAGCATCACATAGGAGTAAAGCCTTGGAAGAAATGACTTGTACAAGCGTCTCGGCCCTTCAGCTCCCCTCCCAAAGATTTCCAGCTTGCATATCTATCTCTTACCACCCAGTAACATTTATTGAACTGCTGTCTTCCAGCCACAGTGCAGGATTCTAGACACATAGAGGTGAGCAATTTAGACACTATCCCTGCCCTCACAAAGCTCAAATGACTTTAGGGATAAGGACTCATAGGAATGAGAAGCTAGTCCCTCACGTTTGGATATCAGGGCAGGTGGGCTCACAGCTAGGAGCGTGACTGCTTTGTCTTGTTTTAGCTTAAACCTAAGTTTAAAAGCAAGGGTTTTTTTTTTTTTTTTTCTTTTGCCTGTGTACGAATTGTAATGAGAACATAAATTGCCCTTCTACCGCTATGCTCCTGGCTTCAGCCACCCATCTTCTTTCTGTTCCTGAAACAGCCTAAGTCTTTCCCATCCATTGGTCTTTCACTTGCTGTTCCTCTGCCTGTAACACTCATACTCCTGATTTCCCATCAGGTTTCAGCTCAAATACTACCTTACCAAAGAGGTCTTTCCTATAAAAATTGTCTAATTGATTTAGTTGCTAGGCTTCTTCATTATCTGTTACCCCAATAGAACATAAGCTTCTCAAGGGCAGAGACCTTGACTGTCATCTTGTTCTCCTCTGTGTCTGCCTAGAATAGTTCCTAGCTAATAATTGGTGACCAGTAAATATTTACTGAATGAATAAGTGTACAAATTCCATCTCTGGGTATCCCAGCCTACTCCGAGCACCCTTTGGTGCACAAATCCACTTTTCTCCCTCTGCTTTCCTGAGCTGGGAGTTCCTACACATTCCAGTTGCCTAGAATGTGAACTCACCTCTTTGCCCAGCTGCATCCCAACTTTCAGAAAGAACGACATCCTCTAATGCTTTTTTTGTCGGCAGATTCAGCAGGGCGGGGCCTGCCCCTTTAATCTGGGCCCCACCTGCTCTGGTCAGACAGGTTTTGAGACACAGGTAAAGGGAGGGAGACAGAGAGAAATACTTGCAGAGCCAGCAGGTAGCTGGGCAGCTCCTTCCCAGACGGACGGACAGACGGATGGACGCTGGGGACCCTCCACTCCATATGGAAAGTAAGAGGATGTCCTGGGTCCAAACTGCAAGGTTTAGAGGGCCCTTGAGATGAAGGGAGGGAATCAGTCCCATCCAGAAGCAATGAGATGGAGGGCCGCAGGGAGGGGAGAAAGACAGGAGAGAAGGCATACCAAACAGTCATGATCAGACCTAAATGCCGGAATAACAGATCCAGGCCCTGCAGAGATGGATGAGGTGGGCTAGTGAGGAGTTTGGGAACTGACCAAGCACCAATGAAGGAAGAGGGTGCCTGCAACTGCCAGCTTTTTGGGACAGATTAGTTGGCAAATCACTGGTCTCACCTAGAATGCAGGAGGGTTCCAAGCAGGGATATGCAGGGAGAAGGGGAGATGGGACAGTAGAGGGGAAGCTTCTCTGTCTACATACAGCAAGATCCTCAGTAGGAACGAAACTTGGCAAAGTTCTAGACACCTCTTCTGCCTCCTGTTCCTGCATTAGGGTGGCCATGACTCCAGGGGTTTTGGTGGAGGGGCACAGAAGGCGTGGGTGGAGGCTGACTGAGGCCACAGCTGCCAGGGCCTGTGCCCCTTGACTCACCCTCTCCTGTTGGATGGCATTTGATGTCGAAAGGGTGCCTCCATTTCAGCTGCTCACTTCCTTCCCTCCTCCCTCTGTTTCAGCGTCTTCCTCTGTACCAGGTTCTCCGTAAGGCTCCAGAAGGGGCCAAAGCCCATGAAACCAGTTGCCCTGGGGAGTATGAGTTCTGTCAACCTGTCCTAATAACTAGAAGACAGGGGTTTCTGACAGAGCTTTTCTCTGCTCCCTGCAGGATGACTTGACATTGTAGACCCCAGAACTGAGGCCCCAGGATGACAGAACAGGAGACCCTGGCCCTGCTGGAAGTGAAGAGGTCTGATTCCCCAGAGAAGAGCTCACCCCAGGCCTTGGTTCCTAATGGCCGGCAGCCAGAAGGGGAAGGTGGGGCCGAATCCCCAGGAGCTGAGTCCCTCAGAGTGGGGTCTTCAACTGGGTCTCCCACAGCCATAGAGGGGGCTGAGGATGGTCTAGACAGCACAGTAAGCGAGGCTGCCACCTTGCCCTGGGGGACCGGCCCTCAGCCCAGTGCTCCGTTTCCGGATCCCCCTGGCTGGCGGAATATTGAACCAGAGCCCCCTGAGTCAGAACCACTTACCAAGCTAGAGGAGCTGCCCGAAGACGATGCCAACCTGCTGCCTGAGAAAGCGGCCCGTGCCTTCGTGCCTATTGACCTACAGTGCATCGAGCGGCGGCCCCAAGAAGACCTTATCATGCGCTGTGAGGCAGGCGAGGGCGAATGCCGAACCTTCATGCCCCCCCGGGCCACCCAGCCCGACCCCACTGAGCGCAAGTGGGCTGAGGCAGTGGTGAGGCCACCTGGCCGTTCCTGTGGGGGCTGCGGGAGCTGTGGAGGCCGTGAGTGGCTAAGGGCTGTGGCCTCCGTGGGAGCTGCACTCATCCTCTTCCCCTGCCTACTATATGGGGCATATGCCTTCCTGCCGTTTGATGTCCCACGGCTGCCCACCATGAGTTCCCGCCTGATCTACACGCTGCGCTGCGGGGTCTTTGCCACCTTCCCCATTGTGCTGGGTGAGCCTGTGAGAAGAAAGGGGAGATTGGGAAGTGGACTTGAGGAGGGCAGGGCCTGCCTGCCATGGGGAGCAGGAGGGTTTCCCTTCACTTGGCCTGGGCCCCTCAGGGTCTCCCACCCCCTGCCAGTCTGCATGCCCATATCCTCCCAGGACCACTCCACCCCACTGTGTAGAGCCTATGCACTGCCCACAGTGAACCTGCCCCCAGCTTACTGCCTCTTGCGCCCTTACCCTGCCTATTCTGACCCTACCCTGTGTTTCCCAACTCCACCCAGGGATCCTGGTGTACGGGCTGAGCCTGTTATGCTTTTCTGCCCTTCGGCCCTTTGGGGAGCCACGGCGGGAAGTGGAGATCCACCGGCGATACGTGGCCCAGTCGATCCAGCTCTTTATCCTCTACTTCTTCAACCTAGCCGTGCTTTCTACTTACCTGCCCCAGGATACCCTCAAACTGCTCCCTCTGCTCACTGGTCTCTTTGCCATCTCCCGGTAAGTTGGGGCAGGGGGTGGGACACGGGAGAGGGAATGGTGCTAGAGAACCTAGGCATCTGAATGTCTGGAGAGTCAGGGTCAGGAGCTTTCCGGATTCTACACTGGCCCAAATGTGTGCCCTGGGGAGGTAAGTCCACCTTCTCTCTTGTACCTTCCTTCAGCTGGTCAGCAGATGGAAGCTGATTTCAGAGATACATCTAACCATGTCGAACAAAAAGGCTTTCAGGTGTCATCTAGATCCATGCACCCATTGCAGCCACTCCCGTGGCAATCTAGTCAGGTAGCTGTTTTGGTCTCTAGCTGAACACCCCCTGTGACCAAATGTACAACTTAAAAATAGATATATTTTTTCAAAATAGAGACAAGGCTAGGTGCAGTGGCTCATTCCTGTAATCTCAGCACTTTAAGAGGCCGAGGTGGCAGATCACTTGAGGTCAGGAGTGCGAGACCAGCCTGGCCAACATGATGAGACTCTGTCTCTACTAAAAATACAAAAATTAGCTGAGCATGATGGTGCACACCTGTAGTCCCAGCTACTCAGGAGGCTGAGGCAGGAGAATTGCTTGAGCCCAGGAGGTGGAGATTGCAGTGAGACAAGATCGTGCCACTGCACTCCAGCCTGGACAACAGAGCTAGACTTCATCTCAAAAAAATAAATAGCTGGGTACAGTGGCTCACGCCTGTAATCCCAGCACTTTGGGAGGCTGAGGCTGGTGGATCACAAGGTCAGGAGCTCGAGACCAGCTTGGCCAACAAGGTGAAACCCCAGCTCTACTAAAAATACAAAAAATTAGCCGGGTGTGGTGGTGGGCATCTGTAATCCCAGCTATTCAGGAGGCCAAGGAAGGAGAATCGCTTGAACCTGGGAGGCGGAGGTTGCAGTGAGCCGAAATTGTGCCATTGCCCTCCAGCCTGGGTGACAGAGACTCTGGCTCAAACAAATAAATAATTAATTAAAATAAAATAAAAAATAGAGATGAGGTCTCACTATGTTGCCCAGGCTGGTCTCAAACTCCTGGCCTCAAGCAATCCTCCTGCCTCAACTTCCCAGTGTGCTGATTACTCAATTCTTCATATAAACCAGTCTTTTTCCATTTTTAAAGGTACTAATTGTTAGACAGTTCTTCATACTGCGCTAAACATTTCTGCCCAGATTCTGGCCTCCAGAATTGCCTAGGACAAATTTAGATATTTGACACAACCTCTCAATCCCCCCAGTCTAACACTCTGTCCCCCTGGTATCTGCTTTGCAAAATGGTCCTGGTTTCTTCATCGTCCTGGGAAGAAACATCTGCCTGTCACGGCTGGGGGGCCTGGTTGAGGGTACTGTCCTCTTCCTGTTTGTCAATGACGAGAGGGCCCTGGTAGAGGGTATTGTCCTTTTCTTCATACAAACCAAGGACATGTGAGCTCTTGTCACAGCCTTCTTACTCTACTCTTTTTTTTTTTTGAGACAGCGTTTCACTCTTGTTGCCCAGGCTGGAGAATACAATGGCATGATCTCAGCTCACTGCAATCTCCACCTCCTGGGTTCAAGCTATTCTCCTGCCTCAGCCTCCCAAGTAGCTGGGATTATAGGTGCCCACCACCAGGCCCAACTAATGTTTTGTATTTTTAGGAGAGACAGGGTTTCACCATGTTGACCAGGCTGGTCTTGAACTCCTGACCTCAAGGGATCTGCCCACCTTGAGCTCCCAAAGTGCTGGGATTACAGGCGTGAGCCACCATGCCTGGCCCTTACTCTCCTTTCATTCAGACTTTTTACCATCACCTAAAATCCTTAGGGGTATTTTCACATGAACTACTATTAACCTTAACCTAGAAGGCACCTTTGAATTTCTTAACCCAAATGCAGGTGTTTTCTTTCCATTTTCCCTAATACATATGCTCTTGTTACTTTTTTTTTTTTGAGACGGTGTCTTATTCTGTTACCCAGGCTGGAGTGCAGTGGTGCCATCTCAGCTCACTACAACCTCTGTATCCTGGGCTCAAGCAATTTTCCTGCGTCTGCCCCCTGAGTAGCTGAGATTACAGGTGTGAGCCACCATGCCCAGCTAATTTTTTTTGTATTTTTAGTAGAGACAGGGTTTCACCATGTTGGCCAGGCTGGTCTCGAACTCCTGACCTCAGATAATCCACCCGCCTCGGCCACCCAAAGTGCTGGGATTATAGGCGTGAGCCACCATGCCTGGCCTGCTCTTGTTACTTTTGATACAGGATTCCAGGTAGCTTGCTAAAATAAAATATTATTCCTGTTGAGCTAAAATTAATCTTCCCGGCACTTCTGATTGTGGTCCAGCAGTCAGTTGTCCCACCAGCCTCCTGACCATCATGCAGCCTTGCATTTTCTCCCAGTAGGTTTTCCCGAAATAAATATGTTCCTGCTCATGTAACTCAGCCTCCCATCTCAAACTCTTGGGGAATACTGGTCTCAGATAGAAGTTGGCTTAAGCAGTAAAAGTAATCAGGGAGCTAAAGGAAGACTCAGTGATTGTCTGGTCCAGGCTTCCCATTTTACAAAGGGGAAATCACAACAGATTAGGGGAGAAGAGTTGCTCAGGTCAGTCAGCAATAGTGTCAGCACTAGAATCCAGGTCCCTTCCCTCTCTTATCCAGGGTCCTTTCTTCTTTACTATGGACAAGTTCATTAAGCAGTTTGTGCCTCAGTTTCATCATCTGTAAAATAAGGTTGTTATGGGGATTAAATGAGTTAATTCATGTAGAGTACTTAAAACAATTTGGTACTTGGGGCTGGGCACAGTGGCTCACACCTGTAATCCCAGCACTTTGGGAGGCCAGGGCGGGTGGATCACGAGGTCAGGAGATTGAGACC
This sequence comes from Colobus angolensis palliatus, assembly GCF_000951035.1. Taxonomy (NCBI): domain Eukaryota; kingdom Metazoa; phylum Chordata; class Mammalia; order Primates; family Cercopithecidae; genus Colobus; species Colobus angolensis. The sequence goes on from NW_012121487.1 coordinate 3,445,711, forward strand.
ATCCTGGCTAACATGGTAAAACCCCGTCTCTAATAAAAATACAGAATTAGCTGGGTGTGGTGGTGGGCACCTGTAATCCCAGCACTTTGGGAGGCCAAGGCGGGCGGATCACCAGGTCAGAAGATTGAGACCATCCTGGCTAACACGGTGAAACCCCATCTCTACTAAAAATACAAAAAATTAGCCGGGTGTGGTGGTGGGCGCCTGTAGTCCCAGCTACTCCAGAGGCTGAGGCAGGAGAACGGCGTGAACCCAGGAGGTGAAGCTTGCAGTGAGCCGAGATCGGGCCACTGCACTCCAGCCTGGGCGACAGTGAGACTCCATCTCAAAAAAAACAACAAGAACAACAACAAAAAATCTGGTATTTGGTAGGGGTTCATTATGCTGTGCTGCTTCCTAGTGCAGAAGAGAAGCAGCAGTTACTCTTCCCTCCCTTTCACAGGTGAAAAAGAACAGAGGCACATGAATTATGTAAGAGCAAGTTGCTCTTCCCTCCCTCCATTGAGGGGTGTGTATTGAACAAATCTTCCACGAAATTTGTGGCTGACCCATCCTCTGGGCTTCAAGCCCTCCTGGAGGTGGCTTCTTTGCTCTCCTCTTTACGTCTTCCCCTCACATTGGCAGAAGAGGAGGTAATGAACAGGCTTGGGTTCAAATCATGACTTTTCTATGTCCCAGATGTGTGATCTTGGACGAGTCTTACTTAACCCCTTTGGAATCTTAGTTTCTTCATCTGCAAAAGGATAAATACAGTGGAACACACTGCAGCTATAAAAGAATGGGAAAACCATTTTTATATTGATATAAAATGATCTCCAGGATAAATTAAATGGGGAAAAAATAAACATGCAGAGAACAGTCTATATAGTATGCTGCCATACTTCAAAAAAGGGAAAAATAACTTTTTGCTCATATATGCACTTTTTAAAAAATCACTCAATGTACTATCACACTGGCTCTTCTTCCCCTTTCTTCCTCCTTCTTTCTTTCTTTCTTCTTCTTCTTCCTTCTTTCTTCTTCTTTCTCCAAGAAAAGCACACTGGTCTTTTTTTTTTTTGTTTCAATCAATGTTGACCAGGTTGGCCTCGAACGTGTAGCCTCGCCTCCCCGAGTGCCAGGGCAACCGGCCTGAGCCACCGCAGCTCCCCACACTGGTCTTTAAGAAAAAATAAATAAAAGAAAAAATCTGCTGGACATGGTGGCTCACACCTGTAATCTCAGCACTTTGGGAGGCCAAGGCAGGAGAACTGCTTGAAGCCAGGAGTTTGAGACCCTCATCTCTACAAAAATAATTTTAAAAATCAGCTGGGCATGGTGGCACACACCTGTAGTCCCTGCTACTTGGGAGGCTGTGGTGGAAGGACTGCTTGAGCCCAGGAGTTGGGGGCTGCCATTGCACTCCAGCCTGGCTGACAGAGTAAGACCCCATCTCTAAAAAAAAAAAAAAGGCTAGGCGTGGCGGCTCACTCCTGTGATCCCAGCACTTTGGGAGGCCAAGGAGGGCAGATGATCAGGTCAGGAGATTGAGACCATCTTGGGTGAAACCCCGTCTCTACTAAAAATACAAAAAATTAGCAAGGCATGGGGGTGGGCTCCTGTAGTCCCAGCTACTCCCAGCTACTGAGGCAGGAGAAGCGCTTGAAGCCAGGAGGCAGAGGTTGCTGTGAGCTGAGATTGTGCCACTGCACTCCAGCCTGGGTGACAGAGCGAGACTCCGTCTCAACATAATAATAATAATTTAAAAAATCACTTAGTGCACAAGAAACCATAATATTGATGCCTGGGGTGGGGGTGGGGGAGAATAGGGTGGGAATCGGTAAAGGGAAGGAAGATATTTTACTATACTGATTGAATTTGCTCAAACATTTTAAAGTTTGTACAGCCAGGTGTGGTGGCTCGCATCTGTAATCCCAGCTACTCAGGGGTCTGAGGTGAGAGAATCACTCAAGGCCAGAAGTTTGAGCCCAGACTGGCAACATAGCAAGACCATGTCTCTAAAAAAATAAAAATAAATCAAAAAGTAAATAAAAGAGGGAAAGGAATAATATACTCAACTTCATAAAGATGTGGGGAAGTCAAAATCAATCACTTATAGTAATTAGTGCTGTGCCTAACACATTTTAAATGCATAAACTTTGGCTGTATTTGGAAGCACCAGCCATACCCACCAACTGCATCTGCCTCCCTATGTACTCCCCACACTGTCAACCTATTGCCAAACTGAAGCGCTTCCCTCGAGAGTAGCTTGACCCTTTTCTTGCCCCACAGTCTGATCTACTGGCTGACCTTCGCCGTGGGCCGCTCCTTCCGAGGCTTCGGCTACGGCCTGACGTTTCTGCCGCTGCTGTCGATGCTGATGTGGAACCTCTACTACATGTTCGTGGTGGAGCCGGAGCGCATGCTCACTGCCACCGAGAGCCGCCTGGACTACCCGGACCACGCCCGGTCGGCCTCCGACTACAGGCCCCGCCCCTGGGGCTGAGTCGCTCCACCCTCCCACTCGGAGTAGTGGATAGTGGCGTGGGTCTGACACATCTTTGAACCTTGTGGCCAGGCCTGGACTTCGCCCCCAGGCCTAGGACCGCGGTGGGTGGAACCCTGATACTACCCCAACAGGGACTCCAATCAATCGGAGTTCTCCCCTTGCCCGGGCTGCCCTTCACCTTTGGTGCCCGGGACAGTCATAAGGGATGGACTTAGTTTTCTGGCAGGAAAAAAGGTGGACAGCTGTGTTTCTTACGGATGCTGAGGGCATGGGGCCAGGACCAGGGGAGAGGCACAGCTCCTTCCTGAGCAGCCTCCCACCACTGCCACAAGGGCTCCCTAATGCTGGACTCTGGTCCACTCCCCGGCTTCCCGTGAGGCAGGAGGCAGAGCCACAGCCAAGGCCCTGACCACTTCTGTGCCAGTTGTCTAAGCACAGTGCGTCAAGGACGCTGGAAATGCCTTAAGGATAGAGGCTGGGCATCACATCAAATGGGACTGTGATGTTTGCTGAAAACCTTCCTGGGGATCTGGATTCAGGACCCTCCATGACTGGCCTTAGGGCCCCTTAGCCTCAGTTAAGACTATTTACAGCTGACCAGTCCGGAGCTGCTGCTCTTCTACCTATTTAGGCCCTTGTAACTTCCCACCTTTAAACTGCCCAGAAGCCATGCCTCTCCCATGGGAAGAGGGGAGCAGACAGGGAAGTCTCTCCCAAGAGCGGGTGTGTGTGTGCGTGCACGCGCGCGCTCACACGTGGTGGCTGGGAAGTGCCTGGATGGTGTGGTGGCTGATGTTAACCTAGTATGAGTGTGTGTGTGTAACAACAAATTACTACCAGTCTTTGCTGGCTTTTTCTTCCTGTTTCTCCCCTAGTCTCCAGTGTCCCTTCCCTGTTTAATTCAGATGACAATAGAAACCTCCTAGCTCTACCTGGTGGAGCGGAGCTGGCAGGTTCCTTGGTTCCACAGCAAGGAAATAGAGCCTCAAACAGAAACTTGCCTTCCAAGCCCATCTCTTAGCCCTTCCATTCCCTGGAACCAGCCCAAGACCAGCCCAACCACACTCACACATCAATAAACTGGAGCCCTGTGAAAAAAAAAAAATATCTATTTTCTTGCCTTCCAGGGCAGCCAACCAGTCAGAATGCCTCTCATTTAGGCCTGCAAGTCCCATCCAAGGGAAATGTGTGGAGATGCAAGAAGGCAACACCAAGGGGACCTTATCAATAGCCCTGTCCTCCACCCCCCTCCAAAGTTCCCCCCGCAAGGTATGAAGGAAGCCCCACCTGGGGGTTTCTAGGAAGTTGAGGCTGGCCTCTGAGGTTCCACAGAAAAGCAAGATGGGGGAGTGAAGGGGCCGACTGGAACTTGATACTCCAACCTCCAGAGTTTTGAGGCACAACAAGACAGGTCCAGTAATGTCCTTCCCTCCAGAGAACGGGCCTTAATTTATGGACTGGTACTCTGAGTACTTCTTGTGGTACAGCAGCAGAACCAAGCCTCCCACTAGCAGCATGAGCCCTGGGGCACCCAGGGCCACCGCCATGATGCCCAGGACTAGTGGGGACAAGCCATCCACTGGAGGGAAGCCCACACCCAGGAGCATCGACCTAGAGCAAGCAGAGAGAGGGAGGTAAGCGGGCTTAGGAGGAAAGGCTGGGAGGCTCAGTCTTGGTCTACTTCAACTCCCCAAGCCCCCAGCCCAAGCCCTGGCTCTCACCAGCTGAGGTAGTGTTGGTCCCAGTAGCCAGGGCCTGTGGAAGCCCCGAACGTCAGATTGAAGGCACAGAAGTTATTCTGGGACCCAAAGAAGGCTCGGACAATGGGCGACTGGGGAAGAGGGTATGCCAAGGCAGGATGAAGAGGGGAAGCTTGGCAAGGCAGGGCTGATTCTCGGCCCCCCGGCTTCTGGGAGTAAGCCACTGGTCGCCACTGTGCGAAGCCTGATGGGAGGGAGCCCCACAGCAGCCGGTCCAACTGGGAAGAAAGGCAAACAAGGGAGGGTAAAGAGGACCAACCTGTGCCCAACCCTCTTTTCCCTGCCTCTCCCAGCCTTCATCTGTGACTAGCAACAGGAGTCCTGAGTCCTAGGCAGGGCCTCAATCCCTTCTCTGTAAAAATGGGGAGTTCAACTGGGTGAGGACTGAGTTGTTTTCCAAGCCTGCAAGTCTGGACTCAGCCCTCCTCTTGACTCCCAGGCCCCTTGCAGATCTCCACCTGCCAGAGTGTAAGTCATACGGCACTGCCTGTCTGTCTCCACTGAGGGCAGAGACTGGGTCAGATTCATTAGCACAGTGCCTAGCACTTGAACGACCCAAAGAAAGTGTTGCTAAATGGCAAATGGTTGAATGAGTTTTAGGTCCCAATGGTATCCCACCTATATTCCTCACCCATCTGCCTCTCTCCAGGAAGCCTGACCTGGAAGACAGCAGGTGCATATTCATCGTCGATGGAGTGCTGCTCCTGCATTGAGGGGCAGTCAGGGCCCTGGCCCAGTGTGGCTACCTCCAGCCCAAACAGGGAACGGTTTCCTCGGGGAGAGGCTCCAACCAGGGCCACCTCTAGCTGACAGGTGTCTGCTGTGTGCAGGAGGCGAGGGGGTTGGGCTGGTCGGCTGGACCTGGAAAAGGCCTGGACCTAGGAAGGAAGAAGCATGGGAGGTGTGGGAAATAGCTGGATGCCTGTGCTTAAGGGCCACCTCCATCATTAAATCCCATCCTCTCAAATCAGCCTTTTTGAGTCTTTCTGATTTCCCACCCCTTACCCTGAAGGCCAGGCTGCCATTGGCAAAAGTCCTGGTAGGGTCGTTCATGGGGTGGCCTTGAAATGTGGCACTCAGGGTGGCAGGATCCAACGAATCAGTGATGTTGTTCCAAGAGAAATCAGCCAACGAGTATGGAGGATATGGTGTTCCTGGAGGTTTTGCTGCCGTATCAGACACGTTGGTGCTGTCAAACTCAAGCAGCTGGAGGGTGGGGGTGGGGTGGAACTGGGCTTGCCTCTGTTTTTCTCCCGAGACCACACCTCCCACTCACCCCCTACCAAGGCTTTCATATCTGAGTCTATTTCACCACCCCTAGTCTTTAGTTCCACCCTCTAATTGGGATGAACTCTCTCCTCTGCACTCTTCTCCTTGGTTCTCTCCCAACCTCCTCACCCTGGTAAAAACAAGGGCAGAAGAAAACTGAATGCTGTCCTTGGGGAGCACTATCAGGCCCCCATCGGGCTCAGGGGATAGCAGGCGGCTCCAGTTGACGCTGAGGGTGCTGTGGGGGGTGTTGGTGGCTACCAGCACCACTGCCAGAGGCCCCAAGCTGCTCCACATATAATGCAGTGTGGAATTGGTGCCCACTGCCCGGATATGAAGCAGGTTCTGCACGGGACCCAGCCAGTTAGGGATGACCTCCAGAGACACCTGGAACATGGAGTAGTGGAGGGTTGAGGGAACAGGATCAAGGAGAGACACAGGCAAAAGAGAAGTTTGAGGGGAGGGGGGTTTGGAAAGTGCTGGAGAAAAGATGGGATCTTGGGGACTAGACAAGAGGAATGTGTGCGGGAGCTAAGGGAACCCTGGGGTAAGGGGCAGTGGGTACAGGATATCCGAAAAGGGGTAGGGTAGAGGGTACAGCCAGGACTCCCCTGACCCTGGTGGGCAGGTCAGGGCACAGGGCTGGGAAGAAGAAAACATTCAACACTTGCCTGGACTGGGTCACCCAGGGCTGAGTTGGGGTTAAGACTTCACCCTCACATTCACCCTACTCCACAATCCCGTCCCATGACCCATGACCATCTCCCACACCCTCCAGGTTGAAGAACCCTCCTCTTGGCAGCTGCCCTCCACCCCTAGCCCCTGGATGCCCAGTTCCAGCCACCCTGCAAGGGTAGCGTTTCCTGAAACTTCTATCGCTGTAGCCCCAGGGCCCTCACCTGGCGGGTCTTCTCCCCCAGCAGGCCAAATGGGGCTGCAAACAGAAGCAGAGTCAAAAGGAGCAGGGGGCTGGGGGCACAGTGCCCCCAACCCCAGCTGTGCTCCACAGAGCCGCGCATACGGCCGCAATTCAGCCGACGGAAGAGGTGCCGGAGGGTCACATGACTCAGGTTCAGCTGATCCGTTTCAAGGGCGGAGCCACCAAACCGGTTTTTGCTTTTTTTTTAAATTTCCTTTCCTCAGCACCATTTAATGTATTAAAGAACAACTTTGTATTCTATCTTAAAACAGGAAACGTCACAGTCTCTTACAACTAATACAATTTAATACAGTCACAAGATTTTAAGTGAAAAAATACGTTATTCATGCTACAAGTTTTCAGTCTTCCTTGGACAATGCCAAAAATACAGTATTCAAACGGCATGTCTTAAGAGGAACGTGAAATCTCATTTTGACACAAAGACAGGTTAAAGAAAATAAACCCAACAGGGAACTACTGCAGGACCAGCACATTGCCTTAAGTCCCCGACCCTGTCCCATTGTGGAACTCATACAGCTGCTTTCTACTCCAGCACATGAAACCCTGCGGTTCTTCTCTGTGAACAATGAAACTCCCTGGGGTTCTTCCCTGTGGAACAGTGTGGTGGTTCTTCCCTGCCTAACATTTCAACAAAAATTGTAAATATTTAGAGATGTGTCACTAAATAACAACAACATACTTCAAAAAAAGCCAACTTGTTAAATGTTGAAAGAAAAGGCCGGGCGCAGTGGCTCACACCTGTAATCCCAGCACTTTGGGAGACCGAGGCAGGCGGATCACGAGGTCAGGAGTTCAAGACCAGCCTGGCCACGATAGTGAAAGCCCGTCTCTACTAAAAATACAAAAAATTAGCTGGGCACAGTGGCAGGCCCCTGTAATCCCGGTGGCAAATGCCTGTAACCCCAGCCACTCAGGAGGCTGAGGCAGGAGAATCGCTTGAATCTGGGTAGCAGAGGTTGCAGTGAGCCAAGATTGTGCCACTGCACTCCAGCCAGGGCGACAAGGGTGAAACTCCGTCTCAAGAAAAAAAAAAAAAAAATGTTGAAAGAAGGAGCTAGGCTGGACGCAGTGGCTCACACCTGTAATCCCAACACTTTGAGAGGCCGAGGCAAGTGGATCACTTAAGGTCAGGAGTTCAAGACCAGCCTGACCAACATGGTGAAACCCCGTCTCTACTAAAAATACAAGAATTAGCCAGGCGTGGTGGCAGGCGCTTGTAATCCCAGCTACTGGGGAGGCTGAGGCAGGAGAATCGCTTGAACCTAGGAGGCAGAGGTTGCAGTAAGCCGAGATCGCAACATTGCACTCCAGCCTGGGCAACAAGAGGCAAAACTCTGTCGAAAGAAAGAAAG
>NW_012121487.1:3454382-3455642 GCF_000951035.1 Colobus angolensis palliatus
GAGGGAAGAGGGTCCTGATCTTCTGTTTAAGCAAAAAAAAAAAAAAGAAAGAAAGAAAGGAAAGAGCTAAAATTTGGTGAAATTTAAAAGGGTTGTAGAAAACTGTGAAGTGTTTGTTTTCCTCACTTCACTCTGATTTTGTTTATTTATTTTGAGACAGCATCTTGCTCTGTCACCAAGGCTGGAGTGCAGTGGCACAATCACGACTTACTGCAGCCTCAAACTCTCGTGCTCAAGTGATCCTTCTGCCTTAGCCTCCTAAGTAGCTGGGACTTCAGGCACATGCCACCATGACTGGCTAATTTAAAAAAATTTTTTTTTTTTTGTAGACACAGGGTCACACTATGTTGCACCGGCTGGTCTTGAACTCCTGGGCTCAAGTGATCCTCTCACATGGGCCTCCCAAAGTACTGTGATAATAGGGGTGAGCCACCACACCAGCCATCACTCTGATTTTAGAACATAGGACTTGTATGCAAAGGTTAGGATAAGGAACTAAAGATGCCAAAAAATACCCCAAACATTAATTGCAAAAGAAAGACTAATGTTTGGCCAGGCACGGTGGCTCACACCTGTAATTGCAGCACTTTGGGAGGCCGAGGTGGGTGGATCGCCAGGTCAGGAGATGGAGACCATCCTGGCTAACACAGTGAAACCCCGTCTCTACTAAAAATACAAAAAATTAGCCAGGCATGGTGGCGGGGGCCTGTAGTCCCAGCTACTCGGGAGGCTGAGGCAGGAGAATGGGGTGAACCTGGGAGGCAGAGCTTGCAGTGAGCCGAGATCTTGCCACTGCACTCCAGCCTGGGCGACAGAGTGAGACTCCGCTTCAAAAAAAAAAAAAAGACTAATGTTTGTGAAGAGCCTATAACATAGAAAAATATTTGTTATAAAATTAAAATTAAATGAAAAAGTAGGATACAAAACTGTATAAAAAGTAAGATCTCAACTATGTGGGAAAAAAAGGATAAAGGTAATAGCTCAAAATGCTGATAGTGGTTGTATTTAAGTAGTCTATCTATAGTGATTTTTTTTCTTCTTTTTTACTTTTCTGTCTCTTCCAAATTTTTCTCTACTGGGGGGATTTTTTTTTTTTTTTGAGATGGAGTCCCACCTGTCTCCCAGGCTGGAATGCAGTGGCAAGATCCCTGCCCACTGCAACCTCTGCCTCTCGGGTTCAAGTGATTCCCCTGCCTCAGCTTCCCAAGTAGCTGGGATTACAGGCACAGGCCACCATGCCCAGCTAATTTTTTTTTTTTT
>NW_012121487.1:3463642-3465154 GCF_000951035.1 Colobus angolensis palliatus
TTTTTTGCGTACACTCAAACCAATCAGCACACACACCCCCATTTTGAGCCCATCAAAGCCCCGGACCCAGCCACAATGGGAGAGAAACCACCTAACTTGAGAGACCACTCTCCTTTCCCCTCCCCATTAAGAGTTGTTTCATCGCTCAATAAAATTCTCTCCGACCCTCTTCACCCTTTGAACTGTCAGCATAACTTCATTCTTCTTGGATGCATGACAAGAACTCGGAAACTGCTGAATGTGGGTACAAGCTGAAACACAGGCAGCCTGGGGCATGCCTCAGCCCAGCCAAGGGCTGAGCCACTGTGCAAGCCAGGCGTGGCCAGGTGGGCCGAGTGGGCAGGGTACCTCCAGCAGCAAGCCCGGGGCGCGAGGCCTGGGTAGGGAGCATCGCTGGCTGCAGAGGTCCCCGGCTGGCAAAATGTCTGAGAAAAATCCTGCATCGAGATCTTGTCATTAAAAAAAAAAAAAATGCACCAAAGGGCATCATTCCTATTCAACAACAAACTGGTCCCTCCTGAGACAACCATCACTACCAGTTTTTTTGTTTGTTTGAAACAGTCTCGCTCTGTTGGCCAGGCTGGAGTGCAGTGGCACGATCTTGGCTCACTGCAACCTCCGCCTCCTGGGCTCAAGCAATTCTCCTGCCTCAGCCTCCCAAGTAGCTGGAATTATAGGCATGTGCGACCAAGTCTGGCTAATTTTTGTATTTTATAGTAGAGATGGGGTTTCACCATGTTGGCCAGGCTGGTCTCAAACTCCTGACCTCAAGTGATCTGCCCGCTGTGGTCTCCCAAAGTGCTGGGATTACAGGAGTGAGCCACCATGCCCAGCCATCCACAGATTTTCACTGTGCTCCTGTGTCAGCCGCTCCAGGTCTTTCAAGTACATTTGGCTGGTCTTCCAGATCGTCACAGTGTGATCTGACGATGTCCAGTCTCATGTAATTCTCGGGCTTGACTAAGCTTCGGAAAACCTGGAGGCATCGCTCTTTTAGGGTATATGCTGGCAGTGTGATGTTGGCAAAAACAGGCTGTCCATCAACACTGGAACATGGCGTAAACAATTCAGTTTGGTTAACCATAAGTTTATTGTGTGTCTTTGCATCTCTGAAGAGCCATGGGTGGCTTCGGAAATTGTGGATGCAGAAGTCCCTGCCAGGCAGCAGCTCTTCATAGCAGTTGAGCCACACAGGCAGCACGATGCGTGGGCTGCGGTTGCAAATGACCAGGGAGAGCTCAGGCGAGTTTATGGAGCGCAGCACAGGCCATGCTGCTCCAGCCGCCATCTCCTCCTCGGCGCCCGACTCTTCCTGGCAGTACTCTTCTGGGCCTGCCTCTTGGGTGCCCGCCTTGGCCTCTAACTCCCCCCCGTTCCCCGCTCTCCAGGGCCTTGCCTCCGAAGCCTTGACAACTCGGGCCTGCCCATACCAGTTCTTAAAGAAACTACTGCCGGGCGCGGTGGCTCAAGCCTATAATCCCAGCACTTTGGGAGGCCGAGACGGGCGGATCA
>NW_012121487.1:3469779-3471142 GCF_000951035.1 Colobus angolensis palliatus
GATCACGAGGTCAGGAGATCGAGACCATCCTGGCCAACATGGTGAAACCCCATCTCTACTAAAAATACAAAAATTAGCTGGGTGAGGTGGTGTGTGCCTGTAGTCCCAGCTACTCGGGAAGCTGAGGCAGGGGAATCGCTTCAACCTGGGAGGTGGAGGTTGCAGTGAGCCGAGACCATGCCATTGCACTCCAGCCTGGGTGACAGATCTACACCCCATCTCAGAAAAACAAACAAACAAAATACAAACAAACAAAAAAATGTAATATTTATTGAACACTTCATTATTCAGGTTCTGGTCCAGGAAGAGTTCACAATTTTATCGTGGAGAAAAGATAGGATATGAGAAAATAGGATATGGGGGCAATACAAGTATTTGTCAAAAGAGGGAGGTGACATCTGGTGGGATGCACTTTTTTTTTCTTTTTTTTATTTATTGAGACGGAGTCTTGCACTGTTTTCTCGGGCTGGAGTGCAGTGGTGCAATCTCAGCTCACTGCAACCTCTGCCTCCCAGATTCAAGCAATTCTCCTGCCTCAGCCTCCCAAGTAGCTGGGACTACAGGTGCCCACTGCCATGCCCAGCTAAGTTTTGTATTTTTAAAGTAGAGATAGGGTTTCACCATGTTAGCCAGGCTGGTCTCGAACTCCTGACCTCAAGTGATCTGCTCGCCTTGGCCTCCCAAAGTGCTGGGATTACAGGCACGAGCCACTGCACCTGGCCTACTTTAATCTTATTTTGACTAATAAATGAACATGGTACAAAATTCAAAAGATACCAAACGGCTCAGTGTGGTGTCTCATGCCTATAATCCCGGCATTTTGGGAGGCTGAGGTGGGAGGATGTCTTGAGTCCAGGAGTTCAGGACCAGCTTGGGCAACATAGCCTGACCCCATATCTACAAAATAATACAAAAATTAGCCGGGCCTGGTGGTGCATGCCTGTGGTCCCAGCTACTCCGGAGGCTGAAATGAGAGGATCCCTCGATCCTCCTACTGCACCACTGCACTCCAGCCTGGCAAAAAAGTGAGGATAGCAACAGGAGGCAGACAAATCCTAGGCAGACAGGGGCAGGTTCCCAGTGAAACTCCACCTTCAAGCAGAAAACAGTTGAAAGCCAAGCTACAAGTCCTGGATAAATGCATGGGTGGAATTGAGAACCCCTCTTCCCGTTTGTTGCACTTTCTTCTGATTGATCCCTACCCTTCACCTATTTTACGTATACCTACCCTTCCCTAATTGGTTTGTTACACTGTCATGACCATCTTTAAATGGTGCCTTTTGTTTTTTGTTTTTTTTTTGAGACAGAGTCTCACTCTGTTGCCCAGGCTGGAGTGCAGTGGCGTGATCTCGGCTCACTGCAA
>NW_012121487.1:3477382-3478259 GCF_000951035.1 Colobus angolensis palliatus
GGATGGTTTCGATCTCCTGACCTCGTGATCCGCCCGTCTCGGCCTCCCAAAGTGCTGGGATTACAGGCTTGAGCCACCGCGTCCGGCCAGTTTTTTTTGTTGTTGTTGTTGTTTTTTGAGATGCTGTCACACCCAGGCTGGAGTGCAGTGGTGAGATCTTGGCTCACTGCAACCTCCACCTCCTGGGTTCAAGCTATTCTGCCTCAGTCACCCAAGTAGCTGGGATTACAGGTGTGCACTGCCAAGCCCGGCTAATTTTTGTATTTTTAGTAGAGATGGGATTTTGCCAGGTTGCCTAAGTTGGTCTTGAATTCCTGAGCTCAAATGATCCACCCACCTCGGCCTCCCGAAGTGCTGGGATTACAGGCGTGAGCCACAACACCTGGCCCCAGTTTGCATTTTTAACTCATATATTGAGGAATGTTCTGTATCAATGCACTTGGGAGTTATCTCATTCTCCTTGCAGGGGTATGTTCCATGGATCTTTTTAACCAGAACCTTGTTGATGTAGTAATACTTTGCTGTGGCAAACAATGCTGGAAAGAATATCCCTGTCTGAAATTGACTCAACCAAGGAGAAATACTGAGTTCTCAGCATTTCATATTAATAACCAAATTCAGTAGGATAAGTACCAAGGAGTGGAATCGCCAGCTCAAACTGCCCTTTATATGAGGTTTACCAATTGACACTCAAACCACATGCTTGAGAGCACATTGCAAGTGTTTACCAAATTATGCTTACATTTCCCTTTGAATAAGGTTAAGCATCTCTTCATGTTTGTTTATTTATTTATTTTGAGACGGAGTCTTACTCTGTCACCCAGGCTGGAGTGCAGTGGCACGATCTCGGCTCACTGCAAGCTCTGCCTCCCGGGTT
>NW_012121487.1:3478309-3479280 GCF_000951035.1 Colobus angolensis palliatus
TGGAGTCTTGCTCTGTCGCCCAGGCTGGAATACAGTGGCACAATCTTGGCTCACTGCAACCTCTGCCTCCCAGGTTCCAGCAATTCTCCTGCCTCAGCCTCCTGAGTAGCTGGAACTACAGTTGTGCGCCACCACGCCCGGATAATTTTTTTTTTGGTATTTTTAGTAGAGATGGGGTTTCACCATGTTGGTCAGGCTGGTCTCGAGCTCCTGACCTGTTGATCTTCCCACCTCGGTCTCCCAAAGTGCTGGGATTAAAGGCGTGAGCCACTGCGCCCGGCCAACATCTCTTCACGTTTTAGTCGATTTTTGCTTCTCTGGAGCTTTTTAAATCCTTTACCTATTTTTCTACAGGCCTTTTCTTAATTGTCAAGTTCTGAAAGTGTTACGTTGTTGTTAAGACAGGGTCTTGCTGCATCAGGCAGGCAGGAGTGCAGTGGTGGAAACATAGCTCAATTGCAGCCTCAAACTCCTGTGCTGAAGTGATTTCTCCCAACTTAGCCTCCTTAGTAGCTGGGACTATGGGCATACACCATCTTGTCCACCTTAAAAGTTCTTTAAGGAAATTAACATTGTTGCAAATCCTCTCCCCCTTTTGTTTTTGCAGTGCAAACTTTGTATGGAGTTCCTTACCCCCCACTTTTTTTTTTTTTTTTTGATATGAAGTTTCACTCATTGCCCAGGCTGGAGTACAATGGCATGATCTTGGATCACCGCAACCTCCGCCTCCCAGGTTCAAGTGATTCGCCTGCCTTAGCCTCCTGAGTAGCTGGGATTACAGGCATGCACCACCACGCCTGGCTAATTTTTGTATTTTTAGTAGAGACAGGGTTTCTTCATGTTGGTTAGGCTGGTCTCAAACTCCCGACCTCAGGTGATCCACCCGTCTCAGCCTCCCAAAGTCCCCTCACATATTTTAAATCCCACTTTTCTTCTAGTGCTCTTACGGTTTTTTTTTTTTTTTTTTTTTT
>NW_012121487.1:3481788-3483026 GCF_000951035.1 Colobus angolensis palliatus
AACCCGGGAGGCGGAGCTTGCAGTGAGCTGAGATCTGGCCACTGCACTCCAGCCTGGACGACAGAGCTAGACTCCGTCTCAAAAAAAAAAACAAAAAAAAAAAAACAAAAATTAGCTAGGCATGTAATCCCAGCTACTCAGGAGGCTGAGACATGAAAATTGGTTGAACCCAGGAGGTGGAGGTTGCAGTGAGCCAAGATTGTGCTGCTGCGCTCCAGGGTGGGTGACAGCGATTCTGTCTCTAATAATAATAATGAAATGATGATGATGTAAGGGTCTTGAACAGCTGCAGATTTTGGTATAGGGGAGTGTCCTGGAACCAATCCCTCACAGATACTGAGAGATGACTGTACATTTATCTTCTAAGATATCAACTCTAGAATCTGATAAGGGAGAATAAAAACAAGTCTTGGCTGAGTACAGAGGGCTTAAATAGCAGTCAGGAATTCAAACTCCCACAACAACCCCCAAATTACTGCTTTATGGCAGGGGACATAGGACTTGACTAAAATGTAGGAATTTGACAGAGGAAGGATCATTGGCAGAGTCAAGGACATGGGAAAATCACACTCATGGAATCAAATGTTTAGTGAATAGGGTTCATGCAGGGGAGCAGAAGTGGCCTGGGCAGCCTTTCATCACTGTTAAAATTTTTGTTTGGGCTGGGTGCGGTGGCTCACACTTGTAATCCCAGCAGTCTGGGAGGCCAAGGCAGGCGGATCACCTAAGGTCAGGAGTTCAAGACCAGCCTGACCAACATGGAGAAAACCTTTCCCTACTAAAAATACAAAAATAAAAAATTAGCCGGTCATGGTGGCACATGCCTATAATCCCAGCTACTTGGGAGGCTGAGGCAGGAGAATCACTTGAACCTGGGAGGCAACAAAAGTGAGACAGAGTCTTACTTTGTTGCCCAGGCTGGAATGCAGTGTCACCATCTTGGCTCACTGCAAACTCCACCTCCCGGGTTCAAATGATTCTCTTGCCTCAGCCTTCTGAGGAGCTGGGACTACAGGCCATGCCACCACACCCAGCTAATTTTCTTTTTTTTTTCTGAGACAGAGTCTCACTTTGTTGCCTGGGCTGGAGTGCAGCGGTGAGATCTCAGCTCACTGCAACCTCTACCTCCCAGGTTCAAGTGATTCTCCTGCCTCAACCTCCTGAATAGCTGGGATTACAGGTACCCACCACTAAGCTTGGCTAATTTTTGTATTTTTTGTAGAGATGGGGTTTCACCA
>NW_012121487.1:3484941-3486592 GCF_000951035.1 Colobus angolensis palliatus
GACAAGTTACATATCTATGCATTAGATTTCTTCCTCACAAAATGGGGGATAACATTACCTGTCTTAGAAGGCTGTTGTGAGGATCCATTAGTTAACATTCAAAATGACTAGAATACATCTGTTAGATAGTACTTACCATCATTCTACCAAGCATTCAACTTAATATGACTAGGTCCTATGGTCAGGGAAGAGATAAACAAGGCTAAATGTATGACTCATAAGGACAGATGTGACAGTGAAAAGCCCAGTAGCCAAGTGGAACACTGAAGAAATCAAAGAGATAGTACCACCTAGCCTCTAGCATCCTGGGACCACTACTCAGATTTTTTTTTTCTCTCCTTGATAAAAACAAATGAAATTTAAATATTTTGTTTCTGCTAGCAGAAAGGCAGAGAGGTCTGACTGTGACAGGATACTGGCATGAGAATAGGCCAGAAAGCCAAAATGAAGACTGGAATCGTAAGGAACATTGGAAGAGGGCAGAGAAAAATAACTCCAGGTAAGGGGAGAATTCTGAAAACTATACGAGAAAAAAAAAAAAAAGTTATATGTCCTTTATATGTTATGTTATATACCAGAGCCCTAGGAGGTACTGGGTGTTGCTCTACATACAACCACATATGGGGAACACCCATGCTTTAGACAGGTTGCTCGTTCTTTGGGTGGTGAATGCAAAATGGTGCTTCATAAGCTTTACAGTATTATCCTTTGAACTCCAAAAGGGTCTTTCCAACCAAAATTCACTGAGAAATCTGAAGAATACTCCCTCAAGAAGGCAAAAGAGTCCAAATGCCCTCATTCCAGGTCTCCCTTCCCACCCCAGTAAAGTTTTCCGACTCCTCCTATTTGCCAGAAGATAAGAGAGATGGCCTAAGGTTGAAAAACACATAACAACTTTCTCAAATGACTTAGATTTAATCATCGGAAGCAAACTAAATGGAAACCTTACAATAGAGAAGAATTACATGTCAGTGTCTTTTGGAAAACTGAGCTGGGACAGAAAGGGACTGGGGGCTGCCCCCCAACCTGATCCCTTCTGAACAAAGACGTCCACAGTGTTCCTGGCACTCTGGCTCAGGAAAAGGGGAGACTCTGCTGGTTCTGTGCACTGAAGTAGCCTTGCTTAGCGCTCACTCCTGGCCAGCATCAGGAGCCCCGCCTTGCCGGCTCTGGTCATCGCCTTTCTTTTTGTGGCCTGAGACGATGTCATCAATTCGCAGTAGCAGAACTGCCGTCTAGAAGAAAAACCACAGATGCAAAGAGGTCAGCAGAGAAGGAAAGGACACTTTTCTTTCCTTTAGATCTATCACCTAGATCCTACTACAGAACTGCCATGTTGTCTGACATCTACCTTTTCAGTCTTTTATTCTTTTTTGAGATGCAGTTTCCCTCTTGCCACCCAGGCTAGAGTGCAGTGGTATGATCTCAGCTCACTGCAACCTCCGCCTCCCGGGTTCAAGCGATTCTACTACCTCAGCCTCCCAAGTATTTGGGATTACAGGCTCACACCACCATGCCCGGCTAATTTTGTATTTTTAGTAGAGATGGGGTTTCTCCATGTTGGTTAAGCCGGTCTTGAACTCCTGACCTCACGTGATCCACCTGCCTCAGCCTCCCAAAGTGCTGTGATGACAGGCGTGAGCCACCATGT
>NW_012121487.1:3486642-3496339 GCF_000951035.1 Colobus angolensis palliatus
GAGACCATGCCACTGCACTCCAGCCTGGGCAACAGAGCAAGACTCCATTTCAAAAAAAAAAAAAAAAGGAAAAAAAATTGCAGTTCTCCCTAAGCAAGTGATACAGCTTGTGCTATGTTATCTTGCTTTTAGTATGAGCTAAAGATAATTAGGGATTATCTTAGAATACCTTAGAGGAATATTCTGCCTTCTATACCCCTCCCTTCAAGACTAGACCAGGCTGGGCATGGTGGCTCATGCCTGTAACCCCAGCACTTTGGGAGGCCAAGGTGGGCAGATCACCTGAGGTCAGGAGTTCGAGACAGCCTGGACAACATAGTGAACCCTATCTCTACTAAAAAATATAAAAATTAGCTGGCAGTGGTGGTGCATGCCTGTAGCCCCAGCTACTTGGGAGGCTGAGGCACAAGAATCGCTTGAACCTGGGAGGCAGAGATTGCAGTGAGCTGAGATTACACCATTGCACTCCAGCCTGGGCGACAGAGTGAGACTGTGTCTCAAAAAAAAAAAAAAGAAAAAAAAATTTAAACAGCATGTACATATCTTAGGGTGCCTTACCTCCACTGCTGTCTTGTAAGTCTGCAGCTTCACAGCCAATGGCTCCCATATGCCCAGTTCCTTCATGTCTACCAAAGTACCTGTCTCACCATTTACACCCCAGGTCTCACAGTTCTCCTGGGTGTGCTTGGCCTGCAATTGAAGCAAGAAGTAAAGGGGAAAATAATCGTTAACAGGAAACATCAGGTAAAAAATGAAGTAAAAAATAATGGACTGGTATGGAAGGCATAGGGAAAAATGGCAATGACAGCAAACAAGTCAAAGACTAAAAGGAGAGAAAGATTTCAAGGAATAAACTATAAAGAGAATTTGGATAGCCAGATATGAACCTTCCCCTCAGGGCAAACACAGCTTTCCCTGCTCTATCAAGAGAAAAGCTTGGAGAGGAACTCACCCGAAGAGAGGTAAGTAGACGGATGGTGCTGGCCCCACAGTTCTGGATCAGGGTACGAGGGATGACCTCTAGGGCCTGGGCAACAGCCCTGTATGGCCATTGTTCCACACCAGTCATGGCCTTGGATTTTTCTGTCAAGGCATGGGCCACAGCCATCTCGGAGGCCCCACCCCCTGGCACCAGCTGAGGGTCCAGGAGAACATTGCGACACACTTGCATGGCATCCTGGAGGTTGCGTTCTACTTCCTTGGAGAAGCAAACAGACAGTATGAAGCCAAAGCTTGATGACTCATAAAAAAAATCAGAGGCACCAAAAGGACTTCCTAACTGCCAAAGTTAGTAAACCACCAAGAAGGGCAACTAGAAAAGGTACTTGGAACCCCTGCTGGGCAGGGTAGATTATTTATCTGAGAATATGTAACTCATGACTATAATATAGGGTGGCGGGGAGTGGTATCTGCAAAGGGTTTGGGGGTATCCCTCAACAATAAAGTTAGGTCTTTGTCCATTATGCTAGATTAGAGCAATAACCTATCTCATCCCTTGCTAGTTATCTGGAAATAAACAGCATGTATCTTGCTAGATAAGAGCCAAAACCTATTCCATCCCTTCCTAGTTGTATCTTTTAGGAGGTTGCATGGTGTTGTACAAACTCTCCCACTTACTAGCTATGTGCCTTTGGGAAAGTTACTTAGCCTCAATGAGGAAAAGAAAAGTAATATTTATAACTTCAACATAAAAAATAAGAAAGCAGTTGTTGCCAGGGAGGAGGAAATGAGATATTTTGTTCAAGGGGTACAGAGTCTCAGTTTTGCAAGATGAAAAAGTTCTGGAGATCTCTTGCACAAGAACATGAATATACTTAACATTACTGAACTGTACAATTAAAATGATTAAGATGGTAAATTTTATGCTTATTACAATTTTAAAAATTTTAAATTATTTAATTAAAAAAAGGAAGCAGAAAAGGAATTTGTGGCTATAAGTCCAAATTAAATAGCTATAAATGGACCACAGAATTATTTCAGGCCCTTTGGGAAACTCTCAAGAAGTCCAGTGATCTATTTCATCTGGTCATACATCCAAGGCTGACTCACCGAGAGAATCTCTTTGCTAGCCCCCCGGAGGAGAATGGTGCAGGCCTTGGGGTCTTTGCACTCAGTGATGAATGTAAAGTATTCATCTCCAATTTTCTTGATTTCCAAGAGGCCTGCTCCTGTTCCAACATCATCTTCTCTCAGTTCCTCTGGTCGGCTGACTATCCGGGCCCCACAGGCTCTATTGGATGGAAAAGGTGGGGAGAATCAGATGACTTCAGATACTTTTACCCATTTCCCTAGTCTCTAAGGTCTGTAGTTAGGGATAAGGGCAAAAGTGGATTGCTGGAAACATCACTTAAGAGGTCTTGCCTGTCCGGTAAAAAGGATTTCCAGAGGGACAGGCACAGCGGCTAACACTTGTAATCCCAGTACTTTGGGAGGCCGGGCAGGAGGACTGCTTGAGCCTAGAAATTTGAGACCAGCCTGGGTAACATAACAAGACTGTCTCTACAAAAAATAAAAAACTAGCTGGGAATAGTGATGCATACCTGTAGCTGCAGCTACTCAGGAGGGTGAGTTGGGGGATCCCTTGAAAACATGATACCAAGGATGCAGTGAGCTGTGACCATGCCATTGCACTCCAGCCTAGACAACAGGGTGGGACCCTATCTAAAAAAAAAAAAAAAAAAAAAAAAAAAAAAACCCCAAAAAACAAACAAAAAAAACCACTGAAGCCGTCATTGCAGTTACAGCAGCATTGCAGTTATGCCAGCAGCTGTGAAAACCCTGTGCTTTTTGAGAAATATACCTATTAATCTCATTGAAAATGCAGCTTTTATGTAGGTATAAGAACAGCATACCTATATATGCTAATATGATTTGAGAAAACATGAAACACCTCATCAAAAAAGGAAGGTCAAAGATCTAAAGCTGGAGAATTTAATGCCAGCAAAGGATGGTTTGATAATTTTAGAAAGAGGTTTGTTTGGCTTTTAAAATGTCAAGATACCAGCAAACAGCTTCTGCTGACCAAGAAACAGCAGACATGTTCCCAGGGGCTTGGTGGCTCATGCCTGTAATCCCAACACTTTGGAAGGCCAAGCAAGGCGGGTGGATCGCTTGAGGTCAGGAGTTCGAGACCAGCCTGGTGAAACCTGTCTCTACTAAAAATACAAGAAAAAATTAGCCAGGTGTCGTGGCACACGCCTGTACTCCCAGCTACTTGGGAGGCTATGGCAGGAGAATCGCTTGAACCTAGGAAGCAGAGGTTGCGGCGAGCGAGATTGCACCACTGAATGCCAGCCTGGGTGACAGTGAGACTCTGTCTCAAAAAAAAAAAGAGAAATCATTGAGGAGAAATGGTACCTGCCTAAATATAATTTTAATGTATACAAAAGTGACCTAATCAGGAAGATTATGCCACAAATGACATTTATTAGTAAGAAAGAGAAGGGAGCACCAGGATTTTGTGCAAAGGAGTTAGCCTGTCCCTTGGAGGGTCAAGTTTATGTCTTGTGGTTGTACAACCAGGCCTGGACAATAAGAACACTTCTTCTGGATTGCTTCCATCGATGCTTTGTCCTTTAAGTCAGGAAATACTTTTCCACAAAGGGACTACCTTTTAAAGTGCTTCTGATATTGGACAATGCCCATGGATACCCAGAGCCACATAAGTTCAACACTGAAGACATTTAAATACTCTAGACCAGACAGTCAGAGAAAGACCTGTAAGGCTTATTACACATGGTACTTCATGCGAAGAACCGTCGGCTGGGCGTGGTGGCTCATGCCTGTAATCCCAGCACTTTGGGAGGCCCAGGCAGGCAGATCATGAGGTCAAGAGATTGAGACCATCCTGGCCAACATGGTGAAAACCCATCTCCACTAAAAATACAAAAATTAGCTGGGCATGGTGGTGTGCACCTGTAGTCTCAGCTACTCCAGTGGCTGAGGCAGGAGAATTGCTTGAACCCAGGAGGCAGAGGTTACCGTGAGCCAAGATCACACCACTGCACTCCAGCCTGGCGACAGAACAAGACTCTGTCTCAAAAAAATAAAAAATAGGCCGGGCGCAGTGGCTCAAGCCTGTAATCCCAGCACTTTGGGAGGCTGAGACGGGCGGATCACGAGGTCAGGAGATCGAGACCATCCTGGCTAACACGGTGAAACCCCATCTCTACTAAAAAATACAAAAAACTAGCTGGGCGAGGTGGCGGGTGCCTGTAGTCCCAGCTACTCGGGAGGCTGAGGCAGGAGAATGGCGTGAACCCGGGAGGCGGAGCTTGCAGTGAACTGAGATCCGGCCACAGCACTCCAGCCTGGGCGACAGAGCACTCCAGCCTGGGTGACAGAGCAAGACTCCTTCTCAAAAAAAAAAATAAATAAATAAATAAAAAATAAAGTCAACATTATGAAAGAGAACCCCAACAAAGAGAATATGATGAAAATATGAAAGGATTACACTACTAAAGATACTAGTTGTTATAGAAAAAGCCTTATGAAAGCCATCAAGCCCAAAACAGAAGATTTCTGCAGGAGGAAACTGTGTCCAGATTTTGTACATGACTTTGTAGGATTTATGATAGAGCCAATCAAGGAAATCATGAAAGAGACTGGATGTGGCTAAAAAAATTGGCATGGTGGTGGTGAAGGGTTTCAAGATACGAATCTTGGAGAAATTAAAGAGCTAACAGACAATATACCAGAGGAATTAACAGAAGATGACAAGCCAGGTGCGGTGGCTCACATCTGTAGTCCCAGCACTTTGGGAGGCTGAGGCAGGCAGATCACCTGACGTCGGGAGTTTGAGACCAGCCTGACCAACATGGAGAAACCCCGTTTCTCCTAAAAATACAAAATTAGCTGGGTGTAGTGGCTCATGCTTGTAATCCCAGTTACTCGGGAGGCTGAGGCAGGAGAATCGTTTGAATCCGGGAGGCAAGAAGTTGTGGTGAGCTGAGATTGTGCCATTGCACTCCAGCGTGGGCGACAGAGCAAAACTCTGTCTCAAAAACAAAAACAACCAAACAGAAGATGACTTGATGGACACGACTGCTTCCAAACCAGTGCCAGACGATGAGGAAGAGGACGTAGAAGAAGCAGTGACAGAAAACAAAGTGACATTAGACAATCTGGCAGAAGGCTTCTAATTATTCAAGACTGCTTTTGACTTCTTTTACAATATGGACCCTTCTATGATAGAGGCACTGAAACTGAAACAGTGGAAGAGCAACTGGTACTATACAGAAATATTTTTAGAGAAACGAAAAAGCAAAAGTCAGACAAATTACGATGTATTTTCATTGAGCTACACCGAGTGTGCCTCCTGCCCATCCTGCCTCCCCTTCCACCACTCTTCTGCCTCTGACACCCAAGACAGAAAGACCAGCCCCTATTCTTCCTCCACAGCCTATTCAACATGAAGATGATGATGACCTTTATGATGATCTACTTCCACTTAAGGCATGGTAAATGTGTTATCTCTTCCTTATGATTTTCTTTTTTTGGAGAGGGTGTTTCACTCTTGTCACCCAGGCTGGAGTGCAATGGCACCATCTCGGCTCACTGCAACCTCCGCCTCCTTGGTTCAAGCGATTCTCCTGCCTCAGCCTCCTGAGTAGCTGGGATTACAGGCATGCACCACCACAATCAGCTAATTTTTGTATTATTATTAGAGACGGGGTTTCACCATGTTGGCCAGGTTGGTCTCGGACTCCTGACCTCAGGTGATCCACCTGCCTTGGCCTCCCGAGGCGCTGGGATTACAGGCATGAGCCTGTAATAAAAAAATAACATTTTATTTTCTCTAGCTTACTTTATGGAAGTGAATACAGCATATAACACACATGATGTACAAAATATGTGAGTTAATTGTGTTATTGGTAAGGGTTCAGGTCAACAGTCAGCTATTAGGAGTAGGGGAGTCAAAAAATTATACATGGATTTTCAACTCCTTAGGGGCTGATTCCCCTAACCCCCAAGTTGTTCAAGGGTCAACTGTACACCTAAGGCAACTAGTCATCACTACTATAACCAGATATAGTTGAATTCAAAATATACTATGTGGTTACTATAATTTGGACAAATTAGTTCTCATGCATATCTAACATGTACATATTTCAACTAGAGAATTAGAATGTGCAAAAAAGAAAGAAAAAAAATTAACATGTCTATACTATATAATGGTAATTTCTAGATAAACCCATCCTGTACGGCCCAGTTGAGTCTCCAGGCCAATAATAGGACTGTATCAAAGACGGCAAAGGTCAAGCAAGGAGGAAGGCGAATAAGCATGTAAGTATAGTCAGCCCTCTATATCCGCAGGTCCCACATCCAGATTCCACCAACCAAGAATCGATAATATAGCTGAGGGGTGGGGTGGGGGGACGGACAATAATACAATAGCAAAAATAATATAAATTTTAAAGACAATACAGTATAGCAACTATTTATATAGCATTTACGTTATATTAGGCATTATAAGCAATCTAAAGGTGATTTAAAGTGTAAAGAAGGATGCGTATAGGTTATACACAAATACCATGCCATTTTATATAAGGATTAAGCATCCACAAACTTTAGTATTCAAGGGGGGATCCCAGAACCAATGCCCCATGGATATCAAGGGATGACTGCATACGTCTGACCCAAGTTTAATGAATATAGGACTAATTGCTTATTTGTCACTCCCTCCAACTCATGGGCATGTGAAGTCAACTATGTGTATGCATGTTAATACCCTTTGGGGTACAAAGGTATAAAATATGATTTGGATCTGCGCTATATTATGTTGGGGTACATTTGTCAGCTTTTTAATAAATTAGTATTAAAAATGAATGAACTTTGCTGGGCATGGTGGTGCATGCCAATAGTTCCAGGTACTGGGAAGGCTGAGAACAGGATGACTGCTTGAGCCCAGGAGTTTGAGACAGGCCTAGCTAATACAGCAAGACCTCGTCTATTAAAAAGAATGGTCTCTGAGCACAGACATCAGTACAGAAGTAGTGAATGCAATCTAGAGTTGCATAAACAGCAGCTAAGGATGTAGTTGAGGAAACTGATGGTTCTGCTATAATCCAGGCCACTTAAAACAGGCTATTCTGGAAATGTTCATTCAAAAATCATCATAATGACATTAAAGAAAAACCTCTTTGATAGGCAGTTATTTAGAAATGTAATGGACACCCACCAAGGTAGCAATTACAGATGTCTAAGCACAAGCTGCTCACTAATGGTTAGGGGCAGCACAGATGAGACTCATGCAATAAATAACCGTTGGACTAGAGGACTTCTGAAGAGGGCAGGCAGCTAAGCCAAGGTTATTTCCACCTGTTACTGTATCCTTTATTAAACCTTTTCAGGTAATGATGACTATGTTATGCAACTACAAAAAGGAAACACACGGGAAGAAAAGTCTTATTTTTACCTGGCCTACTCACCTAGCGATGCGATTATTGTCTGTCTTCCGGACTCTGCGGATGGCTGTGATATTGGCCCGCATGAGGTAGTGCTGAGCTAAATCTACAAATCCAAGGGTACAGATGTCAAACTGGGTTCTGAACTGGTTTTATAATCAAAGTACTCTAACCATCACACTATTACGCCCCTGCCAACCATGAGGGGAAAAAACAAATCACCCACCCTCGTCTACCTCAAAGGTAGGCTGGAAAAATTAAAAGTCCCACCTGAGATGCCCTTTTCGGTGATGACCACATCGGGTTTCAGTTGGATAATGTCCTCACAGAGCTGCTGGATGTACTCTTCTTCCATTTGGAGAATTCGGGTGAAGTCTTCCTCTCGTGTAATCTCAATGTCAGTCTGTGTGGTAAAGGAAAGACACGATTTTAAAATCCCTGGACTGGTGAAGCTCTAAGGGTCATACTATACCTCCACCCACGTCTCCCACGTATCTCAGAGTCAGAATTATGTTAAAGCCATGACCTCTATACCTCTGTAAGCCAATTTAGCTCTAGTTATATCATTATAAAACAACCAGAACTGAAAGTCACACAGCAATTAGTGTTGAGTTTGGCCTTTCTAAGGTCTCTGACCACCCAGTCCAATCCTACATCTGTCCTGGCAACGTGCATGAAAATTCCAGGCCTTAATTCTTCCCACTAACTGATTCTTGTTCTTTCCAAATGTGATGGAGCCTTGTGAGCCTCCTGCACCCTGGATTTTTTTTTTGAGACAGGTCTGTCGCTCAGGCTGGAGTTCACTGGTGTGATCACAGCTCCCTGCACCCTTGACCTTCTGGGTTCAGGCAATCCTCTTGCCTCAGCCTCCTTAGTGGTGGGGACTACAGGCATATGCCACCACGCCCAGTTAATTTTTTTAAATACAGACAGTATTCGCTATGTTGCCTAGGCTGGTCTTGAACTCCTGGGCTCAAGCCATCCACCCACCTTAGCCTCCCAAACTGCTAGGATTATAAGTGTGAGCCACTGCATCCAGCTGAAATTCTCCTTTAGTACTTCAAAGCTGAATTAACTCCTACCTTATGTTCCCCCTGGTACATTAGGAAAGGTCACATGATAGTATAAAACAAGCCAAACACGACCAGGTTCAAATCTTGATTTTGGCCAATACCAGCTGTATTCCTTGAGCAATTAACCCAACTTGTCTGAGCTTCAGATCCCTCATCTGTAAAATGGAATCAATACCAACTAAAGGATTGTTCTAAGAGTCAGTGTACACTATGCACCCAGAAGGCATACAATAAACATACCTTTTATTTCTGTTGTTCATATTTGTAGTCAGATTCTTGCATCTACTTTAAGGAACAAGGCCAAGAACCTTACCTGGCTTTCTCCTTTCTTGTATTCCAGAGAAGAATCCAGAAGCACAATGCGAGGGTTCTTGATATAGCGCCGCATGCGTGGATGGGTCACATCCTTGTTAATCATGACTCCACGCAAGACACAGGAGTCTTCAATGATGCCCCCAGGTATCTGAAGAAAAGACAACTGCACTTTATAATCCACAATCAAGAGACAATTTCTTAATTTCCTTCCCAGATGTTCATCTTTCCCAAATACCCACTGTTTCAGGTTTCTAAAGTTCCTTTCTTTGATGAAGTTCAAAAATATGGTTGGAATCACGTTTTTTCCCCACTAGGAAATACACCAATTTTAGACCATGACACTCAACTTGAAGGTCAGCTGAGACCCACAGAAATTCAATGACTTGACAAAAGACTTAGAGGGGCTTATGAGTCAGGCACAGTGGCTCACACCTAAAATCCCAGCTACTCAAGAGGCTCAGGCAGAAGGATCCCTCGAGGCTGGGAGTTCGAGACCAGCCTGGGCAACACATTGAGACCCAATTGCTATTTAAATAAATAAGGGCTTAGGTCTCCCCAATTTAAAAAAAAAAAAAAAAAAATGCTGCCAGAGAATTTTAGGCTTGGGGCTCCATCTACTGGCCACAAGCTATACTACTAAACTTTTTGATCTTAATGAAATTTAGTAGAGGAGAGAAAGCTTTCTGGGCTTACCATTATAATAGTACTATATAATAGAGCTCTTGTTAAGCTTATATCCTGATCAAATGACTGATGTATGCAAATACACAAACATGGAGACACCAATAAGCCTATCCCTTGTCCTTATAAACCTTGTGTAGGGATAGCAGTGAAGGTAACAACAAAATTATTTCAGGAAATTCCAACTTGGTAGCCTCTTTAGGTTTTTGTTTCCAGGCAGCA
>NW_012121487.1:3496779-3507217 GCF_000951035.1 Colobus angolensis palliatus
ATGGTCTCGATCTCCTGACCTCGTGATCCGCCCGTCTCGGCCTCCCAAAGTGCTGGGATTACAGGCTTGAGCCACCGCGCCCGGCCTGGTATTTTTTTTTTTTAAGTAGAGATGGGGTTTCACTGTGTTAGCCAAGATGGTCTCGATCTCCTAACCCCGTGATCCACCCACCTCAGTCTCCCAAAGTGCTGGGATTACAGGCGTGAGCCACCGCGCCCGGCCAATTCTTCCCAGTTCTAATTAAAGGTACCTTGTTCTGGCCAGGTGCAGCGGCTCACCCTGTAATCCCAGCACTTTGAGAGGCAAACGTGGGCGGATCACCTCAGGTCAGGAGTTCAAGACCATCCTGGCTAACACGGTGAAACCCTGTCTCTGCTTAAAATACAGAAAGAAATTAGCCGGGTGTGGTGGTGGGCATCTGTAATCCCAGCTATTTTAAAGGCTGAGGCAGGAGAATCACTTGAACCCGGGAGGTGGAGGCTACAGTGAGCTGAGATTGCGCCACTGCACTCTAGCCTCTGGGCGACAGAACAAGACTCCATATAAAACAAACAAACATACTTTGCTCTGATTTAAAACTATTTCATTCAAGTAGAGTGCGATGGCTTATGCCTGTAATCCCAGCACTTTGGGAGCCTGAAGTGGGAGGATCACCTGAGACCAGGAGTTCAAGACCAGCCTGGGCAACATGAGACCCTCATCTCTACAAAAAGAAAAAAAAAAAAAAGCTGGACACAGTGGCATGTGCCTGTAGTCCTAGAAAAATCAGTGGATTTACTTGAGGCCAGGAGTTTTGAGGCTGC
The DNA here is from genome assembly GCF_000951035.1 of Colobus angolensis palliatus. NCBI lineage: Eukaryota > Metazoa > Chordata > Mammalia > Primates > Cercopithecidae > Colobus > Colobus angolensis. Next base: position 3,497,583 of record NW_012121487.1, read on the forward strand.
AGTGGGCTATGACTGTGCCACTGTACTCCAGCCTGGGCAACAGGGTGAGACTCCGTCTCAAAAACAAAACAAAACAACACTAAAAACAAACTATTTCCTCACAAGTGAGATGACTCATGCTAAGATATAATTTGACCCAATGTATACACTGCGAAAGTTTACCTTTTCCACTTTTGCGTATTTTTTTATGTCAATCTCTTTCCGACCATTCTCCTCAAATTGTACCGTCTTGACAGCATCCAGGGCAATGTTGCAAGCCAAAGATGACCACCGACTGATGGCTTTGGTAGTAATGGAGCTGTTGATGATGTTGAGCATCATATCACTGTCATTGATGTCGACTGGGATACTAGAGAAAAGAAAACCAGACAATATGTGAAGAAGGCATCTTAGATATGTAGAGATGTGCCTCATCTATACCTTAGTGACTATAATAATGGACCAAGAGGCAGAACACGAGGACTTGTTCCTTTGGAGGAAACAAAAAGGACATTAAGAGGTAACCTTTGTCCATTCCTCTACCTTTCAGCAAGATTACAACTCATCTGTAGAAGGTGCCTTAATTCCCTGAGCAACCCTTTACACTTACATACAAAGATTATAGTAAAATAATTTGTTCCTTATCTTCTGCTTCAACCAAGTAAACTTTTCAACTTTTACAACTCAGATCAAGACACTTTTTTTTCTATGAAACTCTATCCTGTAACTAGCCAACTTTAAGAGTTTCATTAATCATTCATTTTGAACAGTAAATTTTATTTTTAACTCATGGTGTGCCACAGTAGTCAAAGATGATCACCAATTGGTCATCTTTGTGTTTTTATGTTACTGTAAACACATTTTATGTATTTTCCATTTTTATATTAATTTCAGTCTCTCCTCACAACATACTTTCACATAATGCTAAAATCTCTTTTTTGGCCGTGCACGGTAGCTCACACTTGTAATCTCAGCACTCTGGGAGGCCAAGGCAGGCAGATCACTTGAGGTCAGGAATTCGAGACCAGTCTGGCCAATATGGTGAAACCTCAGCTCTATTAAAAATACAAAAATTAGCCAGGAATGGTGGCCTGTGCCTGTTGTCCCAGTTACTCTGGAGGCAGAGGTTACAGTGACCTGAGATCGTGTCACTGCACTACAGCCTGGGCGACAGAGATTCCGTCTCAAAAAAAAACAAAACACCCCAAAATAAACCAAATCCCTCTTTTAACAGTGAAAGGCACATAATATACCAATTATTAAATGGTTGAATTATGGACTTTTGGGAAGAAGCAATGACTCCAAAAGTAGTATCTATGATAAAGGGGGCTGGGTGCCATGCTTCACACCTATAATCCCAACACTTTGGAAGACTGAGGATAGCTTGAGGCCAGGAGTTCAAAACCAACCTGGGCAACATAGTAAACTTCATCTCTATGAAAAATAAAAAAACTTAGCAGGGCGTGATGGACACATCTGTAGTCTTAGCTACTTGGGAGGCTAGGACAGGACTGCTTGAGTCCAGGAGCTGGAGGCTGCAGTAAGCTGTGATTGCACCACTGCACTACAGCTTAGGCAACAGAGTGAGACCGTATCTCTAAAAAATAAATTTTTGGGGAGGCCGAGGTGGGTGGATCACCTGAGGTCAGGAGTTTGAGACCAGACTGACCAATATGGTGAAACCCCATCTCTACTAAAAATACCAAAATTAGCTACGTATGGTGGTATGCGCCTGTAGTCCCAGCTACTTGGGAGGCTGAGACAGGAGAACTGCTTGAACCCAGGAGGCAGAGGTTGCAGTGGGCCAACATCGTGCCACTGTACTCTAGCCTGGGCAACAGAGCAAGACTCCCCACTCCCCCCAAAAAAAGTTTTTACATAAGACTAAAGTGTTCTAGGTAGGCAGTTATTACTTGATTAAAAATATATATATATTTCGGGCCAGGCACGGTGGCTCATGCCTGTAATCCCAGCACTTTGGGAGGCCAAGGCAGGCAGTGGGCGGATCACCTGAGGTCAGGAGTTTGAGACCAGCCTGACCAACTTGGAGAAAAACCCCATCTCTACTAAAATTACATTAGCCAGGCCTAGTGGCACATGCCTATAATCCCAGCTACTCAGGAGGCTGAGGCAGGAAAATTGCTTGAAGCCAGAGGGCAGAGGTTGAGGTGAGCCGAGATCCAGCCACTGCATTCCGGCCTGGGAAATAAGAGTGAAACTCCATCTCAAAACAAAACAAAACAAAAAACTTTCTAAGGGTACAGCTCCACACAATAAAATCTTTAGGTACTTCTACATTCTCACAGAGCTTACTGCATAAAAATAATTAAACACTTCATTCCTTAAGTGTGCCAGACAGATATTAGTGTACAACTCGTTTAAGAGCAGGCAGTATATGGCTGGGCGCAGTGGCTCATGCCTGTAATCCCAGCACTTTGGGAGGTCAAGACAGGTGGATCACCTGAGGTCGGGAGTTCGAGACCAGCCTGACCAGCATGGAGAAACCCTGTCTCTACTAAAAATACAAAATTAGCTGGACGTGGAGGCGCATGCCTGTAATCCCAGCTACTTAAGAGGCTGAGACAGGAGAATCGCTTGAACCCGGGGAGGCAGAGGTTGCGGTGAGCCGAGATCGCGACATTGCATTCCAGACTAGGTAACAAGAGCAAAAACTCCATCTTAGGGAAAAAAAAAGAGCAGACAGTATAATATAAACCTCACCAAATTACTAAACACTTATGCATCTAGTGACTCAACCATATGAGTAGAACATTTAAATAAAGAAAAGAAAAAAAAAAACAATTTCCAGTCAGGCATGGAAAAAAGAATACATTATAGATTTTTATTTTTTTTTGAGACAGAGTTTTGCTGTTTGCCTCCTGAGTAGCTGGGATTACAAGCGCATGCAACCACGCCTGGCTAATTTTTGCATTTTTAGTAGAAATGAGGTTTCACCATGTTGGCCAGGCTGGTCTCGAAATCCTGACCTCAGGTGCTCCATCCACCTTGGTCTCCCAAAGTGCTAGGATTACAGGTGTGAGCCACTGCGCACAGTCCAGGTCTTACTTTCTATTTTCTTGAGACAGTCTCACTCTGTCGCCTGGGCTGGAGTGCAGTGGCACAATCTCAGCTCACTGCAACCTCCTGGGTCCAAGTGGTTCTCCTGCCTCAGCCTCCTGAGTAGCTGGGATTATAGGCGCCTGCCACTACGTCCAGCTAATTTTCTCTACTTTTTAGTAGAGACGAAGTTTCACCATGTTGGCCAGGTTGGTCTCTAACTCCTGACCTTGTGATCTGCCCACCTCGACCAAAGTGCTGGGATTACAGGCATGAGCCACTGGGCCCTGCCAAGTTTTACTTTTTAAACAAAAACGTTTATTCAAGACCTGCTCTACATGACTCCACACGATGTTAAACCTTAACTAAAATTCCCTGAAGCTAGAGGTAATATATGCTTTTTTTTCTTCTGAGACGGAGTTTCACTCTTATTGCCTAGGCTGGAGTGCAATGGAGAGATCTTGGCTCACTGCAACCTCTGCCTCCTGGGTTCAAGCAATTTTCCTGCCTCATCCTCCTGAGTAGCTGGGATCACAGGTGTGCGCCACCTATACCCGGCTAATTTTTTTTTTTTTTTTTTTTTTGAGACAGAGTCTTGCTCTGTCACCAGGCTGGAGTACAATGGGGCTCTCTCAGCTCACTGCAACCTCTGACTCCTGGGTTCAGGAGATTCTCCTGCCTCAGCCTCCCGAGTAGCTGGGACTACAGACATGTGCCACCATGCCCAACTAATTTTTTGTATTTTTAATACAGACAAGGTTTCACCATGTTGGCCAGGAAGGTTTCAATCTCCTGACCTCATGATCTGCCCACCTAGGCCTCCCAAAGTGCTGGGATGACAGGCATGAGCCACCAAGTCTGGCCAGGCCTCTCATATTTGATACTACCTATTTCTTGCCCCCAAGATACCTGATTTTCTTTAGGGTGCTGATCATATCATCCAATGCCTTGCGGTAAGCACTGATCACCACTGTTGGGTGCATCTGCTGCTCCAGGAAGTGCTCAGCTACAGATAGCATTTCCCCTGCTGAAAAAGATATAAGCACCATAGTAATATTTAAAAGTATCTGGATATCAAGGCAAGTAACTTCATTATTCTTCCAAAAAATACTCTCCTAAATCAGACTCTCCCAAAAGATATGACATTTAGCCATTCATACTATTCCAAATTTTACACTTTGTATAAGACAGGGCAATTCATACAGAAAACATCCTTGCTGTCCATTTTTTAAAAGATCAGGCTGGGCATGGTGGCTTATACCTGTAATCCCAGAAATTCAAGATCAGCCTGGGCAACATAGTGAGACCCTGTCTTTAAAAAAAAATTAAAATTTAGCTTAGTGTGCTGGTACGAGCCTGCGGTCCCAGCTACTCAGGAGGCTGAGGTTAAGAGAACCACTTGAGCTTGGGAGGTTGAGAGTGCAATGAGCCTTGACTGCACCACTGCACTGGGTGACAGAGTGAGACCCTATCTCAATAAATAAAATGAAGAAAGAATGATTCCAGGGCTTACTTACTCTCTTGATCTTTTTGTTTTTTTTTTGAGGAGTCTCGCTCTGTCACCCCGGCCGGAGTGCGGTGGCACAGTCTCTGCACACTGCAACCTCTGCCTCCCAGGTTCAAGCGATTTTCCCGCCTTAGCCTCCCAAGTAGCTGGGATTACAGGCATGCACCACCACACCCAGTTAACTTTTGTACTTTTAGTAGAGATGGGTTTTACTATGTTGGTTGGCCAGGCTGGTCTCGAACCAGGTGATCTGTCCACCTCGGTCTCCCAAAGTGCTGGGATTACAGGCGTGAGCTACTGTACCTGGTCTTCTCTTGATCTTTCTAAAAAAAAATTTCCCTAAAGGCAATAAAATAAAGAAAAATGGACAAAAGAAAAACTAACTTGTTTATTAGTACCTTAATACCTTAGGATCTAGTCAAACTGCTGGAACTAAAAACAAAACAAGGCTGGGCGCGGTGGCTCAAGCCTGTAATCCCAGCACTTTGGGAGGCTGAGGCAGGCAGATCACGAGGTCAGGAGATCGAGACCATCCTGGCTAACACGGTGAAACCCCGTCTCTACTAAAAATACAAAAAATTAACCGGGCATGGTGGCGGGAGCCTGCGGTCCCAGCTACTCAGGAGGCTGAGGTTAAGAGAACCACTTGAGCTTGGGAGGTTGAGAGTGCAATGAGCCTTGACTGCACCACTGCACTGGGTGACAGAGTGAGACCCTATCTCAATAAATAAAATGAAGAAAGAATGATTCCAGGGCTTACTTACTCTCTTGATCTTTTTGTTTTTTTTTTGAGGAGTCTCGCTCTGTCACCCCGGCCGGAGTGCGGTGGCACAGTCTCTGCACACTGCAACCTCTGCCTCCCAGGTTCAAGCGATTTTCCCGCCTTAGCCTCCCAAGTAGCTGGGATTACAGGCATGCACCACCACACCCAGTTAACTTTTGTACTTTTAGTAGAGATGGGTTTTACTATGTTGGTTGGCCAGGCTGGTCTCGAACCAGGTGATCTGTCCACCTCGGTCTCCCAAAGTGCTGGGATTACAGGCGTGAGCTACTGTACCTGGTCTTCTCTTGATCTTTCTAAAAAAAAATTTCCCTAAAGGCAATAAAATAAAGAAAAATGGACAAAAGAAAAACTAACTTGTTTATTAGTACCTTAATACCTTAGGATCTAGTCAAACTGCTGGAACTAAAAACAAAACAAGGCTGGGCGCCGTGGCTCAAGCCTGTAATCCCAGCACTTTGGGAGGCCGAGACAGGCAGATCACGAGGTCAGGAGATCGAGACCATCCTAGCTAACACAGTGAAACCCCGTCTCTACTAAAAAATACAAAAAACTAGCCGGATGAGGTGGTGGGCACCTGTAGTCCCAGCTACTCGGGAGGCTGAGGCAGGAGAATGGCGTGAACCCGGGAGGTGGAGTTTGTAGTGAGCCGAGATCCGGCCACTGTACTCCAGCCTGGGCGACAGAGCGTGACTCCGTCTCAAAAAAAAAAAAAAACAACAAAACACATAAAAACTTACATTTGAAAGAATATTCAGGGTTGGATGCAGTGGCTCACACCTGTAATCCCAGCACTTTGGGAGGCTAGGGTGAGTGGATCACCTGAGCCCTGAAGTTTTTAGACCAGCCTGAGCAACATAGCAAAACCCTGTCTCTACAAAAAAAATTCAATTAGCCAGGTATGGTGGCATGTGCCTATAGCTACTGGGGAAGCTGGGCTCATTGAGCCTAGAAGGTAAAGGCTGCAGTGAGCCGTGATCACACTACTGCACTCCAGCCTGGGCAATAGAGCAAGATTCTGTTTCAAAAAAATAAAAAGTTAAAATTTAAAAATGTGCATAATTAAGGTTGGGTGTGGTGGCTGACATCTGTAATCCTAGCACTTTGGGAGGCCAAGGCAGATGGATTACCTGAGGTGAGGAGTTCGTGACCAGCCTGGCCAACATGGTGAAACCCTATCTCTACTAAAAATACAAAAATTAGCCAGGCATGATGGCATGTGCCTGTATTCCCAGCTACTTGGGAGGCTGAGGCAGGAGAATTGCTTGAACCAGGGAGCCAAGATCGTGACACTGCACTCTAGCCTAGGTGACAGAGTGAGACTCCATCTCAAAAAAAACAAAAGAAAAAAAAGAAAATGTATACAATTTACCCCCTAGATGAGGGATTATTGGTAAAACATCTCCTTCTTTTAAAATTTGTCTTTACCCCACGCCTTGTAATCCCAGGACTTTGGGAAGCCGAGGCAGGCATATTGCTTGAGGCCAGGAGTTCTGAGACCAGCCTGGACAACATGGTGAAACTGTCTCTACCAAAAATACAAAAATTAGCCAGGTGTGTTGGCGGGTGTCTGTAATCCCAGCTAGTTGGGAGGTTGAGGCATAAGAATTGCTTGAATCTGGGAGGCAGAGGTTGCAGTGAGTGGAGGCTGTGCCCAGGCACCCCAGCCTGGGTGACAGAGTGAGACTCTGTCTCAAAATGAATAAATTTATCTTTACTTTCTTTCTTTTTTTTTTTTTTCTTGAGGCGGAGTCTCGCTCCGTCCCCCAGACCGGAGTGCAGTGGCTGGATCTCAGCTCACTGCAAGCTCCGCCTCCCTGGTTTGCGCCATTCTCCTGCCTCAGCCTCCCGAGTAGCTGGGACTACAGGCGCCCGCTACCGCGCCCGGCTAGTTTTTTGTATTTTTTAGTAGAGACGGGGTTTCACTGTGTTAGCCAGGATGGTCTCGATCTCCTGACCTCGTGATCCGCCCGTCTCGGCCTCCCAAAGTGCTGGGATTACAGGCTTGAGCCACCGCGCCCGGCCTATCTTTACTTTCTAATAGACATACACAAAATAACACATACATAGATATAAATGCACACACCAAAAAGCCTGTTTCTAGAAAAAGTGTAAAGAGAGTATTGTAGGCTGGGCGCGGTGGCTCAAGCCTGTAATCCCAGCACTTTGGGAGGCCGAGACGGGCGGATCACGAGGTCAGGAGATCGAGACCATCCTGGCTAACATGGTGAAACCCCGTCTCTACTAAAAAAAATACAAAAACTAGCCGGGCGAGGTGGCGGGCGCCTGTAGTCCCAGCTACTAGGGAGGCTGAGGCAGGAGAATGGCGTGAACCCGGGAGGCGGAGCTTGCAGTGAGCCGAGATCCGGCCACTGCACTCCAGCCCGGGCGACAGAGCGAGACTCCATCTCAAAAAAAAAAAAAAAAAAAAAAAAAGAGAGTATTGTAAATATTCTTTTTGTCAAAAGCCTTTTGCACAAATTGCTTGTACTACCTGCTTATTGGCAGGTAAAGTAAGCTTTTAGAAATGTATATAATATGTTATTCATTAGTATGTGCTCCAGTGTTTGAATTCAATATATTTTGTTTCAATTCCTAAGTGTCAATCATGTATATTGAAAGAAAAATAAAAAAATACAGTCATGTACCACTTAATATTTTGGCCAACAATGGACCACATATACGACAGTGGTCCCATAAGATTATAATATCATATTTTTACTGTACCTTTTCTATGTTCAGCTATGCTTATTATACAAATACCACCATATTATAACTATATTCAGTACAGTAATATGTTATACAGCTTTGTGGCCTAGAAGCAATAGGCTATACCATACAGCCTAAGTATATAGTAGGCTGTACCACCCAGATTTGTGAAGTGCACTCCATGAAGTCTGCATAGTAATGAGACTGTCTAATAACACATTTGTCTCAGAACGTATCCCCATCTTTTTTTTTTTTTTTGAGACAGAATCTCGCTCTGTCGCCAGGCTGGAGTGCAGTGGTGGGATCTGGGCTCACTGCAACCTCCGCCTCTCAGGTTCAAGCGATACTCCTGACTCAGCCTCCCGAGTAGCTGGGACTACAGGCGCGTGCCACTACACCCAGCTTATTTTTTCTATTTTTAGTAAAGATGGTGTTTCACCATGTTGGCCAGGATGGTCTCGAACTCCAGACCTTGTGATCCGCCTGCCTTGGCCTCCAATAGTGCTGGGATTACAGACGTGAGCCACCGCGCCCGGCCCATATACCCATCATTAAGCAGCATATTATTGCATTTTAAAAGATGGCTGAGAGGCTGGGCATGGTGGCTCATGCCTGTAATCCCAGCACTTTGGGAGGCTGAGGCAGGAGGATCACCTGAAGTCAGGAGTTTGAGACCAGCCTGGCTAACATGGTGAAACCCTGTCTCTACTAAAAATACAAAAATTAGCCTGGCACGGTGGTGGGCACCTGTAATCCCAGCTAACAGAAAGGCTGAGGCAGGAGAATCACTTGAACCCTGGAGGTGGAGGCTGCAGTGAGCCAAGACTGTGCCACTGCACTCCAGCCTAGGTGACTCTGTCTCAAAAATAAATAAATAAATAAGTAAATTCAATTTGAAAAATCAGCTAGGCTTAGCCAGGCATGGTGGCTCACAGTCTGTAATCCCAGCAATTTGGGAGGCTGAGGCAGGTAGATCATGAGGTCAGGAGTTCAAGACCAGCTGGCCACCATGGTGAAACCCCGTCACTACTAAAAATACAAAAATTAGCCGGGCACGGTGGTGGGCATCTGTAATCCCATCTACTCGGGAGGCTGAGGCAGGAGAATCGCTTGAACCCAGCATCAGAGGCTACAGTGAGCTGAGATTGCATAACTGCACTCTAGCCTGAGTGACAGAGCAAGATTCCATCTCAAGAAAAAAAACACTTCGGGAGGCCGAGGCAGGAGATCGCTTGAGCCCAGGAGTTTCAGGCAAGCCTGGGCAACATGAGACCCCATCTCTACGAAAAATAAATAATAATTTTGATTACGAACTTTATTTTTAGATATGTGGGCCAACACTATAAATTAGCATCCCTTGGCTGGGCGCAGTGGCGCACACCTGTAATCCCAGTACTTTGGGAGGCCAAGGTTGGCAGATCACCTGAGCTCAGGAGTCTGAGATCAGTTCGGCCAGCACGGTGAAACCCTGTCTCTACTAAAAATACAGAAATGAGGCCGGGCGTGATGGCTCAAGCCTGTAATCCCAGCACTTTGGGAGGCCGAGACGGGCTGATCACGAGGTCAGGAGATCGAGACCATCCTGGCTAACATGGTGAAACC
>NW_012121487.1:3512697-3517241 GCF_000951035.1 Colobus angolensis palliatus
ACGAGTTCAATGCTAATAAATCAACTGTATATATTAAACGGGCGTCTTGAAGACAGAAAACACATACAATAAGGTATATATTTATCAGTTGATGAAAGTGTGACCAGCCGGGCGCAGTGGCTCACGCCTGTAATCACAGCACTTTGGGAGGCCGAGACGAGCAGATCACGAGGTCAGGAGATCAAGACCATCCTGACAGACACGGTGAAACCCGTCTCTACTAAAAATACAAAAACAAAAAATTAGCCGGGTGTGGTGGCGGGCACCTTGTAGTCCCTGCTACTTGGGAGGCTGAGCCGAGAGAATGGCGTGAACCCAGGAGGCAGAGCTTGCAGTGAGCCGAGACTGCGCCACTGCACTCCATCCTGGGCGACAGAGCAAGACTCAAGTCTCAAACAAACGAACGAACAGAAAAAAGAAAGTGTGACCAGAGGCTTATAGGTACTTAACCCCGTATTTTCTATAGAAGCAATGATTTATTATTTGCCAATTCAGTGTTTGTGGTGACTTTATAGAATATTTTAACTTGTCCAGGCGCAACATTTTGGGAGGCAAAGGCAGGTGGATCACGAGGTCAAGAGAAAGAGACCATCTGGCCAACATGGTGAAACTGTCTCTACTACAAATACAAAAATTAGCTGGGTGTGGTGGTGTGCGACTCTAGTCCCAGCTACTTGGGAGGCTGAGGCAGGAGAATCACTTGAACCCGGGAGGCGGAGGTTGCAGTGAGCCAAGATCTTGCCACCGCACTCTAGCCTGGTGACACACTGAGACTCTGTCTCAAAAAAAAAAAAAATTATAACTTATGGTGAATAAAGAGAATTAACTATTACTTTATCAGCCAGATTTGCATGGCTCACCCTATTCATATAAATGTTTTATACTCAACTGGAGAGAATACATAGAAAATAACCAATAAGTTATTTAAATATTTGTAATTAGTGGATTGGTAACAATAATTTCCTTCTTAAAATATGACGCGGGTGTTATTTCTAATTTTTCTTATCAATCTCTTATTCTCCTCTTACCAAGAATAATTACTGATGTGGTCCCATCTCCAACTTCTTCATCCTGGGTCCGGCTAATTTCAATCATGGACTTGGCTGCTGGATGCTGGACTTGAATCTAAAAAGGTAGATCACTAATGAATTCACACTATTCAAAGACTTCTTAACTCATGAAGCTTGGCCCTAACTCTTGGGCTTCTTGCTTCTATACGTACTTACTTTTCCTTTAATGTTTTACCATATCTTGAAAGATTAAAAATGGCACCCCAAATAGCTTAAGTAAACCACTTTCCAAATTCTTTTTGGGAAAAAATGTATTACATGAACTCAACTATTAAAGCTTCCAGAGGACAGACCGATATCTTTTAGCTTATCTACTGGAGGCACCACTGTGGTTGAATTGTGTTCTTCAATAAGATACGTTGAAGCCAGCCGGGCACGGTGGCTCACACCTGTAATCCCAGCCCTTTGGGAGGCGGAGACAGGTGGATCACCTGAGGTCAGGAGTTCGAGACCACATGGCCAACGTGGTGAAACCCTGTCTCTACTAAAAGTATAAAAATTAGCCGGGGGTGGTGGCGCGTGCCTGTAATTCCAGCTACTCAGGAGGCTGAGGCAGGAGAATTGCTTGAACCCATGAGGTGGAGGTTGCAGTGAGCCGAGATCACACCACTGCACTCCAGCCTGGGTGGCGAGAGACTCCATCTCAAAAAAGAAAAAAAAAAAAGATATGTTGAAGTCATAACTCCCAGAACTTGTGAATTTTACTTTATTTTAAAATAGGGTTTTTGCAGATGTAACCAAGTTAGATATGGTCATTCTGAATTAGGGCGGGCTCCAAGTCCAATCACCAGTGTCCTTGTGTAAGAGACACACAAGGGGAATAACATGAAGACTGAGGCAGAGACCAAGTTCATGCCAAGGAAAGCCAGCAACCATCAGAAGCGAGAAGAAAAGTGGGGATCTTCCCGAGACTTCAGAAGGAGCATGGCCCTGCTGACGCCTTTATTTCAGACTTCTAGCTTCATTCTATAAGATAATAAATTTGTTGTTAATAAAAATGTTGTTGAAGCCAACCAGTTTCTGGTAATCTGTTATAGCAGCCCTAAAAAAACTAATCAGAGCCTGTATCTTAATAGGTCCCTTATGTTTATAGAACTGTCAGAAAGAAAAAAAGAAAAAAACAAAAACAAAACACACCTCTCGAAGAATGGCATTGCCATCATTGGTCATCACAATGCCTCCCATTGGGTCCAAAAGCATCTAAGATGAAAGCAAAAGGTATATTTAAAGTGTCCTAGATAACAGGAAGAAAAAAATTGTAGTCTAAGATTTTTAGGAAGAGATAAGCCTACCTTCATCATGGACTTGGGTCCCAAACATGTGCGGATGATATCTGCAATAGTCTAATGGAAAGGGAACATAAAACATGCAAGCACAAATCAGAGGATAGCGTGAGAATGTTGGAGTAATAGGGGAAAGGGGCATGAACAACCCACAGAGCCAGTGTTTTATTTTATTTTAATTTCATTTTATTTTTAGATACGGGGTCTCACTATGTTGTTCAGTCTGGTCTCAAACTCCTGGGTCCAAGTGATCCACCCACTTCGGCCTCCCAAAGTGTTAGGATTACAGGCATGAGCCACTGCGCCCAGCCAGAGTCAGTGTTTTTAATGATACCCCTAAAGCGTGGTTAGCAATCACTTTAGACACAGCATGCCACTTTAGATATAGCATGTGGCTAGCTGTTGTTTTTCTCCCCTTGGGAATGCTTTCAGGATGGATACAGAAATGACTTTTCACAAGAGTAAGGGGGAAATGGCTCCCAGAGCTTCTGTTTCCCAGCAGTCCTAATTACTAGAAGTCCACGTCTTAGTATTTCTTTCCATGACAGTGGCCTCTACACCATCCTAAATGAGATATAAGGCTACTTCACTATTTCATTCAAAAAGACATTTACCGAATATCTATTCAAGATCTACAGTGGGCACTAGGAATACAAAAGGGAATTAACAAAGTACTTCTGTTCAAGTAACTCAGTTTAGTATGGGAGACAAACACAAATAGAATACTATAAAACAATACACAGCAACGGAATAATGCACAATATGAGAAGATTATCAGTCCTAACTCAGAAGGGGAGGGCTTCCTTTCCCCTACCATCATCAGGAAAATGTTCTGAAAGAAGAGGTCAACTTTTCTTCTATTTGCTCACTCTATAAAGTCTAGATGTACAGGACACACGGGCTATGACCAAATACCAGGGAAGATAGCTGGAGGCAAACTACCATAAACACTTAAAAGATTTGTGACCTTGGCAGCATTGATGTTTCCAGATTGAACTTTTCTTCCAGATTCACGCTTTGTGTTCTGGCCTAAAATAGATAAAAACACAACAGTCAACAGCCCAGGACTGCCCTATCAAACACAAGCTATTTATTTCCCAGTCTTTGAAAAATAAGAATGCAGGTTTCATGGTGTATCCACAGAGCAAAGCTTATCAAACTCTACACTTTAAATAAGTGCAGTTTATTACATGTCAACCATATCTCAAAAACCTGTAAACATATGTCCCTATGGCTGTTTACTTCCTTCTGTATTTCAACCCTTGATATATTAAGAAATAACTTTGGAATCCTGGTTAATACTTATCTTCTAACCAGATATTCATATATTTACAGCAGGGATTCATAACCTGAGATCCATGAATGGGCCTTAATGGGATAGTGAACTCCCTGAGATTATGTGAGAAAATGAGAGATACTGCAATTTTTTTTTTTCCCCGGAAAGAGGATCCACAGCTATTATCAGATTCTCAAAGGGCTGGTGACCCTAAGAAATGACCATTCATTGCTTTATGTAAGCAGGGAAAGAGTTTGGGGATTCACATTTTCTGCTTGGATAGGGGGATCACACTCTAACAGGTCCAACATAATTAGTGATAGTGCCCCCACAACATACTGTTTAGAACACATTCAACAGTATGCAAGATAAATTATATAGTCACCTCATAACTGGATGCAATAAGAAGGCCTCAGTAACCCATTTACCACCACTAAGAACTGACTACATACTTTAACTGGGAGCCTAATTGGTCACAGCCAACTAATGCCAGAGATTAATGCAGATCTGAAAGGAGCTTTGCAAATACACCACTCACCCCCAGGTCATCCCAGTGGAGACAAGCCAGTGGTTACAACCAAACCAACATAATGTTTATTTCCTTCCTCTCTCTAAATTACATTCCCTTACAATTTAAGTCTGTAAATCTTTCAATCCAGTCCCATCAAACCAAAACACCCACAATGCTTAGGATTTACATCTATCTCAGGGAGCTGTAACCAAAAACCCCCATGGACCTACAATCCATCAGAAAGAAGGTTTTTTGTTTGTTTGTTTGTTTTTGAGATGGAGTCTCTGTCGCCCAGGCTGGAGTGCAGTGGTGGGATCTCGACTCACTGCAAGCTCCGCCTCCCGGGTTCACGCCATTCTCCTGCCTCAGCCTCCGAGTAGCTGGGACTACAGGCGCCCGCCACC
>NW_012121487.1:3517291-3519596 GCF_000951035.1 Colobus angolensis palliatus
TTTTTTGTATTTTTAGTAGAGACGGGGTTTCACTGAGTTAGCCAAGATGGTCTCAATCTCCTGACCTCATGAGACGCCCGCCTCGGCCTCCGAAAGTGCTGGGATTACAGGCGTGAGCCACTGCACCCAACCTCTTTTTTTTTTTTTCAAAATAGCGTTAAGTTTTATTTTATTTTTTTCCTTAAAAGTTATTTCCCAGGTACAGAGATAATGAATAAAAACTCTGAAAGGCATTCAGTATACAGAAGACGGTAAGGGAGGGGAGATGGCCAGTCAGGCTCTGCAGATGAGGTACAGAAGTTACACACAGAATGGAAACATACCAAAGGAAGACAAGGGAGGTGGTGCTCATTAGAAAAAATAAGGGACCAGGCGAGGTGGCTCACGCCTGTAATCCCAGCACTTTGGGAGGCTGAGGTGGGCGGATCACCTGAGCTCAGGAGTTGGAGACCGGCCTGGCCAACATGGTGAAACTCCAGTTCTACCAAAAACACAAAAATTAGTCTGGCGTGGTGGTGCGCGCCTGTGATCGCAGCTACTCGGGAGGCTGAGGCAGGAGAAATGCTTGAACCTGGGAGACAGAGGATGCAGTGAACAGAGATCGCGCCACTGCACCCCAGCCTGGGTGACAGAGCGAGACTCTGCCTCAAAAAATAGAAAGAAAAAAAAATAAGGGATCTTCCAAAGGGAAAAGGTGACCAGTCGAGAAATCTGGGAAAACCCAACTGGTGAGTGAGAAAGATTACAACGCCGGGGACACGGAGGGAACGATTACATCTATGATCAGTGAAGCAAGTACGGTTACTTCAGGAACAGGGTTGCTGTTCAAGCGACTTTTACTGAAAATAAATGTAATGTAAAGTGACCAAGGATATTACCTATTCACCAGACCCTCTTCAAGCAGTCTGCCCACTTATCTCATTTAATTCTCACAATTCTACTAGGAAATACTATTAACTCCGTAATACAGATTGAAACATTTAAATGACCGCTACTAAGGGATGGGCCAAGGATATAAAGCTAGACCTAACTGAAAAACAAAAAACATTATTCATGCAGCTATTCAGCGACAATCAGGCCAGAAAGGGTGCAGCGGCGGGGGAAGCGTGGGGACTGAGGGACAGAACGCGGAGTGGGAAAGAGCTTCCCAAGACGGGCACACGCCAAGAAAAGAGGCTCGGAGAGAAAAAGATCAGTTTGAGCTTGTGAAGAGAAGCGAACAGGTTAAGGGAAGAAAGGAAAGCGGGACACCGGGCTTCCAAAATGAAGATGATGACTGGAAGGCTCAGGGGCCGGGTCAGGGCGGGACGGAGCTGAGGCAACACAGAAAACCATGGACAGAGAAGGGTGAAAAGGGGGTCCCTTTCCTGGCATCCCCAGAACTCACTGAGCACGAGTACGGGACGATGGCCCATCATGGCGGCGCGATGCAGAGCCGGGTACCCAGAGCTGGGGGAACCGGCAGAACCTTCTGGAGAGAGAGAACCAGACAGAATCCCAGAAAACGCTGCCTCCTCAGGGCTTACACCTTAACCCGCTACTCTCAAGGTAGTCACCAATCACCGCACCCATCTCATTGATCGGCACAAAAACAGACCAATTGACATCCTGAGTCCCGCCCCCTACGCAAGAACGACCAGACAAGTTAGGCAGAGAGAGCACGATGAAGGCACTGGGAGGGCACAGGCGCTTGCGCAATAGGGTGGCCGCTCCCGGCCGCGTGCGGCGCGAACGTCGGCGCAGGCGCCAAGGCTCTGGCAGTTGGCCGGCACACCACTACGCATGTGTGTCAACTCTAGCGTTGGGTGCTGGGGTTGCGGCTTTCGGTTAACACCGCAGGTGAGGTCGTTAAACTGTGTGTTGCGACTCGGCTCCTATCCGACTGTGAAGGCTAAGAAAGGCTTGACAGTTTCCACTGTTTTGTTCTAGCCTTAGCAATAGGTGGACTAGAGAGGCGGGACTCCCGCCAGCAGATGGGGGAAGACCCGGCCGACTTGGCCCTGGGTGAAGTGGGAGTTGTAGTCTTACAGTGTCGTACTGGGCAGCCTTTTTCCGGGCACACTGGGAGTTGTGGTTTATCACATCTGGACTAATGGCTGTGTGTGGACTTTTCCCTTCTTAGGAAATGCTTTCAGTGAGGCTATGAGCAGTACCGGAGGGTGATGGCTTGCGTTTCCTTAAGTTATCCTATCTAAAATATTTTCCCAAGTATTTCCGCCGGGCGCTGTGGCTCACGCCTGTAATCCCAGCACTTTGGGAGGCCGAGGCGGGTGGATCACCTGAGGTCAGGAGTTCGAGACCAGCG
>NW_012121487.1:3520241-3521645 GCF_000951035.1 Colobus angolensis palliatus
GTTTGGCCATGAAATAGAGTTTCCTACTTTTTCCACCGCAGACTGGAACAGCCTGAGATCTGCTGGAGATAACTTAGGAAATTGTCATAGTGAAAATACTAGCATGGATTGTTGATCATCTGATGCTATGATTCTTTCCCAGGCACCACACCTGTTGGTGTTCAGATGGAGCAGCACACCAGTCATCCTAACAGAAAAGGTGTGTGTTGGAGGCCCTGCTTCCCCTCCCTTAAAAAGCAAGACCTCCTTTGCATTCCCCATTAAATGGGAGCATTGCTGTATTCCCAGAACCTAGAACTGGATCTGTTAAATAGTAGATGCTCAGTAATTATTTGTTAAATGAATTTATTATTCTTCCTTTGTATCTCCTCTTACTACTTAGAACAAGACTGTGTACAGGATCTTTTTTTTTTTTTTTTTGAGACGGAGTCTTGCTCTGTCGCCCAGGCTGGAGTGCAGTGGCCGGATCTCAGCTCACTGCAAGCTCCGCCTCCCAGGTTCACGCCATTCTCCTGCCTCAGCCTCCCGAGTAGCTGGGACTACAGGCGCCTGCCACCTCGCCCGGCTAGTTTTTTTTTTTTTTTTTTTTTTGTATTTTTAGTAGAGACGGAGTTTCACCGTGTTAGCCAGGATGGTCTCGATCTCCTGACCTCGTGATCCGCCCGTCTCGGCCTCCCAAAGTGCTGGGATTACAGGCTTGAGCTACCGCGCCCGGCCTATGTATAGGATCTTAGAAGACATGGTGTTAGCTAGAGTGAACAGATACTGAGTTGTAGTGGGACAGTTCCATTGGTGGCCAGGGAAATGCCTGAGGCCTTCTGACTCCAGAGCCTATCCACTTAACTATAGGTGGAATACATTATCTGAAAGACCTACTATTCCATAGCTTGGACATAATTTTTTTTTTTTTAATACGGAGTTTTGCTCTTGTTGCCCAGGCTGGAGTGCAGTGGCATGATCTTGGCTCACCGCAACCTCCGCCTCCCAGGTTCAAGCAATTCTCCTGCCTCAGCCTCCCAAGTAGCTGGGATTACAGGCATGTGCCCCCACGCCCAGCTAATTTTGTATTTTTAGTAGAGATGGGGTTTCTCCATGTTGGTCAGGCTGGTTTCCAACTCCCGACCTCAGGTGATCTGCCTGCCTTGGCCTCCCAAAGTGCTGGGATTACAGGCGTGAGCAACTGCGCCCGGCCCCAGCTTGGACATAAATTAACTAGCTCTTTTCACAGAGTATGTAGTGCAGTGGTAAAGAGCATGACTTTGGAGTCTACAGGACCAAATTTAATTCCAGCTGCTATTTGCCAGACCCTCTTTTTTTTGTTTTTGTTTTTGTTTTTGTTTTTTTTTGAGACGGAGTCTCGCTCTGTCGCCCAGGCTGGAGTGCAGTGGCCGGATCTCAGCTCAC
>NW_012121487.1:3522708-3532899 GCF_000951035.1 Colobus angolensis palliatus
TAGTACAGATGGGGTTATGCCAGGTCTTGAACTCCTGGCCTCAGGTGATCCACCCACTTTGGCCTCCCAGAGTCCTGGGATTACAGACGTGAGCCATCGCGCCCAGCCAGTTTACAACTTATTTAATGCTCACAATTCTACTAGAAAATACTGTTAACCCCACAACTGATTGAAACATTTAAATTTACTGCTACTAAGGGGTGGGCTAAGGGTATAAAGCTAGGCCTAACTAAAAAAACATTATTCATTCACACATATTAACTGTGGAATCTTGAGCAAATTTCCTGACTTAAGTTTCCTCAAGTAAAATGTAGGTAAAGCTACCTACTTTATCTACATTCCTCAGGTCACGTTCCCCAGTTCCACAAGACTCTCATAGCACTTACTGAAATGTGATAGTGTGTGTGCTTGATCACCTAATGACTGTCTACACTGCAAGACTATCAGTTCCAGGAGAGTAGGGACCACATCTGTTTAGCAGACTGTGTTATCCACAATGACTCTACTTTAAGGGTCATTGTGAGAAACATGTAAGAGAATGTACGTAAAGCACCTTTTATTATCATATCCTCTGTTCTGCCTCCTTTGGCCTCTTTCCACCCTCATCCTCTGTCATATGTTGTCAGAAATACAGCTCCTTTAGTATAGAGTGTATGTAAAGCAGTCTCTCTTTTTAAAATTAAAAACAATTTTTAATTTCTCATGCCACCTTGTGTAAAAATATGTAAAGCATTCTTCAAACCTTATAACCCAATATAAAATGCATTCTCGGCTGGGCACGGTGGCTCTCGCCTGTAATCCCAGCACTTTGGAAGGCTGAGGCGGGCAGATCACGAGGTCAGGAGATTGAGACCATCCATTTCTACTAAAAATACAAAAAATTAGCCGGGTGTTGTGGCGGGCACCTGTAGTCCCAGCTACTTGGGAGGCTGAGGTAGGAGAATGGCATGAACCTGGGAGGCAGAGCTTGCAGTGAGCCGAGATCACACCACTGCACTCCACCCTGGGTGACAGAGCAAGGCTCCGTCTCCAAAAAAAACAAAATGCATTCTCATATGCCTAGGAAGGACTCAAATTATTTTGAAGTGCATTTGCATGGGAATTAACATATTTTGCATGGAAATTAACACATTATTGAGAAGAATCTTGAGACCTAAGTTTCAGCTTCTGTCTCCTTACCACATTCTGCACAAACCATCAAATGAGCTGATGACTCTGGAGCAGGAGGGAAAGGAAGATGGATGACCTACCAGTAGAGCTTGGAAAATCCACAAATTTGCCCAGTAACCCAGTGCAAAAGAAAAATACCAAAACCAATAAAACATATTTTCCTCACCAAAAGTGACTGACAGAGAACAGATTTCAGTTTTCATAGGCTCAGTGACCTTCCAGACAGAAAGCATCTCACCCTGGCACCCACATATAAGCACTTCTTCCTCTTACCAGACCGTTCCTTCTGTTGCCTTCTGAGTAAAGAACAAGAATAAGACATCTTTCTTCATACAACCTACTTTTCACACTTCTGCCACCAGGCTTGTTTTTTATGAAGAGGCCCTTCTTTATTCTTCAGATCCCAGCTGAGATATCACTTCCTCAGGACATGTTTTTCAGCTCTACAGACTAGGTCAGTTGCTTTCATAGCACTTACTGAAGTGTAATGGTGTGTGTGCTTGATCACCTAATGACTGTCTGCACAGCAAGACTGTCAGTTCCAGCAGAGTAGTGACCACTTCTGTTTAGCAAACTGTGGTATCCACAGTGACTGACACATAGCAGGCACTTAGCTATCTCTTATGTGTGTGAATGAAAATGAATTGTTTTTCCGTCCTTTCTTGATTTCATTATAGCAGTGAATTATTGTCTCCTTACTGTCTTGCCTTTTTAACTCTTACCTAGTTCCAGCTGTCTGACTTTCCATCCATTGCCCTTGTCTACTTTGCCACTTCCTTTTCATCTTCTAGACTCTTGAGGAGGAGTTCCTCGAAGGTTCAGTTTTTGTCTCTCTGTTTTTTAGCTTGGAGAGCTAATGTATTTTTGCAGCTTCTTTATCCTCTTTTTGGGGCTGGCCTGGCAGTTTGACCTTTCACTTGAGCTCTGGTGCCAGCTCTCTGGCTGTTTTTCTAGACACTTCTATTGGGATTTCCTACTCTCACCTCAGATTCAGTATGTCCAGATGTGATTATGTTAATATGAGAGTTGAGTTTTACTCAAACTTCTTTAAGTCAAAAAGGCAATTCAGGGGTTGTGCAGTTGGGAGAGATGCTGAAGTAGCTCACAGAATAATGGGAAGAAGAGTGGCAAAAACCAGGGCCTCAGGGACTAAAACTGGGAATTCAGTGCCTCTTGGTGTCTGTATATCCATTTATCTCCTATGCTTTTTCTTGTCTCTGATCTCTTGCTTTTATCCACTTCTCATGGTGTACTAGCCAAATAGCTTTCACTGGGCCCAACCATACATTTTCTCAGAATAGGAGATCAGAAGAAAGTAAATTAATTTCTTTCTTTTTTTTTTTTTTTTTTTGAGACGGAGTCTCGCTCTGTTGCCCAGGCTGGAGTGCAGTGGCCGGATCTCAGCTCACTGCAAGCTCCGCCTCCCAGGTTTACGCCATTCTCCTGCCTCAGCCTCCTGAGTAGCTGGGACTACAGGCACCCGCCACCTCGCCCGGCTAGCTTTTTGTAGTTTTTAGTAGAAACGGGGTTTCACCGTGTAAGCCAGGATGGTCTCCTGACCTCGTGATCTGCCCGTCTCGGCCTCCCAAAGTGCTGGGATTACAGGCTTGAGCCACCGCGCCCGGCCGAAAGTAAATTTCTTAGACACGGAATCCATATATTGATCCCAGGGAATGACTCTGGCCCAACTTACCTCATGTGCCTACTCCCTTGGCTCAGTCACAGTTGCCAAGGGAGATGGGAATACCATGATTGGCGTGTATTGGGTCACAGGCCAATCCTTGTTAGGGAGAGGGGCTTGATTGTGGTCTTACCAGTATAGCCTGGCTTCTCAAGCTTTTTGTTGTTGTTGTTTTGTTTTTTTTGAGAAGGAATTTCACTCTTGTTGCCCAGGCTGGAGTGCAGTGGCGTCTTGGCTCGCTGCAGTCTCTCCCTCCCGGGTTCAAGCGATTCTCCTGCCTCAGCCTCCCAAGTAGCTGGGATTATAGGCACCCACCACCATGCCTGGCTAATTTTGTATTTTTAGGAGAGATGGAGTTTTACCATGTTGGTCAGGCTACTTTTTGAACTCCTGACCTCAGGTGATCTGCCCGCCTCGGCCTCCCAAAGTGCTGGGATTACAAGCGTGAGCCACCGTGCCCAGCCACTTCTCAAGTTTTTAAGATTTAGTGAATACCCTCTACCAGAAGGCAGGTAGAGTTCTCTCACTACTCATATTGATCTCTTCTCTCTTTTAAAAAACATTCACTTTTACATGTAATCACATAGTATAACTAACAGATAAAAGGCTTTTATTTTCACCCCAGACTATCAGACTCATTGTTTATGTCCTCGTCTTGTTAGATCACTGTTTCACCTGCGATTTGTCTTCCTAACTAGATAATAAGCATCTAAGAAACCACGTCTTAGCTTATCCCACTCCTGCTTGGTTTCTCTTAATCCTATTATGATTTCCTTTTTGTCTTATGTGTCTTTCTGATATGTAACATATTCAAAGCAGGGCCTGGGCACCTGCTTTCATGGACCAGGTGCAGGGATCTAATTAGAATGGCTGTCCCTTGTTGGAATGAGCTCTGATTTAGTTACCTCTGATTTAGTTCCAGCCAAAGAGGAAGCTAATGCTGTGCCTCTTTGTAGAGCAAAACCCTCCCCCAGCTATATTAATCTTCAAGCAAGTTCCCCACCAGTCACTTTTCTGAACATCCAGACAACAAAGCTGCCCTCAGGTAAGTATGTAGGGAGGGTTTTCTAATGGACTCAGCAGGGGGAGGGGTTGCATGGAGGAGGTGGCTTGAGCTGTCACCTATTGATCAAGAGCCAAATCTATGATAGGCATCTATAGATTTTTCCATGGTAGCTTGTTGATTATTTAGTTTCATTGATTTCATTATCATCCCAGTTCTACCAACTTGTATTGTTTCCTTGCTTGTTAGCACCTTTGATAGACTAGGCAGGAGTGAAGTGAACCTCTCATTGCTTATTGGTAATTTTAGTTAAAAGATGGCCAGGTTTACCCCTGTTCACTTGGGAAGGTACAATTTTAAAAAACGGTGGCCAGAGAAGGAAACTATTAGCTCGGTCTCAGGTTCTTTGAATTTTCATCATTCATCTTCCCCTGGGGAGGTCAGTGGGTATTTGGCATAGCTATGGGGAACCAAACAGGGCACTAACTAGACAGTCATAAGCCCTGTTTTTGAGGATCTCAGAGTCCAACAAAGAAGTCAAGACTGATAAAAATACAAACAGCAGATAATATAATTACCAAAGTTAACTGGCTGTGTATAGTGTAGTTTAAAATATTAGAAAAAGTAGCTGGGCACAATGGCTCATGCCTGTAATCCTAGCACTTTGGGAGGCCGAGGCAGGCGGATTGCCTGAGGTCAGGAGTTTGAGACCAGCCTGACCGACATGGTGAAACCTCATCTCTACTAAAAATACAAAAATTAGCCGGGTGTGGTGGCAGATGCCTGAAATCTCAGTTACTCAGGAGGCTAAGGCAGGAGAATCGCTTGAACCCAGGAGGCGGAGGTTGCAGTGAGCCAAGACTGGGCCATTGCACTCCAGCCTGGGCAACAAGAGTGAAACTCCATCTCAGAGAAAAAAAAAAAAGAATGGACTGGTGGGGCGTGGTGGCTCTTGCCTGTAATCCCAGCACTTTGGGAGGCCGAGGCGGGCAGATCACCTGAAGTCAGGAGTTTGAGACCAGCCTCACCAACATGGTGAAACCCTGTCTCTACTAAAAATACAAAAATTAGCTGGGCATGGTGGCACCTGCCTGTAATCCCAGCTACTTGGGAGACTGAGGCAGGAGAATTGCTTGAACCGGGAGGTGGAGGTTGCAGTGAGCTGGGATTGTACTGCTGCACTACAGCCTGGGAGACAGATCAAGGCTCCATTGAAAAAAAATAATAATAAAAGAAAAAGAAAAATATTAGAAAAAGAATGGACTGGCCAGGTGCAGTGGCTCACGCTTGTAATACCAACACTTTGGAAGGCCAGGGCGGGCAGATCACCTGAGGTAAGGAGTTCAAGACCAGCCTGCGCAGCATGGTGAAAGCTCATCTCTACTAATGATACAAAAATTAGGTGGACATGGTGGCACATGCCTGTAATCCCAGCTACTCAGAAAGTTGAGGCAGGAGAATTTCTTGAACCCAGGAGGTGGAGGTTGCAGTGAGCCGAGATCGTACCATTGTACGCCAGCCTGGGTGACAAGTGAAACTCCGTCTCCAAAAAAATAAAAGAATGGACCGATGCAGCAAGAATGGTTGAAGTTAGGGAACTTCAGGTCAGTGAGACACTATGTCAGGTAGCAGAGGAGGCTGAGGTATCCCATGAGCTCTAGGGAAGTTAGGCCTCCCTCCCAGACCATTTCATTCACTTATCAAATATTTGTTATACGCTGGGCATTTTTCTAGGTGCTGGGTTAAAGCAGTGAATAAATCAGATAAAAATCCTTGCCTTCCTGGAGCTTGCATTCTAGAAGGGGAACTTAGACAAAATTTAAGTAATTATAAAATATGCAATATGACCATAAATATTATGGGAAAAGTAAAACAAGGGAGAGGGGTAATAAGTTCCAATGATTGATTTCAAATTAAAATAGGATAGCCAGGTATGCCTCACTGGGAGGTGACAGCTGGGCAAAGGTATGTCTGGGTTGGGTTGTGCCTGGAAAGATTGGAGAGGTCATTTTATTATGGTCCTTCCAACCTCAGTTCAATTACCAAATCTCTCTCCTTTGTTTCCTTGCACCTCCATTGCTTTTCCTTCTGGAGTTGATCACAAGCCCAAGGAATGCCTAGGACTCCTGGAATGTATGTATGCCAACCTCCAGCTGCAGACCCAGCTCACCCAACAACAGATGGCTATTTTGGAACATTTACAGGCATCCGTGACACAACTGGCTCCTGGGAGGGGAAGCAATAACTCTTCTCTCCCAGCCTTATCTCCTAATTCATTGTTAAATCACCTGCCCCAATTCAGTAAATGAATTGTGGAACAAAGTTACTGTGTTTTTTTCCTCTGTCTTCCCAGTAAACCCTTGTTGGAATCTGGGTATATGTATTCTACATATGGTTAATTTGTTCACAGGTTCATAATAAGTGCTCATTGAGTTCAAAGCGTTGTACAAAGGAGTTTGGGGGAATTACTGTCTAACGAGGCAGACAATTCATTGCAAAATGTAGTGGTGTTCTGAAAGGGGATGGAGGTTAAGAAATAACATTGGAGGTTACTAGGATACAACTGGACCAATTTTAGAATCTTGATGAAGAATGTGGCTTTATGATGCCACTTGAAGAAGGGAGGGGTTGGGTGGCATGGACAGATGAAGTCAGGTAGGTCCATATCAGTTGGGAAGCTTGGACAAAGACCTAGAGGTAGATGTATTGGTCCATTCTTGCATTGCTATAAATAAATACCTAAAGTTGGGTGATTTGTAGAGAAAATATGTTCATTTTGGCTCATGGTTTTGTTCTACAGGCTGTGTGTGCCACATCTGCTTCTGATGAGAGCCTCAGGGAGCTTTGCATCAGGCAAAGATAAGCAGCATGTCACATAGCAAGGGAGGGAGCAAGAGAGTAAGGGAGAAAGAGAAGTACCACACACTTTAACCAAGCAGATCTTATGTGAACTTAGAGTAAGAACTCATCACCAAGGGGATGGTGCTAAGACATTCATGAGGGATCCATCCCTGTGATCCAAACACCTCCCACCAGGCCACACCTCTAACACTGGAGATTACGTTTCAATATGAGATTTGGTGGGGACAAATATTCAAACCGTATCAGTAGGAGAATAAGTCATCATAAATAAGGGGAAGAGTTTTTTCCCCCAGAATATAGAGTGTGAAGTAGAATGTAAAGGAGCTGAGGCAAGTCAGCTTTTCCTGCAGAATTATTCTGATGGCAGCTTTTAGAAAGTCTGGAGAGTGGCTGGGTGCAGTGGCTCACACTTGTATTCCCAGCACTTTGGGAGGCTGAGGCAGGCAGATCACTTGAGGTCAGGAGTTACAGACAAGCCTGGCCAACATGGTGAAACCCTGTCTCTACTAAAAAATACAAAAATTATCGAAGTGTAGTGGCATGTGCTTGTAATCCCAGCTACTCTGGGGGCTAAGGACTAAGGCAGGAAAATCACTTGAACCCAGGAGGTGGAGGCTGCAGTGAACTGAGATTGTGCCACTGCACACTCCAGCCTGGGCACCAGAGTGAGACTCCCTCTCAAAAAAAAAAAGAAAGTCTGGAAAGCCATTGTCAGCTTCCAGGTTGCGATGAGACACACATAAGATAGTAGAAACACTACGGGCAAAACATTTTGATGTGGAAGGAGAATGAAAGTTGAAAGGACTGATGCTACCCAACTTCAAGACTTAATATAAAGCTATACTAATCAAGACAGTGTGGTCCTGATGGAAGAATAGACATATACCAATGGAACAGAATAGACAGCTCTCGAAAAAATTCACACAAATATAGACAACTGATCTTTGACAAAGGAGCAAAGACAATCCAAAGGAGAAGGGATAGTCTTTTTTTTTTTTTTTTTTTTTGTGAGACGGAGTCTCGGTCCGTCGCCGGGGCTGGAGTGCAGTGGCTGGATCTCAGCTCACTGCAAGCTCCGCCTCCCGGGTTCCTGCCATTCTCCTGCCTCAGCCTCCCGAGTAGCTGGGACTACAGGCGCCCGCCACCTCGCCCGGCTAGATTTTTGTATTTTTTAGTAGAGACGGGGTTTCACCGTGTTAGCCAGGATGGTCTCGATCTCCTGACCTCATGATCCGCCCGTCTCGGCCTCCCAAAGTGCTGGGATTACAGGCTTGAGCCACCGCGCCCGGCCTAGAAGGGATAGTCTTTTCAACAAATAGTATTGGAACAATTGGACATCACATGCAAAAAAATTAGACCCTGCCAAAAAGTCATGCTCACTGAAAAGGCCTTCAAACAGTGATTAACTTGGTAGCAATGATACCCCTAGCACACAGATTATAGTCTCTAAATACCACTTTTTTCAAGAAATGAAGGAAGGATCCTGAGGAAATGACTGTTTTCAGGTCTCGGGCAGGAAAAAAAATACAAGATAAGCCTAGAATATCTTACCCTGTTTGGTAAAAAGAGGCTATCAAATCTTGCTAGAATTGTGGAAAAAAAAAAAATAAAAACCCTCAGGAGTCAGTCTGATTAGAGACATACTTTAAATATAAAAACATTTAGGTGAAAGTAAATGGATGGAAAAAGATACAGTAGGCCAAGGGTAATCAGAGGATACTGGAATGGCTATATTAATATCAGAGAATATAGAGTAAACTTTAAGACAAACTGTACTGTCACAAATAGAGACATTTCATAATGATAAAAAGGTTAGAATAAACTTAAATTCATGCAATTGAACACTACTGAGCAATAAAATAGAACAAAGGACTCATAAATGCAACAGTATGAAAGTATCTCAAAAACATTACATTGAGTGAAAGGAGTCTTACACAAAAGAATACACATTGACCGGGCACAAATTGGCCAGGCATGGTGGCTCATGCCTGTAATCCCAGCCCTTTGGGAGGCCGAGGCTGGTGGATCACCTGAGGTCAGGAGTTCAAGACCAGCCTGGCTAACATGGTGAAACCCTGTCTCTACCAAAAATACAAAAATTAGCTGGGCATGGTGGCAGGCACCTGTAATCCCAGCTACGTGGGAGGCTGAGGCAAGAGAATTGCTTGAACCCAAAAGGCAGAGGTTGCAGTGAGCCGAGATCGTGCCATTGCACTCCAGCCTGGGGGACAAGAGCGAGACTTCATCTCAAAAAAAAAAGAATACACGTAGTACCATTCCATTTATTTGAAGTTCTAGTACAGGCAATATTAATATATGGTAGATAAAACTAAAAACAGTGGTGGCCATTGTGGGAGGAGTGGGAATAGGGATTGATAGAAGGGGCATAGGAAACTATAGGTTGATGGTTTTATATTTTGATATAGTGGCTTGGGTTATACAGGTTTATGCATTTATTAAAATTCATCAAACGGTACCCTTAAGATTTGTGCATTTCACTGGATATACACTTTTTTTTGAGACAAGGTCTCTGTCGCCCAGGCTGGAGTGCAGTAGTGCAATCTCCACTCCTACGTCTGTCTCCCGGGTTCAAGCAATTCTCATGCCTCAGCCACCTGAGTAGCTGGGATTACAGGTGCCCTCCACCATGCCTGGCTAATTTTTGTATTTTCGGTAGAGACGGAGTTTTGCCATGTTGACCAGGCTAGTCTTGAACTCTTGGCCTCATGTGGTCTGCCTGCCTCAGCCTCCCAAAGTGTTGGGATTTCAGGTGTGAGCCACTGTGCCAGGCCTACTGGATATAAATTTTACCTTAAAAAACTATGAACACGGTGGCTCAAGCCTGTAATCCTAGCACTTTGGGAGGCCGAGGCGGGTGGATCACGAGGTCAGGAGATCAAGACCATCCTGGCTAAAATAGTGAAACCCCGTCTCTACTAAAAATACAAAAAACTAGCCGGGCGTGGTGGCGGGCGCCTGTAGTCCCAGCTACTCGGAGGCTGAGGCGGGAGAATGGCGTGAACCCGGGAGGCGGAGCTTGCAGTGAGCCGAGATCGTGCCACTGCACTCCAGCCTGGGCGACACAGCGAGACTCCGTCTCAAAAAAAAAAAAAAAAACTGTGAACAAATACTGAACTGTACTTAATGTTACTCATACAGAAGGTCTTAGGGGTGAAGTATACTGACATCTGCAATTCACTCTGAAATATATACAAGAATAAAATGGATTAATGGATAGATGTATAGTTATGTAAAAAAGCAAGTAGAATAAAATGTTACCCAGGGGTTCTGGTGAGTGTGCTTTAGGTTTCCTACCCCTCTTGGTCCATGATACTCCTGCCAGGAGTCACCCGGCTATCAGCCTAGCCTCAGGAGGGCCAGCCCCCTCCCAGGGCAGCAGGTCTGGGTGAGAAGGCTCTTCCTGTACCTGGACCTGGGTGTGACTCACATCTTTCTCCAAGCCCTTAGTGAGCCA
>NW_012121487.1:3540604-3545788 GCF_000951035.1 Colobus angolensis palliatus
AGCCAGGGTTTCACCATGTTAGCCAGAATGGTCTTGATCTCCTGACCTCGTGATCCACCTGCCTTGGCCTCCCAAAGTGCTGGGATTACAGGCGTGAGCCACCACGCCCCGCTTAAAACAATACAATTTTTTAAAAGTTTCACACTAGTGAAAAAATAATCAGTGTTTTTCCCCCCGTTCTTGACAGTTTTTTTTTTCCATTGCTGTATAACCAGTGCACAGAACAGTGCCTGTCACATAGCTGTCACTCTAAGTATTTGCTACCTATTTGACTAATAAAATTAAATACATACATATTTGAGATAGTGTCTCACTCTGTCACCCAGGCTGGAGTGCAGTGGTGCGTTCATAGCTCAGTTCAGCCTCAGTCTCCTGGGCTCATATGATCCTCCAGCCTCAGCCTCCCGAGTAGCTGGGACTAAAGGCACGTGCCACTATGCTCGGCTAATTTTTTTCATTTTTTTACAGAGACAGGATCTCCCTATGTTGCCCAGGCTAGTCTTAAACTCTTGGCCTCAAGTGATCCTCCCAACTTGGCCTCCCACAGTGTGGGGTTACAGGCATGAGCCGCCTTGCTTGCCCAAAATTAAATATTTAAATAGATAAATACTTATTGAATGGATAAGTGGGAAGGATAATGTTGTTTACAAATTAATCCGGCTGAGAAGAAAGGGAGGCTAAGAGGAAACAGCCAGCCAGGGAGCACAGCCCAGCCA
The DNA here is from genome assembly GCF_000951035.1 of Colobus angolensis palliatus. Classification (NCBI taxonomy): domain Eukaryota; kingdom Metazoa; phylum Chordata; class Mammalia; order Primates; family Cercopithecidae; genus Colobus; species Colobus angolensis. The sequence continues at coordinate 3,541,321 of NW_012121487.1, forward strand.
AGGCAGTGGGGGGCACCTCTTCCCCTCGGCGACCAGTGGTGTTGGAGAGGGAGGACGTATCCTTCCCTGCCCTGCTCCCTCCCCCAGCTCACAGGCTGTGGGCTGAGCTGCAGCCGCTGGTCCCTGCTCTCTATACCCGAATGAACTATTAGGCTGAAAGCCTAGGGTGAGGTGTTTGGCCGACAGAGAGTAGCGCGTGGACTTCGCTCCGCCGCTAGGTGGCGGGCTGGCTCAGGACTGGTGAGACCGGCAGTGAGAGCCGGAGGGGGAGGAGCCCAGCAGGGAAGGGCAGGGGAGGACCCTGGCGGTGGGAGGGAATCTGCGTAGGACCCCCAGCAACATTGGGGGACGCTTCCCTTGAGTGGAGTCAAGGCTGCGACTTCGTTCAAGGAGATATTTCATTCAGGAATTGGAAATAGGGACCATGCTATGCCCAGTATGAGGGGCAGGGGTGAGGGGGTGTCACCTCAAGGCACCCCCCGTCCAGAGAAAGGGGTGGAAGTATAAATCCCAATGGGGTGCCCTGTGCTCCAATTCGGGGGGAAAATGCAGCAAGGAGTCCAAAGGCAGGGGTCGTTTCCTAAGAGAATCACATTTGAGGTGCGCCTTGCAGGCGGAGTTCTGTTTTAGCAGAAGCAGCATGTGGGTAACAGCCTGAACAAGTGCAGAGCCTGGAAAATGACTCTTTCTTTTTTCTTTTCTTTTTTTTTTTTTTTGAGGCGGCGTCTCGCTCTGTCGCCGGGACTGGAGTGCAGTGGCCAGATCTCAGCTCACTGCAAGCTCCGCCTCCCGGGTTTTACGCCATTCTCCTGCCTCAGCCTCCCGAGTAGCTGGGACTACAGGCGCCTGCCACCTCGCCCGGCTAGTTTTTGTATTTTTAGTAGAGACGGGGTTTCACCGTGTTAGCCAGGATGGTCTCGATCTCCTGACCTCGTGATCCGCCCGTCTCGGCCTCCCAAAGTGCTGGGATTACAGGCTTGAGCCACCGCGCCCGGCCTGGAAAATGACTCTTTCAACCTGGAAGGAGGAACAGGCTGAGTTGGGGAGGGGTCTTCTCAGTTCCCCGCTGGAGATGGGCCTGCCTGCTTCTGTCAGAAGGGGTTTGGTGGCTGGAGGGGGTGAGGTCTTGGGGAGTGTGGGTTTGTGTGTGGTGTGTGTCTGAATTGCAAAGAGGAGTGGAGGCTGACCGAGGCTTCCAGCGACACCTTCGGGCTGGCTCTCCGGCATCTGTAGGAATCAGAGGGAGAAAGGACGTTCTAAAATGATCATGGAGGGCCGGGCGTGGTGGTTCACGCCTGTAATCCCAGCACTTTGGGAGGCCAAGGCAGATGGATCACTCGAGGTCAGGAGTTCGAGACCAGCCTGGCCAACATGGTTAAACGACGTTTCTACTAAAAATGAAAAAAAAAAAAAAATTGGCTGGGTATGGTAGTGGGCACCTGTAATCCCAGCTACTTGGGAGGCTGAGGCAGGAGAATGGCTTGAATATGGGAGGTGGAGGTTGCAGTGAGCCGAGTTCATGCCATTGCACTCCAGCCTGGGCGACAGAGCAAGACACAGTCTCTAAATAAATAAATAAGTAAAATGATCATGGAAGAACTGGGGACCTGATGGTGTGGTTCTGCACCCCCCACCAGTTGCTTCATTCATGCATGCATTCTACAGATACTCCCTGAGCACCTACTTCCATCTGGCATTGTGCTGGGCACCAGATAGAGGTCAATGAGACAGGGCCCTTGCCCTTGAGGGGTTCATAGTCTACCCAAAAAGATGCATAAACAATTAATTACAATACTATGTAATAATAAAGTGGTAATAGCTCTGTTCATTGTTTATTCTGTCTTGGGTACTGGATACACAGCATCTTAGAATCACAACCACCTACCTGGTCAACCTCACAGTGGCATCCCCATTTTAATAAACAGAGATTGAGGCCCAGAGAGGTTAAGTAATTACTTCAAGGTCATCCAGTTTGTTTGAGCAGAGGCAAGATTGATATCCAAGTCTTTTTGACTCCAAAACTATGCTCTTTCCACTGTACCATAAGCTCCTACTTAAGGAGTCTATACCCAGAGAGAGGGCACAGGAGTTGGTGTTGGGGAAAGGTTCCCCAGGTGGGCAGGAGACTTGGAGAATAAGTTGGAGGCAGGTGGAAAAAGGGGTTGCCAAGCCAAGGGAAAGACATCAGAGGCCAAGTGCCCTGTGTTTCAGGAAGAGTGAAAAGCCTCACCTGTCCAGGGCCGTGCTGGACCCTCAGCCCTTCAATCTGGTGGTCTCCATGACAACAGGCTCACCCAAGTCTTTAGAAGTGCATTTTCCTGGAATTGGCACAGCAGAGGCATGGCCCATCTCTTTGTCTCTGAAAGGTGAGCTGGCTGTTTCCCAGGCTTCCCCCTCTCCCAGATTGCTCACTCTCCACTCAGGCTGTCTCTTCTCCCAAGAGCAGCAAGAGGCTAACTTATCTTTGCAATTTCTTTCTATTTGGAAGTTACTTTCCTCTTTAGTGGCTGGTATGCATGCTTCAAGAAACAGAAATATTTTCTGAGTATTTTCAGTTGCACTGCATCTTCATATATGGTATGTTATAAGGATCCTTTAAGATTAGGAGAAGCTGTGGGAGATTTAAGCCATTGCTACTTTACTCCCAAATTCATCACTAGGATTTAAAGATTTTAAGCTCATAACTCATGTTGCCATATGTGAACTGCTCAGAAAATGTTTTCCTAGAGCACTTCTGCAGAGCCATCTTTATTACTCTCATCTGTTTGGTAAGTAGGTTTGTGAACAATAGTTTTGATAAATTCTACCAGCATTTTACCAGTTCAAAAGCACTTTTTTTTGAGACAGGGTCTTGATGCATCACCCAGGTTGGAGTGCTGTCATCGTGCAACCACAGCTCACTGCAGCCTAGACCTCCCAGCTCAATTGGGATCGCCCTCTTTTCCTGTCCCTCTCTCTCTACTTGCTTTCAAGCCGCCCTCACCCAGAACATGACTAAATGCCAGCTCCACACTGACGATGCCCACATTTCCACATTTCTTTCCTTTTCTTTCTTTCTTTCTTTTTTTTTTTCCAGACACAGTCTTGCTCTGTTGTCCAGGGTGGAGTGCAGTGGCATGATCTCAGCTCACTGCAACCTCTGCCTCCCAGTTTCGAGCTATCCTCTTGCCTCAGCCCCACTAGTAGCTGGGATTACAGGCACACACCACCATCCCCGGCTAATTTTTGTAGCTTTAGTAGAGACGGGCTTTCACCATCTTGGCCAGGCTTGTCTCGAACTCCTGCCACCCACCTCGGCCTCCCAAAGTGCTGGGATTACAGGCTTGAGCCACGGTGCTAGGCTTTGACGACGCCCACATTTCTGTCCCTATCCTGGACCTCTTTCCTGAACTCTGGACTCATGTATCTGATGCCTCCTGACATCTCAAATGGAACACCCGATGGCTCCCAGACCTGCTCTTCTCTCAGTGCTCCCCAGCTTGGCACACGGTACCACCATTCTACCAGTGGCTCAGGCCAAACACCTGGGTACCATCTTTGACTTCTCTGATAGTCAGTTTGGGCTGCCATAACAAAGTACAGTCATGCTTTGTTTAAGGACGAGGACACAGTCTGAGAAATGTGTCGTTAGGCAATTGCGTTGTTGTGTGAACATTGTAGAGTGTACTTACACAAACCTAGATGGCATGGCCTACTACATACTTGGCTGTATGGTATAGCCTGTTGCTCCTGGGCTACAAACCTGTACAGCATGTTACTGTACCTAATACTGTAGGCAATTGTAACACAGTGGTATTTGTGTATCTAAGTGTATCTAAACATAGAAAAGATACAATAACAACAATATAATATAAAATATAAAAAATGGCACACCTGCAGGGTGCTGTGGCTTACACCTGTAATCTCAGCATTTTGGGAGGCCGAGGTGGGCAGATTGTTTGAACCCAGGAGTTTGAGACCATCCTGGGCAACATGGCAAAACCCTGTCTTAAGAAAAATTAACTGGGCATGGTGGTGCACCCCTGAACACCCCTGTAGTCCCAGCTACTTGGGGGACTGAGGTGGCAGGATCACCAGAGCCCAGGAGGTCGGAGCTGCAGTGAGCCGAGATGGTACCACTACACTCCAGCCTGAGTGAGACAGGGTCTAAAAAAGAAAAAGAAAAAAAAAAACGTATACCTGTATAAGGCACTTACCATGAATGGAGCTTGCAGTGCTGGAAGTTGTTTTGTATGAGTCAGTGAGTAAGTGGTGTATGAATATGAAGGCCTAGAGTGTTAACACTACTGTAGACTTTATAAACACTACACTTGGGCTACACTAAATGTATTTAAAGGCATTTTTTTTTTTGTCTAACCCTACTGGAAACAAAAAAAATGTTTTTTAAATTTATTTCTTTAATAACAAATTAACCTTAGCTTATGATAACCTTTTACTTTATAGACTCAAATATTTTTAACTTTTTTTT
>NW_012121487.1:3547495-3559956 GCF_000951035.1 Colobus angolensis palliatus
GGATTGTCAATATCACTGTCTTTCACCTCAACATTTTTTTTATTTTTATTTTTTGGAGATGCAGTTTCACTCTTGTTGCCCAGGCTGGAGTGCAGCGGCACGATCTTGGCTCACTGCAACCTCTGCCTCCTGGGTTCAAGCGATTCTCCTGTCTCAACCTCCTGAGTAGCTGGTATTACAGGCACCTGCTACCTCGCCTGACTAATTTTTGTATTTTTAGTAGAGATGAGGTTTTGCCACGTTGGCCAGGCTGCCACCTCCACATCTTGACACACTGAAGGTCTTCAGGGACAGTAACACACATGGAGGGCTCATCTCCTGTGATAACAATGCCACCTTCTGGATACCTCCTGAAGGACCTGCCTGAGCCTATTTATGGTTAATCTTCTTTTTAATAAGTAGAAGAAACATAAGCTAAGAGAATGATAAGAAGTATAGTAGAGTAAATGCCAGGTGTAGGAATTTTTCAGCTTCATTCCAATCTTATGGGACCACTGTCATATATAATAATAGTTTCTTGTTGGACAAAATATCATTATGCAGTGCATGACTGTACCATAGGCTGGGGGGCTTAAACAACATAAATTTATTTTCTCACAGTTCTGGAGGCTGGAAGTCCAAGATCGGAGTGCCCACATGGTCAGCCAGGATGGTTCTGCTGAGGGCCCTCTTCCTAGCTTGTAGACAGCCGCCTTCTTGCTGTGTCCTCACATGGCAGAGAGAGACAGAGATAGAGCATGAGGTGGGGTGGAAAGGGAGAGAGGGAGAGTGAGTGTGCACAAGCTCTCTGGTGTCTCTTCTTATAAGGGCACTAATCCCATCATGAGAGTCACCCTTGGGACCTCATCTAAACCTAATCACCTCCCAAAGGCCCCATCTCTAATTACCATCACATTGGGGTTAGAGCTTCAACATGAACTTTGGAGAGACACAGTCTGGTCCAATCAGCACTCCTTTGTCTCTCACCCTCATACCTAATCCTTCAGTAAATCCAATAGGATGTACCTCCTACCTTCCAAATACATCCAGAACCTGACTACTTCTCTTCGCCACTGTTACCATGACCATCTGCTCTTGCCTGGGTTATTGCAGTGGCCTCTTGACTGGTAACCTGCTTGCACTGGCTTCTACAGCCCATGATCCCCAGGCAGCCAGGACTTTAACATAACAAATTGGATCATATGACTTCTCTGCTGTTGACCCCTTAGTTGCTCCCCATAGTCCTCACTGTGAAGTCCCTGCTCCTCACTGCACCCTGGGTGCCCTGGCCCAGCTGCCCCCCTCCCAGCATGCCCCTTGCACTGCTCATGTTCCAGCCACAAGCTGCTCAGGGCCAACAGCTCTTGCCAGACCTTGAGGACTCATCTCATCATCTCCATCCTGTTTCTTTCTACCCTGCTGTGCCAGGTCCCTTGCCAGGCCCTGGGTAGAGATGATGTATAGCAGGGGTTATATCTTGTTCCACTGGATGCCCAGTGCCTAGCATAGTGTCTAGCACACAGTAGGTGCTCACTCAACACACGTTTGTTAAATGAAGGAAGGCTTTGTCTTCTTCCAAATCTCGTCTGTTCAAGAGTTGTCATGGACTGGGCACATAATTGCAGCACTTGGGGAGGCTAAGATAGGAGGATCATTTGAGCTCATGAGTTCAAGACCAGCCTGGGCAATATGGAAAAAACCCATCTCTACAAAAATTACAAAAATTAGCCCAGCAGGGTGGCTTGCATCTGTAGTCCCAGCTACTCGCTTGGGAGGCTGAAAGTGAGAGGATCACTTGAACCCAGGATATTGAGGCTGTGGTAAGCCAAGCTGTGATTGTACCACTGCCCTTCAACCTGGGTGACAGAGTGACACCCAGTCTCAAAAAGAAAAAAAAAGTTATTATGTCATTGGGGCTGCTGGTCTGATGGTCCTTCCTGAATGTGCCTATCCTAGGCCCCTAGCCCCTGCTGCCACCTCCCTCCAGTCAATGACAGGAGAATGCATCAAGACTCTGCCTGCCTTCTCCATCTGTTCCTATCAGAGACACTATCACCCCGTAGTGTACTGGAGCCAGCCACCCATTTGCCCTTCCTGCTCAGCCAATCAGAACAATAATAATCAGCACATCTGTTGAATGCTTACAAAAATGCCAGTAATCTACATCACTTACTTGGAATCCTTATACTTCCACAAAGGAACTATGTTATTACTCCTACAGATAAGAAAAATGAGACTCAAAGAGGGCTTAATTACTTGCCCAAGGTCATACAGTAAAGATGTGATGGATGGATGGATGGATGGATGGATGGATGGATGGATGGATGGATGAATTAATGAATAAATGGATTAACAAGAACCTTATTGACTCTGGTGCTTTGCTATTTTTCTCTCTTTCCAACATAAACATTGGGGGTGGCTCCATGGAACTAAGGAGCCAAGTGGCTTTGGGGATTCCTGAACCAAGAAAGGAGGAGGTTGGGAGGAGTTGACCCTGGTAGAAATCAGCTCTGAGCAACACCAAGTTACTCAGTAACCTCAAATACTTGGTCTCCAGGGACAAACTGGCCAATCTGGGCCAGGGCAGGCAGCAGACACCGGTTCCCCTTGGCCACCCTTCTGGTGCTCAGCTAGTCACAGCTGGAATCTGGAGATGGAAGGTCAAAGATGGGACAGACTTCAGGCCAGGCAGAATGACAGCTGATGGTGGAGTCAGGGGCTTCTCAGAGGAGGCCTGGAGTGGAAGGAGGAATGAGAGATGAAGCCCTCACCATTCCATCAGAACCACCAGGGCCAGAGAAGGCAGGGGGAGGACCGAGGGCTTGACATCACTTCACAATCCAAAAGGAAACCATAGACTAAGCCTCTCCATAGTGTTTGGTAGGTGGTGGGCCAGGGAGTCCTCTAAGATTCTCTAAGGTGGCAGCCTGGCAAGGGAGTCCTCAGACAGGTGGGGGAGCCAGTGAGGGGACCCTCCGAAGGGGATTGCTGTCAGGGTCTTGCTGTCTTCTGGGCCGGGGCTGATACCAGCTCAGCTGGTGCTCACTAGCTGTTGAAATATCAAGATTATCCCATTCAAGTTGGCAAGTAGCTGTTGCCCAAAGGTCTCTAAGTGTACGCTCCAGAGACTGGCCCAGCTCTCCTGGGCCGGCAGGGGAGAGTTCCTTTACAACTCCCCATAATCCAGCAACGAAGAGGTTAACACCTGCCAGGCAGGGGGCCCCAGGACCGAGCCCTGTTTTATACCTTGACTAGAACCTGTGGTTGTAGCCCCAGACCTGGCCCAAGATTGGTACTAAATGAGTATTTGTTGAGTGAATGAATGAGCAACAGAGGAGAGAGAATCAGAGACCTAGAGGAATTAAAAGAGACTAAGGGCTACAACAGGTGACAAAGAGATGGAAGAGGCTGGAATCAGGGAGGCAGTCCCCAGAAGATGCTGGGAAGGCCCAGCCTACTCCTCCTTGTTTTCCCTGGTTTGCAGCTTTTGAAGACTCTTCCCATCCCGGGGCCTGTCCAGTCCCTGCTTGGACAGCCCTGAGCAACCCCCCACTCCCAAACAGGACTCAGGCAGTGTCTTGGGGCAGAAGGCTGGGCCTGGGTGGAGCCTCCAGATGCGGAATCATTATACAAAGGATGCTGACCTGATATACCCCTTGTCCCAGGAAGGGCTAGAAAACAAGCTTCCTGCTGAGCAATAGGGACAGAGAGTCTCTCTGGGACAGAGGCCACTGAGGGCCAGAAAGTCCTCTACCAGAAAGCAGTGCTACCAGAGTCTGCCACCCTGAGTCTGACCCCTGGCTGGTGCCTGAGTTAGGGAAACTGGATACCTAGAATCCAGTTGTCCTCCAGAGTCTGCTCTGTGCCAGAGGCTGGAGCCCCCTAAGGGGGGGTAGAGAGAAGTAAGCTGGGGAAGGGACAGCAGGAAAGAAAAGGAAGAGGTTAGGGACTCTACTGTTGACCCCATCCCTGCCCATTCCTGAGAAGGAGCCCTACCCTGCATCTGTTCTAGGGGGAGGCTGGCCCCTAGGGACCTAGGCCATATTCATGGGAGTGGCAGCTTTTCCTTCAGACTGGGGTTTGGGACACCATTACAGACACCCACGGGCTCCTTCCACACAGTGGCTCCCTCAGACAGGCTGGCCTGGGATGGGCGGCAGCATAGAGAGAGAGCCTCCCCTCCCACCAGCCCCATGGAACACTTACCTTCACCCTGTGGAGGTGTCAGGTGTCAGAACCAATAGTGCCAGGGTTCCACACCCATTTAGAGCCCTTCAGTGGCCCAGAACCCACTGAGTAGAGGCCCTGTGCCTTAGCAGGGCCTTCAGGGCCTTCCCAGCACTGCCCCCAGCCTCCCCCAGCCTCAGTTCCTGAACACATTGGATGCTTACACTGCCAGGCTCGGTCTACGTTGGTCCCACTTCTTGTAATATCTCCTCTTCCTTCTTCACTTGTCCAGTTCATAGGTTGTCCTTCCAGATCACCTTCATACATTCATTACCTTCTCAGGAAGCTATTCTCTGTCTCAGTCCCCTCCTTTACCTCATCCCTGGGGCCTCTGCAGCCTCTCCTCTTGGGCCCCTGCAATCTCTGTTCTTCTCTGGGTTGGTCGCTTATCCCACTGGTAATCAAATTTCCTCCTAAGTGTCTGTCTCCACACCAGACAGTGGTTCCTGGAGGGAGGGGCTATCTGGTTCATCTTCAAAGCCTGCCTCACAGTAAGTGTTCAATAAATGTCTGTCTCCTCCATGTCTGTCTACTGGGCCCCCAGTGGATGCCAGTCTTGCTTGGGTAATGAGGAACTCTGCACTTGGAATTGAGAAGCCCTGGTTGCATTCAGCCTCCCTCCACTGCAGCTGCAGAGGCAACCCAGGCTCTCTCACATCCACAGTGGGCATGCAGGGAACCTCGGTGTCAGTGTGGCCCCTGCCCGGCCTGCTTCCCTGTGGTGTGGTACAGATTAGGGGTAGGAAAGGGAAGAGTCCCTTACCTTACACCACTTGGAGCAGTTTAAGGGACTTCACTGCAGAGGCCCAGACTCCCCAGCTTGGTTAATCATCAGTGCCTGAAGAGCATTGTTTATCTCTGTTCTCCACCTCTGCTTTTTCAGTAGGGAAAAGATTGAGTAACCCCTAAACTCTCTCTTGTGTTAACCCTAGAGGGGCCAGACCAAGGTTTTTTTGTTTTTTTTTTTTTTTTTTTTGACAGAGTCTTGCTCTGTTGCCCACTCTGGAGTGCAGTAGCACGATCTCGTCTCACTGCAACCTCCACCTTCTGGGTTGAAGAGATCCTCCTGCTTCAGCCTCCTGAGTAGCTGGGACTACAGGAGCACTGCCACCATGCCCAACTAATTTTATTTTATTTTATTTATTTATTTATTTATTTATTTATTTATTTATTTATTTATTTATTTATTTATTTTTTTTTTAGTAGAGACAGGGTTTCACTATGTTGGCCTAGCTGGTCACCAATTCCTGACCTCAAGTGATCCACCCAACCGGGCCTCCCGAAGTGCTGGGATTACAGGCGTGAGCCACCGCTTCCGGCCCAGACCAGGATTTTTAAGGGCCACTTATTCCTTGGGAGACACTCTAAAGTAACATCATGTATGAGGGTGCGGGTTCTCCCACCCCCAGGTCCCACAGCTGTGCCTATCAGGGCAGAACACATGGCGCCTTTCCAGGGTCACGTCCAAGGACCTGGCACCGTAACAGTGCTAGGGTCAGCGCCAGGACTGTGCGACTCCCTTCCCCAAGTCTTGGCCCCACCTCGGGCCGAGGGTCCAGGAACCCCCGACGCCCTGCTCCTGGTCCCCGGGGCCTGGACCTGCGGCAGGTGAGGGCGGGGCCTCCGTGGGCAGGGCCTCTGTGGGCGAGGCTCCGCAAAACCTGCCCTGCCGCGGGGGATTGTCTGCCAGAACCTGCGAGCGCCAGCCTAGATCGCAGCCCAGACCTATGGCCGGGTCTCCCAGCCGCGCCGCGGGCCGGAGACTGCAGCTTCCCCTGCTGTGCCTCTTCCTCCAGGGCGCCACTGCCGTTCTCTTTGCTGTCTTTGTCCGCTACAACCACAAAACCGACGCTGCCCTCTGGCACCGGGGCAACCACAGTAACGCGGACAATGAATTTTACTTTCGCTACCCAAGTGAGTGCGGGGTGAGGGCGCGCGGGAAGCAAAGAACCCAAGCTTTGCAAAGACCCTCCGGCGTCTTGGGAGGGAGCATTTGGGTGCCCCCATTTAGCTGGGAAGCCATCTCGCTCTGAGGTGGAGAGGCTCTGGGTTTAAAATCTCACCCTTTCACTAGTGCCTGCTATGATCCAGGGTACCATGGTACATATACATTATCTCACTTAGTCTATGAGATAGACAAAAGTGGGGAAACTGAGGCTTGGTTAAGTGGCTGATTCAGGGTCACATAGTCACAAGTGGGGGAGTTGGGATTGGAAGCCAGATCTAGAGCCCCAGCTTTAACCATCCCCTTGTCCCACTCTCAGTTGGCCTAGTTGGGCTTTGCTGGGCTGTTCCAGAGACTGCCTTTCCTAGGGACTCCACCCTGAGCATGGGAAAGAGAATCCTGCTGGGCAAGGAAGGTAAGAGTGGGGCTGTGAGAGGTCATAATGGCAGGTGTTAGGTATGAATTGCCCACACATATAGGCAGCCAAGACCAGTTGAGATCAGGCATTTCTTCCCCAGTCCCTCAAAACTGGTCCTTTCAGAGACAAAGAGAAAATGAGACAACTGGCCAGTCGTGGTGGCTCACACCTGTAATCCCAGCATTTTGGGAGGCTGAGGCAGGCGGATCATCTGAGGTCAGGAGTTTAAGGCCAGTCTGGCCAAAATGGTGAAATCCCCGTCTCTACTAAAAACACAAAAATTTAGCCGGGTGTGGTGGCAGGCACCTGTAGTCCCAGCTACTTGGGAGGCTGAGGCAAGAGAATCTCTTGAATTCGGGAGACGGAGGTTGCAGTGGGTCAGGATCACACCACTGCACTTCAGCGTGGGCGACAGAGCCAGACTCCATCTCGAAAACAAAATAAAACAAACAAAAAATTAGCCAAGCGTGGTGGTAGGCACCTGTAATCGTGGCTACTTGGGAGGCTGAGGCAGGAGAATCACTTGAACTGGGGAAGTGCAGGTTGCGAGGTTGCAGTGAGCCGAGATTGCACCACTGCACTCCAGCCTGGGCGACAACAGAGTGAAACTCTGTCTCAAAAAAAAAAAAAAAAAAGAAAGAAAGAAAGAATAAAAGAAAGAAAATGAGTCACCCTCTACCTGCTAATCACAGAGCAGGAAGCATGGCAGGAAGCATGGCAGAGTCATTAGCCCATTTCACAGAAGGGGAAGCTGAGTCTCAGAGGGGTTATGAATTGTTCACGATAACCCATCAGGTGAGTGGCAGAGCTGGAACTAGAACTCAGGCATCCTAAGCTTTTTGCCCAAGTCACCTGCCTGCTGACAAGTTTTGATAGAGAGAGAGTTAACCTCCCACCCCCACCCTTGGCCCCATGGGAATAGAGCCTCTCCTTCAAAGGTTGGGGACCCTGTCTTGCAATTTAGGCCCTAGGCAGCTGGGACCAAGAGCACCAGATCTCCAGAATTTATCACAAGTGCTTGGGCAGGTCATCTCCAAGCCTCAGTTTTTCCCATCTGAGCAAGGGGAAAAAGGATGCCTCAGTTTAAAGGAGATACATTCAAACAAGGCCTAGAGTGTGAGAGCCTCCTATTAAACATTTCCAGCTGTCATTACCCTACTTCCTTTTTTTCTTTCTTCTTTTATTTTTGAGACAGAGTCTTACTGTGTTGCCCAGGCTGGAGTGCAATGGCACAATCCTGGTTCACTGCAACCTTCACCTCCCAGGTTCAAGCGAATCACCCTCCTCAGCCTCGTGAGAAGCTGGGATTACAGGCGCCCACCAAAACGCCTAGCTAAGTTTTGTATTTTTAGTAGAGACAAGGTTTCGCCATGTTGGCCAGGCTGGTCTTGAACTCCTGACCTCAGGTGATCCAGCCGCCTCGGCCTCCCAAAGTGCTGGGATTACAGGCGTGAGCCACCGCACCTGGCCCTATTACCCTACTTTCTGTATGCAGAGCTGATGGAAGGCTATCCCCACCTCACCCTGTTCTAGACCCAACAAAATGAAGCTCAAAATGCTGAGGATATAGAGGGTGAGGTGGAAACTTGGACTTGGGCATGAAATACCAGACCCCCCACCCACCCTAGTCAGGAGGGGCTACAGCTCCTCCCTCCCCATATTTCATCCACAGTCCTGGCTAGAAAAGAAGGATAAAGAGTTGGGAGGGAGCAGTCCAGATCTGACAGAAGTAAGCTGTTGTGTAAGGGTCTGACCTGGCTGCTTGCCATGAACCCCTGACTTGCTTCTCCTTGAAGCCCTCCTTATTACAAAGCCTTCCCTGGAGTGCAGCCTCTTGCCCCTGCGCTGCAATGGTAGGCTCTCCTCAGACATACAGTATTTCATCCCTGAATTGCAATAAGGGAGATATAACAGGTGGGATTCCTACTTCTTTTTTTGCCCTAGGTTTCCATTCCTGTGGACTTGGATACTGTGGTGGGGGAAGGTTGGGCAGGAGGGAGGTACAAGGTCCCTAGAGCCTGGGGCTTTGATGAGCCGGGTCCTCACCTGTCCCTGTGCCCAAGGGAAGGGGTCAGGGCCAGAGGGAGGTGTAGCCACTGCCCTTTGATTCGGGAGATGAAAGGGAGTTGTGCGGCTATTGCTGAGCTCCCGGACCGGCCAATGCCAAGACATGGCTAGTCTGAGGGTCCGTCTGTTTTCTCTGCTGGAAGGACCCTGAGTGCCCATCTGGTTCACCCACTCAGATGTTGAGAGTGAGCCAGAGAGGTCGTGTGACCTGGCCAAGTCACACAGCAAGTTACAGAAGAGCCAGGCTAGAACCAGGTCTCTTGATTCCCCATCTGTGTCCTTCCCCCTACACTACAAGCCTTTTCTTCCAGAAAGCAAGTGGTGGAAAAATAACAAAGAAGGGGAAAAAGCCAGGGCTAAAGGGCCACAGAAGCAAACATGAGAAAGTGTTCTGAAAAAACATGGACAGGTTCTTATTTTTATACGTCTCACAGACCTTACTTGCAGAGAGAGGGATTTACGATAGATGGAATCAGGATCTTCCTGGAAGAGGTGGAGGATGAAGGATGTGACCAGGATCAGAGTGGCTTGTGATCTCTTCTAGGAGAGAGAATACAGCCCTACTGTCCCCTAGAGGCAGGCGGGATGAATGGTGGGGAAGTTGGGGGAGATGGCCCCCTCAGCTCCCCCTGCTTCTTCTTGCTTATCATATTTAATATCCATACTTTACAGATGAGAAAACAGGCTCAGAGGCTTGCCCAAGGTCATAGGATCAGAAGGAGGCAGGGAGTCCTGGAATTAACTGATTGATTGAAACAGGGTCTCACTGTGTCACCCAGGCTGGAGTGCAGTGGCATGATCATGGTTCACTGTAGCTTCCACCTCCCAGGCTCAAGCAATGCTCCTGTCTCAGCCTCCTAAAGTGCTTGGATTACAGGCATGAGACACCAGGCCTGGCCAGACCTAGAATTTAAATCAAGCTCTGCTAGACGCCAAAGTCCCAGCTTTAACAGCTTTCTTCTCCCATAATCTTGTCTGGTCCAGGATTTATCTAGCTGGATTGCAGAGAGGCAGTAAGAGATGGAGGGAGAGTAATAGGTGGCTTTGGAGAGCTTTATCTTCTCTCCAGTCAAAGGTGCTTGGGGCTGGGCACTGTGGTTCATGCTGTTATCCCAGAACTTTGGGAAGCCGAGGTGAGAGGACTGCTTGAAGCCAGGAATTTGAGACCAGCCTGGGAAACAAACAAAGTGAGACCTCTTCTCTCTAAAAAATAAAATTAGCCCAGTGTGATAACAAGCACCTGTAGTCCTAGCTACTCTGGAGGCTGAGGAGGGAAAATTGTTTGAGCCCAGGAGGTTGAGGCTGCAGTGAGTTGTAATGGCACCACCGTGCTCAAGCCTGGACAACAGAGCAAGATTCTGTCTCAAAAAAATTTAAAAGTGCATGGGTTTGGTGGGGGTGGGGCGGGGTGGGCATCAGACTCCATCCCACCCGCACAGGCATCCTCTAAAGGGGATGTTGAGAGGTTGCCTTATCTTTTTCCTCCACCTCCAACTGGAACAGCCCCTCACCTCTCAGAGCCCAAAAAGAATTTCTCATTGTGGAATGTTCCCAGAGAAGGAGATTTCTTGATGTTTAGACTCCAGTTGAAAGGTCAGAGCCTTGAGTTTTGATTCCCAACAAACCTGGGGTGGGAGATGTAAACACTTATACCACACAAGTTCTGGACTGGTTTTGGCATGTAATGGTCAGGAGCCCTTCGACCTAGCACCCTGCCTTATCTTGCTGTCCTTGAGCACTAGAATAGACATGGATTCTCTTTACTTTTTGCACAAGGAGAAAAGCAGCCAGCGGTGAGGCTAAAAGAACTTGGGGTGCCAGCTGAGTTTTAAGTGATGCCTCTCCTCCTTTTTTTCCCCATCATCTCAAATGTTTATCATTTATTTGCGTTGGGAACATTCAGTATCCTCCTCCTGTTTGAAATGATAGAATATATTATTGCTAACTATAGTCACTCTACAGTGCTATAAGGTCCTCAACTCCTAGGCTGGTTAGGACCGGGGCTGCACAGCAGGTGAGTGAATATTACTGCCTGAGCTCTGTCTCCTGTTAGATCATGGTGGCATTAGATTCTTATAGGAGTGCGAACCCTCGAACTGTGCATGTGAGGGATCTAGGTTGTGCACTCCTTATGAGAATCTAATGCCTGATGATCTGAGATAGAACAGTATCAATCAATCTCCCACCCCCCCAACCATTTGTGGAAAAATTACCTTCCAGGAAACTGGTCCCAGATTCCAAAAAGGTTGGGGATCACTGGGTATAGATCACTAGATCTATACCTTATTCCTTCTATCTTAGATGTAATTGGCTGTAATTTTGTATCCTTTAACAATCTCTCCCTATTCCCCCTTCCCCCTACTCTTCTGTCTTTGTTATCCTTTGTTCTACTTTTTACTTCTATGAGAGCAACTTTTTTTTTAACTTCCACATATGAGTGAGAACAGGCAGTGTTTAGCTTTCCATTCCTGGCTTATTTCACTTATAAAGTCCTCCAGTTCCATCCGTGTTGCCACGAATGACAGGATTCCCTTTTTTTTTTTTTGAGATGGAGTGTGCTCTTGTTGCCCAGGCTGGAGTGCAATGGCACGATCTTGGCTCACTGCAATCTCTGCCTCCCAGGTTCAAGTGATTCTTCTGCCTCAGCCTCCTGAGTAACTGGGATTAGAGGTGCCTGCCACCACACCTGGCTAATTTTGTATTTTTAGTAGAAATGGGGTTTCTCCATGTTGGTCAGGCTGGTCTTGAACTCCCGAACTCAGGTCTGCCTGCCTCGGCCTCCCAAAGTGCTGGAATTACAGGCATGAGCCACCTCGCCTGGCCAGAATTCCATTGTTTTTTATGGCTGAATAGTATTCCACTGTGTATATATACCACATTTTCTTTATCCATTCATCTCTTACTGTTTTAGGATCTGGATGATTTGGGGAGTGGGTAGGTCTGGAGAAGCAGTGCAGGGTTGGGGACATTTAGTGTCCCAACCCTAGGGTTGGTAGCTGCAGACCTCTCTAATTTCTTTTTTTTTGGAGACACAGTTTCGCTCTTGTTGCCCAAGTTGGAGTGCAATGGCACTATCTTGGCTCACTGTAACCTCTACCTCCTGGGTCAAGCGATTCTATTGCCTCAGCCTTCCTAGTAGCTGGGATTACAGGTGTGCACCACCACACCTGGCTAATTTTTGTATTTTTAGTAGAGACGGGGTTTCGCAATGTTGGCTAGGCTGGTCTTGAACTCTTGACCTCAGGTGATCCACCTACCTCAGCCTCCCAAAGTGCTGGGATTACAGGCGTGAGCCACTGCGCCCGGCCTCAGACCTCTAATTTCAGTACGTATCCAGCTCTCTTCCAGGGCCTTGCTAACTCATTTCCTATCTGCCCATGCATATGACACACACGCACAAAAAAAGCATAAAATCATACTTCTCTCAAAGTTATTGATTGCATTCTAAAGTTCAGTAATTGAGCCAGGTGTGGTGGCTCATGCCTGCAATCCCAGCTACTCTTGAGGCTGAGGTGAGAGGATTGCTTGAGGCTAGGAGTTTGAGAGCAGCCTGGGCAGCAACATAGCGAGACTGACATCTCTAACGATTATTTTCTGACTTGTCGGTGCCTCATCAGATTCCACCAAAAAAAGGGGAGCATAATTTTTTTCTTTTCTTTTTTTTGCTTTTTTTAAGACGGAGTCTTACTCTGTTGCCCAGGCTGGAGTGCAGTGGCCGGATCTCAGCTCACTGCAAGCTCTGCCTCCTGGGTTTATGCCATTCTCCTGCCTCAGCCTCCCGAGTAGCTGGGACTACAGGCGCCCGCCACCTCGCCCGGCTAGTTT
>NW_012121487.1:3561076-3568937 GCF_000951035.1 Colobus angolensis palliatus
ATCTAAAAAAAAAAGAAAGAAAATTTTTACATGAAGCTATAAAATTGGGGTTTAGGGTGATAATAGCCCATTTCTCAATAACATATATACAACAAATGCAATAACAGTGCTCATGACATGCTTTCTCTGGTGTTTCTTGATTAAAGTAAAAAATCTAGCATGGTATTACTATGTACATAGACCCAAGACAAAAGAAAACAGGACCCATGGTTGGGGCTGAACATCATCAGACTGGGTTGATTCAAACCTTATTTACAAGTTTACAAATAGATGGGAGGGGGGCAGTTACAGAACAAGCTAATAACTAAAGCAAAGTATTTGCATTTACCTCATACCTCATTTTCTTTCTTTCTTTCTTTTTTTTTTTTTGACGGAGTCTCACTCTGTTGTACAGGCTAGAGTGCAGTGTCGCGATCTCGGCTCACTGCAAGCTCTGCCTCCCAGAGTAGCTGGGACTACAGGCGCCCACCACCACACCCGCTAATTTTTTGTATTTTTAGTTAGAGAGGGGGTTTCACCGTGTTAGCCAGGATGGTCTCGATCTCCTGACCTCATGATCCGCCCACCTCAGCCTCCCAAAGTGCTAGGATTACAGGCGTGAGCCCCACACCCGGCCGACCTCATTTTCAATATTACTGTATGTTATTATTTGTTAGAGATGGGGTCTCACTCTGTCACCCAGGCTGGAGAGCAGTGACGTGATCATAGCTCACTGTAGCCTCAGACTCCTGAGCCCATGCGATCCTTCTGCTTCAGCCTCCTGAGTAGCTATAGGTGCCTGCCACTATGCCAAGTTGATTATTATTATTGTTTTATATAAATGGGCCCACCAAAATGCCTAGCTAAGTTTTGTAGTTTAGTAGAGACGGGGTTTCACCGCGTTAGCCAGGATAGTCTTGATTTCCTGACCTCGTGATCCACCTGCTTCAGCCTCCCAAAGTGCTGGGATTACAGGCGTGAGCCACCGTGCCCGGCCCCACAATTTTTTAAAAAATAACGGGGCACAGTGGGCCTCACCTGTAGTCCCAGCCACCTAGGAGGCTGAAGTGGAAGGATTGGCTGAGTACAGGAGTTTGAGGCTGCAGTGAGCTATGATCATGCCACTGCACTCTTCCCTGGGTGACAGAGTGAGACATCTAGTAATAATGATAACTTAAAAATCCTCAAAAGGAAGAGGTATAGTCTCTGAAGTATGAGGGATGGAGGGTAGGTGTGAAGAAGGACTTTCTAGCAGAGAGGAAATGTTGAAAAGAAGCCTGTAGTGGGGAGAATTTTGAGCACGGAGAAAGTCAGGGACTGCAGCAGAAAAGAGCACAGGTTGGACTTCCAGCCAGTCTGTTGTAAGAGACCCAGGGATGAGGCAAATGAATAGAGCAGAAGGCTTTACTCCCTTGCTCTGACATGAGGACAGCAGGGATGTCGGGGTCCCACTGCTCCAAGCTGGCCAGCTCTGAGCAGGTGGCTCAGAGCTGGGAGCCCCCTGACGTGCCTGAGGAGTTTTATAGGCTCGGCTCAAGGCAGCCCTGGCTGGTGAGAGCCAGGGGCACTGGCAGGGTAGCTGACTGAATTATGGGCTACGGCTAGAGCAGCCCCCAAGTGCCCCACCTGTCCCTGCCCACTGCAGGCTTCCAGGATGTGCATGCCATGGTCTTCGTGGGCTTTGGCTTCCTCATGGTCTTCCTGCAGCGTTATGGCTTCAGCAGCGTGGGCTTCACCTTCCTCCTGGCCGCCTTTGCCCTGCAGTGGTCCACACTGGTCCAGGGTTTTCTCCACTCCTTCCACGGTGGCCACATCCATGTTGGCGTGGAGAGGTAGGCAGCCACCACCTACCCAGCTCCCCCAGGTTCACTAGGGGGGCCCCTGCCCATGGGCCCCAGATGTAGCCCTGTCCTTCAAGTCTGCTTCCTGACTCATGATTCTGGGTGTCACTTGGTTTCTCTAGGTGTCCTGCCTGTCCTTATTGCCTGATTTCCTCTCCCATCCTTGACTCTCACACTCAGCCCCACCTCCTCATTCTTTAGGGCCCTTGTTCCCCAAGAGCTGCGAGAAGGGTAGACAGCTCTGGTTCCTCCACCTAGTGTGGCTTTTGTCAGCCAAGTCACAGAACCTCCTTGAGACTCGATTTCCTCATCTACAAACAGGGCCAGGTGATCCCTTCCAACTCCAGGGAGGAGCTTGACCTCCTTGTCTTTTCTCCAGAACTCCACCCCCACCCCACCCACCAAGTCATGCTGCCCCGGCTTCATGCCAGGCAGAAGCCCAGAGGCCAGCCTCCCTCACCCCTCTTGTGCTCCCCCTTCTGCCCCATCCCCAGCATGATCAACGCTGACTTTTGTGCCGGGGCCGTGCTCATCTCCTTTGGTGCCGTCCTGGGCAAGACCGGGCCTGCACAGCTGCTGCTCATGGCCCTGCTGGAAGTGGTGCTGTTTGGCATCAATGAGTTTGTGCTCCTTCATCTCCTGGGGGTGAGAGTCTGGGGAGGGATGGAGTGGGGTGGGGGGTGGTCAAGGTCAGCCTCTGAGCCAGGAGCGTGGGGGCGGGGGCAGGGTGCTGCCTCTCCACCTCACCGCACCTCCCCAGGTGAGAGATGCCGGAGGCTCCATGACTATCCACACCTTTGGTGCCTACTTTGGGCTGGTCCTTTCACGGGTTCTGTACAGGCCCCAGCTGGAGAAGAGCAAGCACCGCCAGGGCTCCGTCTACCATTCAGACCTCTTCGCCATGATTGGTGAGTCCTGCGAGGTGCAGTAGCAGGGCAGGGGGCTGGTCTGGAGGCCTCTGATCTGGGCTAGAGGTGACTGTCTCTCGTGGTGCTGACTACAGTCCTGCGGTTGTGCCTGGGCACTCGTTTCCCATTTGGATTCTGCTGTGAGAGCTCTGGGATCTGCACTTATCATTCTCAACAGTTTTATGATAAGTTCTTAGAATTCAGCCCTGGGGAATGCATATGCCCTGGGTCCTTTCTAAATCCACCTCCATCCCTACTTAAAACCTTCCAGGGCTCCCACCAGCCACAGGTTAGAAAGTGGCCTCCTCGGGCCGGGCGCGGTGGCTCAAGCCTGTAATCCCAGCACTTTGGGAGGCCGAGACGGGCGGATCACGAGGTCAGGAGATCGAGACCATCCTGGCTAACATGGTGAAACCCCATCTCTACTAAAAACTACAAAAAAACACTAGCCGGGCGACGTGGCGTCGCCTGTAGTCCCAGCTACCCGGGAGGCTGAGGCAGGAGAATGGCGTGAACCCGGGAGGCGGAGCTTGCAGTGAGCTGAGATCTGGCCACAGCACTCCAGCCTGGGCGACAGAGCGAGACTCCGTCTCAAAAAAAAAAAAAAAAAAAAAGAAAGTGGCCTCCTCAGCTGCCATGTCAGCCCCCCTCCTCCCTCCTCACTGGCTCAGGCTCCAGCCAGACTCAGCTTTTGCCTGCCCTTGCCTCCAGGCCTTTGTGTGTCTGGTTCCCGGCAAACAGGCAATCTCTGCAGGCCCCTGGTGCTGCCTTCCCCCTCCTAAGGATATTTCCTCCCGGGAGATTCCTGATGCCTGGAAGCCCCTGCACTCTCAGGCAGGGATAAGGAGAGGAAAGGTCTTGGATCACCCCAGGGACCCATAGGTGTTAGGAGCCCTGTCACCACCACCTGCTTCTTTCTTTCTTTCTTTCTTTTTCTTTTATTTTTTGAGACAGAGTCTTGCTCTGTTGCCAAGGCTGGAGTGCAGTGGTGCAATCTTAGCTCACCACAACTTCTGCCTCCTGGGTTCAAGCAATTCTCCTGCCTCAGCCTCCCGAGTAGCTGGGATTACAGGCATGTGTCACCACACCTGGCTAATTTTTTATATTTTTGGTAGAGACAGGGTTTCACCATGTTGGCCAGGCTGGTCTCGAACTCCTGACCTCAGGTGATCCACCCTCCTCGGTCTCCCAAAGGGCTGGGATTACAGGTGTGAGCCACCGCGCCTGGCCACCACCACCTGCTTCTAAGCATGTGCCTCCACCGTGGCTTCTGTTCCTCTATTTTCATAACTGCAGACAGAAGGCAAATCTGCATTTTTAATTTTTTTCATAGAAGGTATTGAATAGGGACTGAAGTGCCTATTCCTGTATGAAACAGAGAGGCTGGCTTAGGATTGCTCAGCACTGCTGGGTCAGAGTACAAAGAACCCCAGGGCAGCTGAGGCCTCCTTGCCCTTTGAGACCCAGATAAGTTTGCCTTGAATTCCAAAGGCTTCCCCAAGATTTCCAGGTGTTCCCAGGAGAGTTGCATTATCAGTTCTCTGCCTCCCGGCTCCTGGATTTTAGTGTCAACCAGACAGGAATGAGGCCCCTTCTTGGATTCTCCCATAAAGGCTCCACCTACAGGATGCAAATATGAGTGTGGGAGATTTTACTCAAGATTGCGGGGCTGCTGGGAAAAGCCACACCCAACAGACTACTCAAGACTGAGGGGCAGTCCCTAAGCCTCCCACCTCACTGGCTTACACCACAGGATCCCCAGCCTTCTCCCTCACCTTATCCTTTGGGTCCTTCTATCTCTCCCTCCAGGATGGGCCTGGGAACCTCATGCAGGAAGGCAGGGTAAATGGGCTCCCAGTTCTTTCCCAAAATGCACAGGCCCAGCCCATTCAGTACTCAGCAAACAGAGGCCTCTCCCAAACACTGAAGGGTCCACCCTGTCTAGGAGAGATTGAGGTTATCACTGTTTTCCTGATATGTGTATCAAGCACCCAGCATAGCCCCAACATGCAATGGCCTTTGCCTTTTTTCCTTTCTTTTTTTTTGTTTTTGTTTTTTTTGAGATGGAGTCTTGCTCTGTCTCCCAGGTTGGAGTGCAGTGCGTGATCTCGGCTCACTGCAACCTCTGCCTCCCAGGTTCAAGCAATTCTCTTGCCTCAGCCTCCTGAGTAGCTGGGATTACAGGCGTGTGCCACCACACCCACTAATTTTTGTATTTTTAGTAGAGACGGGGTTTCACCATGTTGGTCAGGCTGGTCTCGAACCCCTGACCTTGTGATCCACCTGCCTCGAGCCTCCCAAAGTGCTGGGATTATAGGAGTGAGCCACCGTGCTCGGCCTTCTTTTCCTTTTTTGACACTTAAAAAATGCCAATGTTCCAGCTGGATGCAGTACTCTGGACACTATACTCCAGCCCAGGCTGGAGTACAGTGGCATGATCTCAGCTCACTGCAACCTCTGCCTCCCAGGCTCAAGTGAGCCTCCTGCCTCAGCCCCCTAAGTAGCTGGAACTACAGGCACGTGCTACCATGCCCAGCTAATTCTTTTGTATTTTTGGTAGAGATGGGGTTTCACTATGTCGTCCAGGCTGGTCTCAAACTCCTGAGCTCAAGTGATCTGCCCGCCTCGGCCTCCCAAAGTGCTGGGATTACAGGCTTGAGCCACTGTGCCCAGCCCAAGGTGGTATTATTATCAACCCCACTGAACAGATGAGGAAACTGAGGCTGCTGAGGGTAGGTGACTTGCCTGCAGTTATACAACTTGTACCTTGCGTGGGAGCCACTTCCTTCTTCTCACTCCGCCTGCCTGTCCGCCATCTAGGGACCATCTTCCTGTGGATCTTCTGGCCTAGCTTCAACTCTGCACTCACAGCGCTGGGGGCTGGGCAGCATCGGACGGCCCTCAACACATACTACTCCCTGGCTGCCAGCACCCTCGGCACCTTTGCCTTGTCAGCCCTTGTGGGAGAAGACGGGAGGCTTGACATGGTATGGGGAAGAGGACTTCAGAGAGGCAGAGGGGGTGGCCTGGGCGGGGGAGGAGAAGAGGTCTGAGACCCTCAGGAAAGATTCTCCCGGGGAACAGATAAGGGCACAGGCATAGGGGCTCCATCTGTGCTGGTGGCTGTGGGGTCAGAATGGGAGGAGATATGATAGCAGGAGAGTGAGAGGCTAGATGGCAGAGGGACTTCCAGAAGCAGTAGGTGTCACTGTGGTGGGTAGGGTTGGGTTGCTGTGGGTGTGGCGATCTGAAAGGGCCTCCGATACTTTGCTCTTCCCTTAGGTTCACATCCAAAATGCAGCGCTGGCTGGAGGGGTTGTGGTGGGGACCTCGAGTGAGATGATGCTGACACCCTTTGGGGCTCTGGCAGCTGGCTTCTTGGCTGGGACTGTCTCCACGCTGGGGTACAAGTTCTTTACGGTATAGATGCCTCTTGGGGCCTGGGCAGAACATGGAGTCTTCGGTGACTTTCCTCCCGCCTCTCCAACAGGAGGAGGTGGTGGGGGGTGGGCACAGGAGACTCATGATCTGTCCTGCCCTCCAGCCCATCCTTGAATCAAAATTCAAAGTCCAAGACACATGTGGAGTCCACAACCTCCATGGGATGCCAGGGGTCCTGGGGGCCCTCCTGGGGGTCCTTGTGGCTGGGCTTGCCACCCATGAAGCTTATGGAGATGGGTGAGTTTCCTCCCAGCCCACACTGCAGTCACCATCCCTCTGGAACGACCTGTGCCATTCTCTTTCTTTGTGTGTGACCAAGAAAAAAGAATTAATTCATTCATTCCTCCATATTCTGGGAGCAAAGGAAATTGGAGTTAACAAAACCAATCCAGAAACTGCCCTCCTGGTCCTCAATCAAGTACAACAGAAGGTCATGGACAAATGACTTCAAGAGTGTTACTTGTTACTGAAGGGTCAGTAAGAGTTAATAACCCTTAGGATCTATTTTTGCACATCAAGGGTGGGCAAGAGCAACCCACAAATGGAGTCTTGAAAGGTGCCTAGGTGTCTGCTGGCCTACAAGGGTGGAAAAGTGTTCCAGGCTGTGGGCCTGGCTTAAGCGGTGGCCTGGAGGTGAGACTCAGCCTGGCATGCACCCTCGAGACCCACTTCACATCCCCCAGTGCGAGTTTCAGTGCCATGAGTAGCCCTGGCTCCGTGCTGCATCCCTCTCTCCTCCTACCACTGCCTTTCCACCATCTGGTCTCCCTGCAGCCTGGAGAGTGTGTTTCCACTCATAGCTGAGGGCCAGCGCAGTGCCACGTCACAGGCCATGCACCAGCTCTTCGGGCTGTTTGTCATACTGATGTTTGCCTCCATGGGTGGGGGCCTCAGAGGTGAGTAACCTTGGATTTTCCAGAGGAAGGAGCATGAGATCCTATACCCCTGACATGAATTCATTCAATCATAGATATTTATGGAGCATCTACTTTGTGCCATAAAGTAGGGATTGGGCTGTGGGTTAAGGGGTAACCAACCTCCTGCAGACACAGAGGTGCATGCAGTTGCTTGCTCCTTTCTGGTGCCAAGGGCGGCTGGGGAGTCGGCGAGGGGTGAGCGAGGCCCTCTCTTACAGGTCTATGCTTGCCTGTGCTGCTCCCTCTGCCCACTAGAGGGAAGCCCAACCTCAGGCTGAGGCCTAGAAGAGGCTGGCTGCGTCATGTGGGGCAGGGACAGGGAGGGGAGGAGACGGCCTGCCACCTCCAGATGCCAGTGCGAAAACCTTTCACAGAGGCGCACACTGCCCATGGCCCTGGGTCAGGCAGTCCCTCTTCATGTTTGGCCTTAGTCTTTTTGGCCTTCACAATAAAAGGATTCAGCATCCCCTCCCTTCTTTTACCTGGAAATTTCCTTCCTTCCCTCCCTCCTACCTTCCTTTCCTCCCTCCCTTCCTTCCTTTCTTTTTCTTTTTTTGAGACGGAGTCTCGCTCTGTCACCCAGGCTGGAGTGCAGTGGCCGGATCTCAGCTCACTGCCAGCTCCGCCTCCCGGGTTCCCGCCATTCTCCTGTCTCAGCCTCCCGAGTAGCTGGGACTACAGGCGCCCGCCACCTCGCCCTGCTAGTTTTTTTTGTATTTTTAGTAGAGATGGGGTTTCACCGTGTTAGCCAGGATGGTCTCGATCTCCTGATCTA
>NW_012121487.1:3570092-3574615 GCF_000951035.1 Colobus angolensis palliatus
GGGGTTTCACCATGTTGGCCAGACTGGTCTTGAACTCCTGACCTCAGGTGATCCACCTGCCTTGGCCTCCCAAAGTGCTGGGATTACAGGCGTGAGACACCACACCCTTCCTAATTTTTGTAATTTTAGTAGAGATGGGCTTGCTTTCACCATATTGGCCAGGCTGGTCTTGAACTGCTGACTTTAAGTGATTTGTCTGCCTCAGCCTCCCAAAGTGCTGAGATTACAGGCGTGAGCCACTGCGCCCGGCCACAATAAGCATTTTCTGTGCCCCTCCTGTGTGGGAGGCCACAGAAAGCTCAGCAGCTGTGGTTCATGATGAACTCAGGAACTGGTCTATTACCAACTGCATACACTTGAGCAAATTATTTAACTTCTGAGTCTTGTTTCTTTGTTTGTAATACGGGGTAATATTGGCCTTGCAGGGTTGTTGTGATTACTCAGGAAAGCAAGACTAATCAAGCGCTTTGCACAGGGCCTGGCACATAGTAGACACTCAACAAATACTGCTTTTGCCTGCACAGGCATCATATTGGTCTCATGCCTCCTAGACCCCTGTGCCCTATGGCACTAGGTGGCACCCTCCTTCATGGTGGGGGGCAGAGAAGCCTCACAGATCCTTCCCTACCACCACCAGGGCTCCTGCTGAAGCTACCCTTTCTGGACTCCCCCCTAGACTCCCAGTGCTACGAGGACCAAGTTCACTGGCAGGTGAGACATCACTGGGCACTTACACCCTCTGAGTCTCCCTTCCCTGCCTTGTCTCCTGTGGCCCAAGCTGTCTTCTTCCTTCCTTGCTGCTGCTTCTCCTCTGGGGTACACCCCTGAGCTGTGGCTTCCAGGCTCCTGGAGCTACCTTTTCACCTCTACCCACTCCTGCCTTCCAGGTGCCTGGCGAGCATGAAGATGAAGCCCAGAGACCTCTGAGGGTGGAGGAGGCAGACACTCAGGCCTAACCCACTGCTGGCTCCTGAGAGGACATGCTCCTTTTCAAAGATGCTGACTGGCTGCTACTGGGAAGTTCTTTTTGAGCCCCCATTCCTCCGGCTGCAAGAAGGGAGCCATGAGCCAGAAGGAGGCCCCTTTCCACAGGCAGCATCTCCACAGGGAGAGGGGCAGCAGGAGGCTGGGAGATGGTGGGGAGTGGGGCCATAACTGGGTACGGTGGGGGAACCTCACCAGCTACCTGAACCGACTGCCCTACCAGCCTGCACTTGGGTAGAAGAGGCCAAAGTGAGGCACCCAAGTGATCCACTGGCCCCATGTCACACAGTTACAGTGAAGCCCGAGCCAGGCCTGGTTTGAGGGTGATAAATGCCGCCATCTCTAAGGATTCTGACTCCTTGTCTTTGTGCCCTGGGAGCATAAGAAGTTCCTCTTACCTTCTAACTGACAATGGTAGAACCTCCTGGAGGTTCCTGGAGAGGCAGGAAAGGGCTTTAGTGCTCACAAATGCCTGATTCCTGATCTGTGGAAGTCCCTCTCCAGTGCCATGTCCTACCAGGCCAGTGCCCCGCCTAGGCTTGCCTGTCTCCAGGCACAGGGAGTTCATTCTCTCCCAGAAAACAGGATTTTTTTTGTTGTAGGATGTCTTGGGCTGCGGGAGAGAGTTCTTCCTGTTCTAGAACTGCTGTTACTCTGACCTTCAACTCGGGCAGCCTCTGAACAGAGAAGGAAGAGGGTGCCCACAGAGCCCAAAGGGCCACCAATAAGCTAGAAGCAGCCAGCACCTAGTTGCCACTTATGTCCCTGTCCCGAGACTGAGGAGTGGGGAATAGTAAGGGTATCATTGTGTGGATTAGGGCTGTGGCAGAGAAGGTTGAAGACACCACCCAATGCCCACTCAAGGGCCTCTGTTGTCCTGAAGTCATTTGACCACCAGAGGGCGCTCCAAATCCAGAAGCGGAAGATGCCGCCTTTATGCCCCTCCTTGGTCCTCTATGAAGAATGAAACTCCTTCCTACAGCCTAACCCCCTTCCTGTCTGCTTCATCTCTGGTGCTCATGCATTCATGCCACAAGCCTTTTTTGAGTTCCTGTCCCCCACTACATGTCTGGCAGATGCCAGGGGTTTCAGGTCTCTCATCCAGCAGAAATCCATCCCTCCAAGTAGACTGGAGCCCCCTTTCCAACACTGAAGGACTGGGACCCCCTCCGCCTTCTCCTGCCTGTCCCCTAGGCTTCTGACTACAGCTATCTCTCCCCTAAAACCAAGACCAATCAGACATAGGAACCTAAGGAGGAAGTGGAAGGATTCCTGGGACCTAGCCCTGGAATGAGGACAAAAGGTGGCCCCATCAGGCTCCATGCTCACCGTAGCTGGAGGGACTGAGCTGGGCTGGTTGGAGAGGCCAAGCACAGGGGTGAGGAGAAGGAGGTTTAGGAACAGGCTTCTGTGGAGCCATCCCAGCTCATGTGGCCCAGTTGTGCCTCTGTCTCTTCAGCTCCTCTCCTTCCTCCACAGCCCCCCATGCCCATTGTTGGTTGGGGGTAGGTGTGTTGGGAGGAGACCCTTGTGTGGAAGCAGAAGGGTGACTGCTGGGATCACAAAAAGGTTCCTGGCCACTGTCAGCCCTTCCTAAGAGGAAGGGAGGGAGTTTGGGAGAGCTGAGGCCCCACCCCCCATTCTGCCTATGGGGCCTCAGTTCCCAGCTCTGCTCTGCGTGGACCCAGGTACAGCCAGCTGGCTGGTTCTCCCGAGTCCTCAGAGATCTGAAAGAAGACTTTCAGGAAAGGGGGATTCAAGGATAGGGTGAGATCTCTTCCCGCCCCAGCCCATTCTGGGTGAGGAAAGCTACAAATCTTCATTTATTCATGGCACCAGCTGGGTAAGGTGACTCACACCTATAATTCCAGCACTTTGGGAGGCTGAGGCAGGAGGATTGCTTGAGCCCAGGAGTTTGAGACCATCGTGGGCAATATAGTGGGACAGCATCTCTACAAAAAAATTAGCCACGTGTGGTGGTGTGCACCTGTAGTCCCCACGAATCAGGAGGCTGAGGCAGAAGGATCGCTTGAGCCCAGCAGTTCATTGCAGTAAGCCATGATCGCTCTACTGTACCCCAGCCTAGGTGAGAGAGACCCTAGCTCAAAAAACAAACAAACAAACAAAAATTCATGTCACTAACATTTTACAACCTGACCCTTTCCCTCTGCTGGTTGACTCCTTCCTGATTACAACCAAATCTTCTCCAGGTCTGAAAAAAACGGGCAGCTCTAGCCCAGACTGGTCATTGGCTCAGGGGAGCGGCCCATCTCAATCCAGGGAGGCTTCCTGGAAAAGGGACAACTGAGCCCTCTTAAGGGGAAGGCAGTTGCCCAGCCAAGTTCCACAGGACAAAGGGTATAGGTCTCATCATAGCTTGCCAAGATGTCCGAGAAAGGGTCAGGGAGAGAACTAACCCATAAGAGGTGGCCCTGTGTGCCCTGTAAACAGATAGTTCCAAGCTCTGTCGCCTCTGTGAAGCCTCCCATGGCCCAGGCAATGATGTTGATCCCTGCCTCAAGCCCCTGCACCCTGATCCCATTCTCATTCAGGGGACTGTCTGCCCAGGACAGAACTTTCCTAAGCCTAACCCTTGGTATTTCACTCTATTTCCTCCTCTCCCTCCCACTACTTTACCTTGAGTGCTGGACTCATCATGGGACCTCCAGACCTTGTTGCACTTCATACAACTGAGCCATTCTTTGTGGTCTGGGTGTGGGTGATCATCCCACCACCGATTTCAGTCAGGGAGCTCAGAGGGCAGGAAAGACAGGTACCCTTAGCGCCCCTGCTCAAATGTGACCAAGCCCTTCCCTCCTCTCCCCTGGAGTCCCTGCCTCAGCAGCATTGTCCCCCACATGGTGGCCTATCTATTCAGGCTGGGTCAACAGGGGGACAACGAGCAGGTCAAGGAGGTGGCAGGGACAGGGGCCAAGGGGTCTCCTTCCTCACCCCTTCAGGACAATGAGGCCTCTGCCCCTCAGGGACAAGCCCCTCTGATCAGCACCATTATTCCTCTCAGTGCAGGACAATTGGACACTTGCCCGCTCATGAACTCTGTCTATCCAACCCCAATGCCTGATCTCTGAGGACAATGATGGACGAGGACACGGCCCCTGCCTGCGCCCCAGAGAAGACTGTCGCGGGGAGACAGGCTGCGCTGGGGTCAAGGTGGAAGCCCGCGGGGCCAGCGGCATTGAGGGAAGGTTCTCCGGAAGCAGCCATCCGCTGTTCTGGCTTGGCGCAAGTGTGTGTGGACGACAGCAGGATTTCCTGCCCAGGGACTCTGGATAGGAGGCCCAAGGTCCCCAGGAGCCCCCAGGTGCTTCTGCCCTGTGTGGCCAGAGCCCCGTCGGCCAGGAGCTAGAAGCTGCTCCTCTGACCTCTAGAGGACCCGGCACTCCGAACCCCGCGCAGCCTGGGAAAGGCCTGAGATTCCCCCCTATTGGGATTCACATCACGACGCGGCGGCCCCAACTCAGGGAGGAATTAGACACGGCGTGGGTGTCCCAAGTGCGGGGCGGTGGCCGTCCTGGGGC
>NW_012121487.1:3574860-3622838 GCF_000951035.1 Colobus angolensis palliatus
CGCCGCCGCCCGGGAACAATGCAGGCCAATGTCTCCGGGCGGGCGAGCCGGCTATGCAAATGCCCAACGGCCTGTGAGAATTCCCTTCGCCGCCGCCTGGGCTTCCACGGCCTGAAAAGGGCTGGCGGCCGGGCCTGGAAGGGGGAGGCGGCCACTGCATAGGGATGAGATGTTGTCCCGGAGCGCCCGGGACAGAGCTCCATTGTCTGTGCTGCCGTCGTGTGATCGCCAGTGGAGTCCGCCAGCCCGAGAGGAAGGCGGAGGGTGACCGGAACTAGGCCTTGGGGCGCAGAGGGGTGGGCATCTGTCCCCCGCCCCACGTACCTACTCCTCTCCCCAAAGAGCCTTGACCTGGGGACGTGGCCATGGTGGCCCCCGTCTTGGCTGCCCCATCACTAGCCTGGGGGCCTGCACAAGTCTGAGCCTGTGTCTCTTGGGGTTTAAAGCTGGTCATCATTGGGGCTCTTCTTACCCTCCCTCCCTCTTAACCTGCTCCCTGCAAACTCCATCCATTTATACACTTCATATTGACCCAGAAGACTTTGACAGGTGTCTCTGAGGCCAGTTCTTTCCAGAGCCCTGAGAGAAATACTTGTGGTGTCCCCAAAGCAAAAGAGGTTACTGGGCAGAGATGCCCCAAGGCCCAGTCCAGGCCTTCTTTCTTTTCTCTGCCGTCCACCACTAGGTAAGGAGCCCCAACTTTTTACTGGGAGAAAGGCCAGTTATGGCAGGATGAAAATAAACTTCTCCAATGACACAGAGGTGTGGGCTTGACACACAAAGTCCTTCCCACAAGCAAAAGAAGTGCATCCCTGTGTCCCAGCATGGGAGATTGTACCCATCTAATAGAAGGCACTGATCAAATACTTGAGAATACCCAGGCAGCGGACAGGGGAGCTCTCTGCTCAAAGCAGTGCCTGTTCTGGCTGGGAACTTCGCACTCTGGACTTGAGCACTTCCAGGCTGAGCTCCAGTGAATGGGTTGGAGTCCTTGCAAGGCACAGGACCCGAGTTCACCTTTCTAAACCCACCCTGAGACTCAGGAGCAAGGGCTTCTGCCACTCAAGTGAGATGCTGTTTTGGAGATGGTGCTTGGGTCCTTGAAGCAGTGATGCTTCCAGGATTCATAATGGCTTCAGGGGCAACACCAAAATGAGAACTGTCCCAGGATCCCCAGGTCTTCAGTGGCAGGAAGGCGAGAGAGGCTGAATGAACGGAGGAAGGAGGAAGGGAGGAGGGCAGGCAGTCTTCTGGAAGGCAGGGCCCCAGCGCTGGGCTCAGAGGCCTGTTCCTTTGTGCTCTGGCCCAGCCTTCCACCTGAGATGCAGCTCTTCCCCTCTGTCCCCCTGGCCTCTATAAAGATCCAGGTGCAGCATGCGTGTCAGCCATTCTGGGGTGTGTGAGGCAGTGGGGCCTGGCTTCTGGAATAGTATTTGGAAGACTATTAGATGAGAGGAAGGTTGGGAGCAGGGACCAGGCCTAGGAGCTGAGGCATTTCATGGTGCCGAGGAGGCAGCCAGAGTTCTGTTCACCTCTATTTGGGGTAGTGGACCCTCCTTCAGCTCCTCATCTAGCCACTCTCCTATCTAGGGTGCTAGTCCAACCTGGAATCCCTGCACAGCATTCTGACCTGGGGCTGCACAGCCTCATGGAAACTCAGAAAGTGATCCAGCATCCCTACCCCTCTCCTCTGCCCACCCAAGCCCCAGAGCATATGTGTCCCTTCCATTGCCCTCCCTCTCCAAGGCATTAGCAGATGGTCATCATTGCCTTGGGCAGGCCCCAGAGCTCCCTGCCCCAAAGTGTCCCTTTCCCTTTTGCCTGGATTTCCAGGGCTCTCTGGGCTGGTCTCTGGGGCCCCAGGCAGGCGCCAAGCAGGCCCAGCTTGGCTCTGAGGCTGAGAGAGGAAGTGGGCTTTGTTGTGCCTGGGCATCGTCTGGATTTTCCCACCCTGCTCTTCTTGGCAGGAAAGCCCTCAGCTGGAGAAGTTGCCCCCACACCACACCAACATCCCCTCCTTCCCAGCTCAGCACCATCCATCTCCGTCTCCCCAGAGCAAGGAATGTGCTCCAGGACACTGTGGGGCTTGTTCCCAATCCCCTTCTAGCTCATTTCACTCGGGCTTTTATAGATTTGCCTCCATCCCATGGGCTACTGTCTGGGTTCCGGCTCTGAAGACACAGACAGAGGTTCCCCTCCTCCCTGCAATTCCTCACACTTCACTTTGTCCCAACAGCATCTGAGGAAGCTGCACTGTGGGGGGTCAAGGCATCCTGGTGTGGGAGGTGATGGGGGGTGGGGAGTGGAGGGTGGGTCCCATTCCCCATCTTTCCAGCCTCTGGCCCTGCTGGCCTCGGCTCTGGCACTGCCCACAGCGGCTGCATTATTCCCCGTGCTGCAGCCGTCCATCCCCTCACCCGCCCTTCCTGTCCACGCCCCACAAGCCTCGATTATTGGTGAAATTAGCACCGGGCTTCTTGTTGGCGGTTGCTAATTAAGACCATTAATAAACACGATTATTAATGCTGTAGCAGGCAGCAGCCCAGGCATCTAATCACTGCACCGCTGGCAAGCGCTGGGCCGCCAGCTTCTGCCGGGCT
Source organism: Colobus angolensis palliatus (assembly GCF_000951035.1). Lineage (NCBI taxonomy): Eukaryota > Metazoa > Chordata > Mammalia > Primates > Cercopithecidae > Colobus > Colobus angolensis. Next base: position 3,577,461 of record NW_012121487.1, read on the forward strand.
CCATCTTGGAAAGGACCTGCTCCCTTTCCTGGGCCCACTCGCCTCAGGCCCTGCCAGGGGAGGATGGGTGGAGACAAAGGCGCCAAGAGGAGTTCACTGAGCCTTGCAGAGAAATGGAGGCACAACCTGCACTCCAGGGAGCCCCCAAACTGGGCAGGCCAAGGCCAGGATGTGTGCCTGTGAAAGGCCTATGAACCCACCTGATGCCAGCACGCGGGGTGGGCCGGGTGGCGAGTGCAAAGGCTCTGGAGAGAGCGTGGGTGGGCGCCCGCATGGGCAGCCCTGCTCTATGGCAGCTCACAGCTCAAGTGCCCTCTGGAGTCCCCCTTTGCCTGCTGCCCTGCAAACCAGGCTGTGGAGTGTGGTCCCTCCTGCAGGGGTTTCACCGTGGTTAGGGCCATCTCAGAGAGACAGTGAGGCGCTCTCTGTAAGAAGGTAGAAGACACCTCTGACCAGAACGTTTCCCTCAGTTACCGGGCGCCACCATGCGCCAGGCCAGGGGGTACTGTCATAAACAAAAGGCAGTCTCTTCGTGGGAACTGCCCCATCACCTCAGACTGCATGACGTCTGTCCCTGAATGTCTCCCTCACCCCTTTATGTGACATCCCACCTCACACTGCCTGCAATGAGCTGTCTGTTTGTCTGTTCACCCCAACGGGGCTGTGCTCTGCGCGAGGACAGCGGCTGTGTGTCCTCAAGGGCAGTGGAAGCCCACTCTGGCTTTGGGGATGAAGCCTTTCCTGCCCCTGTTTCCGGGCCACCCTCCATCCACTCCCTTCCCTGCTTTGCTGTCCCCTGCCTGACCTCCAGCCTTGGGCTACCGGAGCAGGAGGGGTGGCAAGGAGCCCTCTGGTCCAGTTTGCCCCACTTGGACCCTGTTGGGGCAGGAGAGCCTGCTTGCTCTCAGCTGGGACTCCAGGAGGTAAGATGTGATCTGCCAGGCAGGGTGGGCCCTGGGGGCCTTTCCAGGAGCTGTCTGCTGCCTAGGCTTCCCCTCTAGCCCAGCCTGGCCTCTGCACCCCCTTCTGTCATCCACTTACACCCCAAGAAGTGATCCACAGCAGCCCAGAAGAGCTTGGGAAGGAACCTCCCCCACACACCTGCTTCCCCCCATTCTTCTCCACCCCAACTTCAATGTCTTGACTTTTTCCTACAGCTTTTGAAGGAAGAATCCACTAAGACTTTAGTCTCTCCCAACCCAGGGAATAAGAAGAGAAAAAAAGTCCTGAAAACAAAATCCCGACAACAACCTTAAAGTAGGAGAGATTGGTTGGAAGGCTTTTAATCCCTTAATCCCTCTCAGATGGGCCTTGAGACGCTAATGATTTTCCTAATTATTCCCTCCGATTTTCCCATCGCTCTGTAAGGACCTTCAAGAGGAGCGAAATTCCGAGTGAGCGGGTGTGGGATGAATGGCAGGCCCACCTCCCCCACATCGGGCCCAGAGTCCAGGCGGCTGGAGAGGTGGGGGAAGGGCCAGGAGTGCCCCCAGCTGGGCGCTTGGGCTTCTCTGCCACTGACACCCGTGTGCAGGGTGGGCCTGGGACAATGGGTCGGGGGCTGCCTGAGAGGGCCAGGTGTGGGGCTGGGGTCCCCTCAGTGTGAATGGCCCATTATCCTGCCTTGAGGATGGGAGTTGAGGGTCTCTTTGTGTCCCCCAGGAAAGGCCTCTCTGGCGATAATCACCCTGGGAGGGAGGTGGAGGTGGTGAGGAGGATCTTTAAAGGGGGCCAAACCTCCCCAGAGAACAGTTGGCCATTCAGGCCTCCAGCCCCTCTCTTGTCTCCAGCAGCCTGGGATTCAGTGGCCCATCTCTGGGGGGTGGGGCGAGGGCTAGGCCAACACACATGACCAAGCTTGGGCTCAGGCCCCCTCCCCATCAGTGTGGCCTGCGGGACTGAGCCCAGGAGTGGCTTCTCCAGGAAACCGCCCCAGCCTCCCTCTCAACCCCCACCTAATGTTGGGTACCCTGGGGCTTTGTCTCATTTCCCCTGAGACACTGAGTTCCTCTGGGGGCCAGACCTGCCTGGGAGCAGACAGTGACCTTTGACCCAGCCATGTCCTCTTTTATGAAACACGGGGATTCTCATTCCACTCCTACAAACTCCCGATGGGATGAGGGCATTAGCCCCGTTTCACAGATGACAAACTGAGCACTTAGCAGACTTGTCTAAGGTTACACATCCAGTTAGGGACAAATTAAATTAGAGCTGGATCCTTCTTTTTTGTTTGTTTGTTTTTTGAAAGCCCTGATACTGTACAGGTACAAGGCTTTTGTACATGCTGTCCCTCTGACCGAAATGCTTACCTCCCAAACAACCCGAGGGCCGATTCTGCGCCTCCCTTGGTCTTCGCTTGAATCACATCCTTCATGGAAGGAGATGTCTGGGATTTGCTTCAAAATTACACAGGAAGTGGGGGAAAAGGAGGTGGGAGTGCAGATGAAACAAGATTGGCAGATGTTGTAGCTAGACGAGGGATAGGTGGGGGCTCATTATACTATTCTGTTTATTTTCTATCTATTTTTAAATTTCCACAAGAAAAAGTGGAACAAAACCTGGTTTTCCCTAAGCACCTTATTTTATTTTATTTTTGAGGCAGAGTCTCGCTGTCACACGGGCTGTAGTGCAGTGGTGCAATCTCGGCTCACTGCAGCCTCTGCCTCCTGCGTTCAAGCGACTCTTGTGCCTCAGCCTCTTGAGTAGCTGGGATTACAGGTGCCCACCACCATGCCCAGCTGATTTTTGTATTTTTACAAAAAAATTTCATGTTTTACCATGTTGGCCAGGCTGGAGGCACCTTATTTTAAATTGCAATTCACCATCCCCAGCCCAGCCTTGCCTTGTACCTTTTCCTTGTTTTTCTCCAGATCATTTATTACGGTCTGGCACTCTATAAGTATTTTACCTATTTGTTTTGATTCTTGCCAGTGGGCTACACTAGGTTAAAGGTCATGAGGTCAGAGGTCTTGGGGTTCATTTGTGCAGGCCGGTTGGCCAGTGCCCCAGCAAGAAGAGCAGCACCTGGCACTGGGATGCCCTCGATCCTGTGAGTGAGAGCCTGGGTGATGCGGTGTCCAGAGGCTCTTGGCCCAGTTGCCAAGGAAAGGGATGGCCTGTCAGCTGTGTTTTGGGCCTGTGGGATCCTTCGGCACCTGCAGCCACAGCCGGAGGGTTCCTTCCCAGCACTCCCAGCCTGGGATAAGCCCCTAAGTGTCCCATTATGTACCATTCACTCTGACTTTGTCGGCCCCATCCACAGCCACTGCGTCTTTTTGTCAGAGGGGCCTGGGAGGGCAAAGGGCTATTTCCACAAGGCCTCTTTATTCCCAGCTGGAGTAGTAATGAGAAATCCCTTCCCCATACTAGTACATTTTGCCGGGTCCCTCCCATTTAATAACTATAATGAAGGCCACCATTTATGAGTCCTCTCCTACACCAAACACTTTACATACATTATCTCATTTAATTCCCCTGACAGCTCTGGGAAATAGCTACTATTTATATCCCCATTTTTCAGATGAGAAAGCTAAGACTGAGAAATTACAGTTTCTTTCTCTTCGGCTCAGCTGTACAGGCAAGGGAAGGGCAGGGATGCAACGATGTCCCAGTAAGGACAACTGAGGTTCGGAGAGGGGACGTGGCCTGGGGAAAAGCACACTGCAGATTAGCAACGGGGCAGCAAGATCCCCTTCACTGTGTGCAGGGAAGGGCAAGCGGAAGCCCTCAGTTCTCCAGGTGATGTCTCGCTCCTGTCCCCCAGCTGCAGTAGGGGAGTAGCCATCACTGTCCCACCCTTCACGGGCAGGTGCTTCAGTGACTTGCTCAATGTGCACACAACTAGTGAGAACTCAGGTGCTCTGTTCACGATGCCAACTGGAGGACGGCAGATGGGAAGGGAATCATCCTGAGAGGCTCCCGAAGGATGAGAGTGAGTGTGGGCCACCATGAGTGGGCCCAGCTGGCCCAGCAGGAGGCAGGGGTAGAGTGATGAAAGGGGAAGGCCGGCTGGGCACGGTGGCTCAAGCCTGTAATCCCAGCACTTTGGGAGGCCGAGACGGGCGGATCACGAGGTCAGGAGATCGAGACCATCCTGGCTAACACGGTGAAACCCCGTCTCTACTAAAAAAATACAAAAACTAGCCGGGCGAGGTGGCGGGCGCCTGTAGTCCCAGCTACTCGGGAGGCTGAGGCAGGAGAATGGCATAAACCCGGGAGGTGGAGCTTGCAGTAAGCTGAGATCCAGCCACTGCACTCCAGCCTGGGCGACAGAGCGAGACTCTGTCTCAAAAAAAAAAAAAAAAAAAGAAAGGGGAAGGCCAAGAGAAGGGACTGAAATGCCACTGGTTCCTCTCTCTCTCTCTCTTTTTGTTTTTTTGAGATGGAGTTTTGCTCTTGTTGCCCAGGCTAGAGTGCGGTGGCGTTGTCTCAGCTCACTGCAACCTCCACCTTCCGAGTTCAAGCAATTCTCCTGCCTCAGCCTCCTGAGTAGCTGGGATTACCAGCGCCTGCCACCACGCCTGTCTAATTTTTGCATTTTTAATAGAGACAGAGTTTCACCATGTTGGCCAGGCTGGTCTTGAACTCCTGACCTCAGGTGATTCGCCCACCTTGGCCTCTCAAAGTGTTGGGATAACAGGCATGAACCACTGTGCCCAGCCAAAGGTTCTCTTATGCTCTGGCCTTTGGGGTTAAACACTGTCCTTCCGGCCTAAAAAAAAAAAAAAGGTAATAATATTTTAAATTAAATTTGTTTCTCAATAAATAATTTCTTCACATGTAATAAAACTTTTAAGGTGCAGTGGCCGGGCGTGGTGGCTCACGCCTGTAATCCCAGCACTTTGGGAGGCTGAGGCAGGTGGATCACGAGGTCAGGAGATCAAGACCACCCTGGCTAACATGGCGAAACCCCGTCTCTACTAAAAATACAAAAAATTAGCCGGGTGTGGTGGCGGTTGCCTGTAGTCCCAGCTACTCAGGAGGCTGAGGCAGGACAATAGTGTGAACCCAGGAGGCGGAGCTTGCAGTGAGATGAGATCGCACCACTGCACTCCAGCCTGGGCGACAGTGCGAGACTCCGTCTCAAACAACAACAACAACAGCAACTACAAAACAACAACAACAACAATACCAAAACTTTTAAGGTGCAAAAGAGTATACTATACAGTAGGAGGTCTGCTGTCCGCTGCGTCTCTGCACCCATTTCCCATCCCAGAGACAGCCCACATCGCCTGGTTCCTGGTTGTCCTCCCAGAGCTACCCTGTCTCAGGCCTTTCATTTATAAAGGTGAATGCCCACCCCTCACAAAGCCATTCATTTGTTTGTGTCCTGAAAAAGTAGTGAGCACCCTCTCAGCCTGGCTCTGGGTTGCCAGAGATAACTGACCCTCAACTCTGAGGGGAGCCCAGGGATGGAGGGGAAAGGAAGACCCCCCAGTATCGCCATGTGGGTGGAAGTTCACTGGTGACAGTGAGCAGAAGGGATGGCTTCCCAAGGGGAGGGAACAGCATGTGCAAAGCCTCAGTGGTGCGACACCACTGTGCATCCAGGTTCACAGGGTGCTTTCTGTATGTATGTATGTATTTATTTATTTATTGTGACAGAGTCTTGCTCTGTTGTCCAGGCTGAAGTGCAGTGGCCAGATCAGCTCACTGTACCCTCTGCCCCTGGGCTCAAGCGATCCTCCCACCTCAGCCTCCTGAGCAGCTGGGATTACAGCCCTAAGCCACCATGCCCAGCTAATTTTTTTTTTGTTTGGTTTTTAAGATGGAGTCTTGCTCTGTCACTCAGGCTGGAGTGCAGTGGTGCGATCTCGGTTCCCTGCAAGCTCCACTTCCCGGGTTCACGCCATTCTCCAGCCTCAGTCTTGCAAATAGCTGGGACTACAGGCGCCCCCACACCGCGCCCAGCTAATTTTTTTGTATTTTTAGTAGAGATGGGGTTTCACCATGTTAGCCAGGATGATCTTGATCTCCTGGCCTTGTGATCCGTCCACCTCGGCCTCCCAAAGTGCTGGGATTACAGGCCTGAGCCACCGCGCCCGGCCCATGCCTGGCTAATTTTTAAAACTTTTTTTTGTAGAGATAGGGTTTCTCCATGTTGCCCAGGCTGGTCTTGAACTCCTGGGCCCCAGTGATCCTCCTGCCTTGGCCTCTCAATGTACTGAGATTACAAGTGTGAGCCACCATGCCCGGGCCCACGGTGTGCTTTTCGCATGAGGGGCAAAAGAGCAGCCTGCACAAACTGGGTGAGTCTGGACTCCCATAGCCAGAGGTCTTTGGGCTGCAAGCTGCACACTCTTGACCTCCAGCCTGTAGACTCTCAGAGTCTAGAGAGGGCTTCACCATCTGACCCATCCCAGGAAGAAGGAAGGGACTGAAAAGGGCCACCCCTGGTCTTTGGGACCCTTGACATCTACTTAGCTGGGGGAGCGTATCTCTTCCTCAGTCTTTTTTTTTTTTTTTTTTTTTTTGAGATGGAGTCTCGCTCTTGACCCCAGGCTGGAGTGCAATGGCATGATCTTGGCTCACAGCAACCTCCGCCTTCTGGGTTCAAGCAATTCTGCTTCAGCCTCCCGAGTTAGCTGGAATTACAGACGCCTGTCACCGGGCTCAGCTAATTTTTGCATTTTTGGTAGAGACAGGGTTTCACCATGTTGGCCAGGCTGGTCTCGAACTCCTGACCTCAGGTGATCCGCCTGCCTTGGCCTCCCAAAGTGCTGGGATTACAGGTGTGAGCCACTGCGCCCGGCCCTTCTCAGTCTTTACTGTATGGTTGTGAGGGTTCAGTCAAGTGCTCAGTACAGTGTCTGACACAGACTACATTTTCAATTGTACTCTGTGTGGGATATAATAAATTCCTCTTCAAAGGTTTTAGCCTGTTAACTTCCTTTAAAATTCAAGAGGGAGACAATTGTTAAGTATAATGAGTTCTGAGTCCCTCTCCAAAGAACCAATGTATCAGTATGTTCAGCTCCCCTTTTCTTTGTTTTCCATTTTATTTATTTATATTTATTTATTTATTTGAGACAGAGTTTTGCTCTTGTTGCCCAGGCTGGAGTGCAATGGCGCCATCTCGGCTCACTGCAATCTCTGCCTCCTGGGTTCAAGCAACTCTCCTGCCTCAGCCTCCCGAGTAGCTGGGATTACAGGCATGCGCCACCACACCCGGCTAATTTTGTATATTTAATAGAGACGGGGTTTCTCCATGTTGATCAGGCTGGTCTGGAACTCCCGATCTCAGGTGATCCTCCCACCTTGGCCTCCCAAAGTGCCTGTAATAGGCGTGAGCCACTGCACCCGGCCTTGTTCTCCATTTTAAAGTTTAACTTCCTCATTCTTTATGTCTTCTTGCCCCTAGTCTCAGTAAACAACTCCCTCCTATCCTCTATCACCTGCTCTGTCCTTAGTCATCTTTAGTCACCTGCTCTGTAACCGTCCTTCCCACTAAGACTACTCACCCCACCACTCCAGCTCGTACCCTCGCTCTCTTTAAAATAGCCAATCGGAATTGGTTTAGACTATGCGTTCCAACCCTAGCCAATAGGGAAAAGACATAGCAGTAGGGACTAGCTGCATTAGGAATAAGACCCCCTTCTCCTCCCTTGTCTGGTGTGCTCTCGTCATTGCTCCATCCGCGAGACGCACCCTGCTGTAGAAGTAAATTGCCTTGTTGAGAAAACATTTGCCTGAGTGCTATTTTCACTTTGTGGCACCAACTATTTCGCTTTGTGGCACTTCCAACATCTGCTATAATTATTCCAAGGACACCTCTCTTTCCCGTACCATCCCCTGTCTCAGTGTCCTCTCTCTGTGGGGATCTAAGCACCCTCTTTGCTCACTCCCGGCTCCCAGAAGTCTTCTCCAGGCCTCCCATGACTCTGTTAGGCTGCAGGCTTCATCTTGGTTTTCCAGGGAGGGCATTAAGGGAAGGACTGGCCAGAGCATGTGAGCATGTGTGCTGAGCGCTCAAAGTGAAGAAAAAGACTTCCCCTCCTGGCCCTTCAGCTCCGCCTCTTCTCTTCCACCTCCCTTAAAAAAACGCCCGACTCATTACAGAGCCCCAGCAGCCAGGCCCCAGCGGAAGCCCTGGTGAAGCAGCAATTAGATCATTAGCACCGGCCCCAACCCACCTGCTTGGAGCCCCTCAAACACCATTTAATAATAATCCCTTAATCTCCCTCAGATGGTGGGGCTGGCTCTAGGGCTTTTACCCTGCAAAGCCCCTTTCCTTCTCTCTCTTTCCCCAATTAAGGGGTTCTCTTGGTAGAGAGCCCCTTTCCCAGCTAAAGGCCTCTCTGTCGCGGGAGGAGCAAGATCTGTTGCTCTGTCTCTTTCTCCATGGCAGTGGCCCCAGATATCCTTGCTGGTCTACCTGGAGGCTCCCCTGCAGGCAGAGCTGAAATTCCCAGTTGCCTCCTGACCTGGGGACAATTGCTGAGATGCCTGAAGACCCTTTGTCTTCCCCCTTGGTCTCCTCTTCTCCTGGTTTCTTTGTGTTATCTGCGAAGCATCTCCCACTGGCCCTTTTACAATGACTTCTATTTCCCTGTCAGCCCACTTGGGCCACCCTGTCTGGGCCAGTGGACTCTTTGGCATCTCTTTCCAGGAGCCACCAGGTTCTGTCACAGGTGGAATTGAGGCCAGAGCCTTGGCAGAATGTCTCCTGGTGACAGCCCTATTTTGACCTCCAGCTGACTTCAGTAAGGCTCAGCCTTTCCCTCCCACTAACCCCCCAGGCTCACTTAGGACCCTGGCACCCTCAGCCACATAGGAGCTGGCAGAACGTGGGGTCGGTCTGGGTCTGTATCCCTGGAGCTTCGAGCAGGGCAGAGGCAGGGGGAGGGACAAGATGACCCAGCATGTGGCCCTGTCTGAAGCTGAGCCTGGATGAACCTCTTTCCTGGGAAAGTTCTGTCACTAATTGACTTGCAAATGCCTTGTTTGTCCCCAGATTCATAATTAGTGCTAAGTATTTCTACGGCCCCATCCTGGAGGGGCTTTTTTTGGGGGCAGCCTGTTCCTCTCCCCTTCTCTGAGGTTGGCCGGTCTGGGGGTGGGCAGAGCCGGGCACCGGTGCCCAGCTGCCGTCCAGCGTTCCCACGGCTCTGGTGCCAGCGTGTGAAAGGCGAGGTGCGGGGGGTGCGGGGGCTGGGGCTCCCCGCCATCCTTCAGCCGGGACCACGGCCAAACCCCGAGGCTCCAGGAAACGACAGAGCTGGGGAGCGGGCTGTGGCAGCGGGTGGGGGCTGGCTGGCACCCCCAGGAAGGAGAGCCCAGCCGGTGCTGGGGGCTGGCATCAGCCAAGTCTCCGGCACGATGAATGGGCCAACAAGGGGCCTCTCTTCCCCACAGCTTCTCCACAAAGGCCTTGGCTGCGCCACTGGATGTGGGGGGCCAGGGGCCACCGGAGGAAGGGGAGAGGCTGTTCTCAGAGACCCCTCCACCTCTGGCCTCTGCACTCCTAGGAAGGGGCTGGGGGCCCAGGGGCTAGAGTTTAGGCCTAGCTTCTGCTTGGACCTGCTGAGTGAGGGGGCAACTGGTTTAACCTCTCTGGGTCTCAGTTTCCCCCACTGGATCATCCCTGGCATCTTTCCTAGCCATGATGGTCCCTTCTTGGTTGCGGCCCACCCAAGTTCCCCCTGTAGCCTTCTCTGGCACTGCACTGGCAATTCTCAGCCTTCTGGAGGCCCTACCTTGGCTGAGACCCAACTGGACCTCCCCTCAGAGTATATCAGACCCCTGTTCAAGGCATAGCTCTCCAACCCCTAGTGCCCCTCCTCTCCCCTCAGGTAGGAAGAGCTGTTCAGTGTCTGCCAGGAAGCAGTGGGAAGGGTCTAAGCTGTGGCTGCCTGCCATAGAGTCAGACAGGCCAGGGCCTTGCCACTTGCAAACTGTGTGATGTGGGTGAGTCTCTCCGCTTCCCTAGGCCTCCTCTGCAAAAGGCCTCACAAGGTTATCGCTGGGATCCAGTGAGACTGAGTGGAAGGCGTTCTGTGAGGGACTCAGCAGGGAGTGGCTGCTCAGTCGCCACTCCTTTCCTCCTCTTCCCCAGCCTCCCTCTCAAAGCTTTCTGTGAGTTTGCCTGTGTTTTCCTGTGGCTGAGATGTCCTTTCATGGTCCACCCCCATCTTTTTTACCTGGCTCTCTCACAGCCTCTCTATATGCCCTGTTTCATCTCCAGTTCCTTTCCCAGAACTAGCCATTTTTTTTGGTAAGTCCTTCCTGAAGTCTAACCTTCTATTGCAGGTTGTCTCTCCGAGGGCCTGGACTCTTCCCAGGCTGCCCTGCAGCTGGAGCCCAGAGCGAAGGGGAGGAGGTGGGCTCTATGGTAACCCTGAGAAGAGAATGCCCTCTCTCCTCATCTGCATACAGACGGGCTCATTTGCATACAGACAGGCCTCATCTGCATATGCTCAGTGGGACTCTGAGAGCACATTCCAAAGTGTCCTGCCTGGGTCCTCCCACCCCAGTCCTGACATCTCTGTCCAGGAAGGGGCCCTTCCCCGCCCCTTCTGCCCCTGTCTGGGTCTGGGTCATTCTGTTTCCAAAAGGCAGCCCACCCTCTGGGGCCCTCTCCTGCTTGCTTTTCTTTTCTGTGCTCAGAGGAGTCCTTTCCACCCACCTCCTCCTGCCTGCCCCAGCTCCCCCACCAGGAATCTCCCCTCCAAGCCAGAGGCCAGGAGAGGAGGCAGAGGGCTGGCCACAGGGGCTGGCTGCCTCTCCCTGCTTAGGCCCCCCAACACTATGGTAAGGGAACCATGAAGACTGATACTCAGGTTGTGGGGTACAAACAAAAGCGGGGGAGGGGCGGGCAGACCTGGGAAGCTTCTTCCATATGGATCGGCTGGACCCCAAGCCAGATCCTGCCTCCATTCACCCCACCTCCCCAGGGCCACAGTGGATCCTGGCAAGGCTAGGAGGTGGGAGGGCCCCGAAATGAGGGCTGGAACCTCAGAAGCACTGATGAGCACCCGGGCGTGGTGAGACTGAGCTCAGCCCCTTAGATACGCCAGACGGTGATGCAAAGGAAACTGCCTCCTCCTCCCAGCAGCATCCTCAGTCTCAGTCAGCCCTCCAAGTCCCAGTTCTAGGGCTCCTGGACATACAGATCAGGGGGAGCCTGGGATTCTTCTTCTGATGGGCCCCCACCATGCTGAGGACCCTGGACATAGCCCTTCTCTTCTCTGGCCTCAGTTTCCTCTATAAAATGAGGAACTGGGCTAAACCAGGTGGCTTATTATGTTAGCTCTCCTCCTGCAAATAGTGCCCAGGTGCCTGGCCAGCATTCTGCATGCAATTTTAGTATTTGCCAGCATCCCCTGAGGTCCAGATTGACCTCGGGCTGGGAGTCCTGGTCGAGAAGAGCTAAAAAGGCTGCAGTCAGTGTTTAAATGGAAAGGAGGAATTTATACACATGTGCTTGGGTGTCTATGGAGTAGCCCGAGAAGGACATAGGTACCAGTTGTTGCCTCTTGGGAGAGGAGGTGGGTGGCTGGGGACACGGGTAGGAAGGAGATGTAATTTCCCTTTTGTGCTGTTAGAATTGTGTCATGTGTGCTATCTTAAGCTTTTTCATTTAGAAAATTTCCAGGATTCATAGTTCCATGGAGGGATTATGGAAGGGAGGGAGGATATTCTGGAAGGTGATGGAGAGCTTAAATGGTGCTGCCAGTCTGGGCTCTGCTAACATCATCCAGCAAGGCTCTTTAGAGACGAGAAGGGGCCTGTCTTTTAGGGGAGCATGTTGGATACAGATGTGTTATGGAGAAAATGGGGTCAAGAGCACAGTCCTAGTTTTTTGCTATGGCTTTTCTGCCCCCTCAAGTTCCCTCTCAGGCCTTGTTATTGTTGGGAAGTCCTACCTGCTGTCTAATCTGAATCCCTCTTAATAATCATATTCATTCCCTTATGTTTCCACTGGGGGTGGACAGAGAAGAAGCAGGAATGGAAGACCCTTTTGGGGGAGGAGTGCTCCCTTTACGTGGTCTGTTCAAACCCAGGAGGACATTTATGAGAGTCCTTTTGTGGAGGAGACAGAAGGCCACCCAGTGACCTCCTACACAGGCACTCTAGGGGAGCGTCACCACCCTCTCCCATTCTCTTGGTCCCTAGTATGGCACCTAGGTGCTTCCTTGGCTGGAAGCATTAGCCCATGACTTGGACTTGGGACTGACCGGATCATGGATGGAGTTCTGGCCTTGGGGTGGCTGAGGGCAGTGGAAGGAGCCAAGATGTTCACTCACCGCCCCACCCCCTGCCAGGTAAGAGTTCTGGTATTAGAGGCTCCCCCACTTCTGTTGCAAGGTTGGCTTCTGTATCACCGATCTCTGTTGGAGGGAGCCCAGTATTGCCCCCTCTCTTGCAGCCCCTCCCCTTCCAACCCTGTCCAGGTATATCCACAACCACTATTAATGTGATTCAATATTCAAGAGTCTTTATTGAAGACTTGAGATGGGACTTCCATCTCAGAGGATGTGGGAATCCCAGTTCAAATGACACAGGATAAACTGGGAAGGGCCAGGATGGACAGGTTGTGGATATGGGAGTCATGGGTCAAAGTCTTATCCCAGATGGCTCAAGGTACAACGGGCTGCCTGGGCTGGAATCTGGGTCCTCCCCACTTCCATTCTGCTGAAAGCTTCTTGAAGGAGCTGGTTCTCCACTTCAACTTGCTAGAGCCTAGCCTCATCTTTTAGTCAATTGGGAAGGCTTCTCAGAGGGAATCCAGTCCAACTGGATGAAGTACATTCTTCTTTTTGGTCTGAAAAGAAAATTGTCAAGCATAAAGAAAAATACTTTTTTTTTTTTTTGAGATGGAGTCTCATTCTGTCACCCAGGCTGGAATGCAATGGCATGATCTTGGCTCACTGCAGCCTCTGCCTCCCAGGTTCAAGCAATTCTTATACCTCACCCTCTGAGTAGCTGGGATTACAGGCGCATGCCACCATACCCGGCTAAATTAGAAACGGGGTTTTGCCATGTTGGCCAGGCTGGTCTCGAACTCCTGACCTCAAGTGATCCACCCGTCTCGGCCTCCCAAAGTGTTGGAATTACAGGCGTGAGCCACCATGCCCAGCCAAAAACTACTCTTTGGATGGAGACTTTAGAAGGAGGCAGAGGACATGGCCGGGCGCGGTGGCTCAAGCCTGTAATCCCAGCACTTTGGGAGGCCGAGACGGGCGGATCACAAGGTCAGGAGATCGAGACCATCCTGGCGAACACGGTGAAACCCCGTCTCTACCAAAAAATACAAAAAAAAACTAGCCGGGCGAGTTGGCGGCACCTGTAGTCCCAGCTACTCGGGAGGCTGAGGCAGGAGAATGGCGTGAACCCGGGGGGCGGAGCTTGCAGTAAGCTGAGATCCGGCCACTGCACTCCAGCCTGGGTGACAGAGCGAGACTCCGTCTCAAAAAAAAAAAAAAAAAAAAAAAAAGAAGGAGGCAGAGGACAAACTTCCAGTGGTCTTGGGAGGAGCTCACTTCCATCAGCCAAGGTGAGGAGCTAGGGAAGGGGTCATCACAAAGGGATCTGCCATGATAGTGGCTTGAGTCTAGGCACCTCTTCCAGGTGCTCTATCCAAGGCAATAATGGGGGGAGATGAGGGAAATGCCTAAGGTGGAAACTCAGATCCCAAGAACAGGAGAGATTAGGCAGGGAGCCCAGGGGACTTGCTTCAGGAAGGCAGGGAGCAGGCTGCACTTGGGCTAAGGACCAGCCCAGTAGACTTTTGGTCACTTCCACAGCTCCCATGGCCATTTCCCCAATCCTGTCTTCAACCTGCAAAATGTTTATCATCTCTCAGACTTTACCCCTACACTGGAGAACATGCCAAGAATTCCACCTGTCTATCTGGTCCTCTCTTCTCTCAGTCCCTCCATTTGTGTTTCAGAAGTCAGCACAGCGGGGGAAGGGGACAAATGCTTTGGGGTCTACGAAGCCCCACTTGAAGCCCAGCCCAACTTACCAGTCCTGTGACTCTGGGAAAGTGTCTTTAGCCTTCCTGAGGCTTTGATTCCTCCTTCATAAAGTGGGGACAGTATCACCTGGTTTTCAGGGCTGTTGGGAAGATTAGCTGAGATAATGGCTATGGAGGGGCTTGCACAACCACATGGGCACAAATCAGGGTCAGCTCCTTCCTTTCTGGGGTGGGGAAGCTATGCCCAGGAAAGGCAAATAAACCCAGTAGGGGCTGCACAGAAATCAGGTGTCAGGCACAGCTGTGGGCACAGCCTTCCTTTCCTGTCTCATCCAGGGTTGGGAGTCAGCAGCTTTGGAAACCCCCAAAGTTCACCTCCCTTGACTTCTCCAAGAGCCTTAAGATCTGAGAAGAGAATTTCAGAAAGAGGAGGGGATCTCAGCCATGGCCAGGCATGGCCCAGCTCCACTTAGACCAGTGTGGCCTTTCTTCTTCCTAGACTCTCCTCAGCCTCTCCCAGCTCACCTCCCTCCTCCCTGCCCCAGGTCTTCCTTCCCCTACCTTTGCCAGCTCTCCAACCTGGATCTTGACAGTGTGGAGGAGTGGGGATGAGAGGTCCGCCTTGCCCATCGCATCAGGAACCCCTCAAATGTAAGGACTCTGTCTTCTCCAAACCTGGGCTCTGCCAGGACTGTTTCCCTGACCCCCTCTGGCCCTCTTCCTGCCCTGGCCAGCTCCCAGGTCTCGAGGTGGGCCAGCTGTTCCTGAGTGCCCCTCTAAGTCTGCCAGTGTCTCTTCTTCCATACTCCCTTGCCCATTCCTTGCTCTAGATCCTCAGCCCACCTGGGAGTCCTGCTATCCCTTGAGTGGCTAGATTTGGGGGAACGACAGAAGAGACTGGTGTCTGTCAGGGCCTGGGAAGGGGTGGTGGATGCAGCTCCACGCGGCGCCCTCCCCTGGATGGGGAAGGAGGAGTGCAGATGGAACAGCCTCCCGCCTGTTACCCCCTCCCAGCCCCAGACAGAGCCAGGCTCTCCTAGCAACGGTACAGTAGCTGGGAAGTAAGTGGGGTGGGGAAACAATGATATCATAAATTATCCCCAGCCCCTCCCTCCCAGCCCACCCTTCCTCAGTTGAGAATGGCCTCCTTTTTCTCTCCACCTGCTTCTCATTCAGGATTCCCTCAGCAAAGCTGGCCTCTGCTTAGTGCCCCTTATAGATGCCCCTCGAGGTCAAAGTGACCATTCTCTGCCTTCCGGTTGGGGTCCAGAAGGAGGGAACTCTCACTATCCCAGGATCTGAGGCCCTGTTGGAATGTTCCCCGCAAGGCAGGAGCTGGGAGACTGGCTTCCAAAGGGGGAGCCCAGAGGGCCTGGGAGACTATTGCTCTTCCATGGTCTCCGGCTTCTGACTCTTTCTGGGGTGCTGATGGGGGCACAGAGGGGGAATTTCAAAGCATTATGTGGCATTTACTCCTCTTCTGTAAACAGAAGGTTTGGGTGGGGGTTCCCAAGACTTTAAGGGACACTCAGACCTCTCACCAAGCTAGGCAAGTCTCAGTTTCCCAATTCTAATAGCTGGAGTCCAGGAACCCTTTTTTTTTTTTTTTTTTTGAGACAGAGTCTCGCTTTGTCACCCAGGCTGGAGTGCAGTGGCGTGATCTCGGCTCACTGCAAGCTCCACCTTCCGGGTTCACGCCATTCTCCTGCCTCAGCCTCTGAGTAGCTGGGACTACAGGCGCCCACCACCACGCCCGGCTAATTTTTTGTATTTTTAGTAGAGACAGGGTTTCACCGTGTTAGCCAGGATGGTCTCGATCTCCTGACCTCATGATCTGCCCGCCTCAGCCTCTCAAAGTGCGGGGATTGCAGGCATGAGCCACCACACTCGGCCCAGGAACCTTTATGAAGTCACTAAAGCTAGGTGGCATTCCTTCCTTACCTCTCAACTCAGCCATGCCAAGCCAAGAGCCAAAGAGTTGGTGCTATAGCCGTACAGATCTTGGTTAGACATGGAGAAGGACTTCCCAAGACACGAATAAGCAAGATCATGGAATTTCCTGGTTGGAGAGAGAAAAAGTCTGTCGTAGTAGCAGGAAACTGGATGGGAACCTCTTAAATTCTATCTCATTAATTCTTTCTTAGCCACATTAAATAACATGTAGAGAGTGTCTGGCACAGAGCCTGACACATAGTAATCCTCCACTTAGACTATTTTAAAAAATCATGTTATTATGAATTTTTATTGGATGGATATCAGGAGAAAGGGATAAATCCCTGGAGACCCATCTCCCACCCTCTAGGAACCCCACAGGAAAATCCAGATAGGAGCTAGTGCTCTGAGGTACAATATGGCAGCCAATTGTCATGGCAACAGCAGAAGAAGGAGTCTGGTTGGTTGTGGGGGCGGTGCTGGGAAGCCAGCTGGTGCCAGATGGACAAACCCAGCAGAAGGCATCCCCAGCCGGGTGAAGCTGATGCCCTGTGCCCAGGGCTCAACCTCCATATGCCAGCCTCAGCCCGGTCCTTCCCTCCAGACCTAAAGGCCCCATTGCTGTCTGTGGGGCATGATGCCAAAACCATTCCTCCTCCTGACTCTTGCTTGTATAACAAGGAATGACTACTTGGAGACAAAAGACTATCCTGCTGAAGGTCCCCCTGGCCCATAGGCTGTCGGATCTAAATAGGTCTGAATTACACTCACTCCTGATGATGCTGAGGAGCCATCACATCGGGGACTTGAGAGGTCCTGAGCAGCAGGATGCACAGGCACCGTTCTGTACACCCGGTGGAGATTCCACAATGGCTTGTGCTGCCTGGAGGACGAGGAGATGAGGGCTGCAGGGAGGGAGCAGGGCAGGTTAGGGGCAATGTGGCTGAGCTGCACCCTACCTGTCCCCTCCTCCTGGTATGTTGGGCAGCATTCGCACCTGACCAGTGGAGAAAAGAAGCTGCCATCATGGAGTTCACTACCTAATTGTTAACAATGGGTCCCTCTCGAAACAGCCTCAGCAAGATGCTCACCTCCTTCAGACCACGAATGCCCCAGCCACGGAGCCCAGCCACATTTCTCAGTCAGGCCTCCGTGATGGACTGCACCCGATGATCCATGGCCCTCACAACCCAGGAGGCCTTCCTTGATTGCCCCCACCTATCTCAATGGCCCCATAACTGTGTCCCTCTGCACTTAGCATTTAACACTAAACATCTGCACACAGCCTTAGAAAACACTCATGCCCATCATCCTGTTTAATCTTCAGGATAACCAAGGAAGGCAGTTAGGAACCGAAGACATGAAGGGACTTACCTAAGGTCACCCAACTGTTAAGTGGGGGAAGCCAGAATTTGTATCCTGACCAGCCTGTCCAATTTCAGAGTCAAAAACCAAAAGCTCCTTCTTTTGCTGTCCTTCCTGTCCACAGAGCCCCACTGACTATCAAACCCAGAGCAACTGCAAGCTGAGGTGGTGTCCACCAGCATTCTGCTGCTTCATGCACCCTGAACGCAAACATTCACTAGAAGGGCCAGTGCAGGCCGGGCACAGTGGCTCACACCTGTAATCCCAGCACGTTGGGAGGTCAAAGTGGGCAGATCACTTGAGGTTGGGAGTTCGAGACCAGCCTAGTCAACATGGCGAAACCCTGTCTCTACTAAAACTACAAAAATTAGCTGGGTGTGGTAGCAGGCACCTGTAATCCCAGCTACTCTGGAGGCTGAGGCAGGAGAATCGTTTGAACCTGGGAGGTGGAGGTTGCAGTGAGCTGAGATCGTGCCACTGCACTACAGCCTCGGTGGCAGAGCAAGACTCCATCTCCAAAAAAAAAAAATCCCAGTAAAACCCAGTGTGCCCAACAAGGTCTTGGAGGTGGGGGGATGGGAGAAAGGTCTCTACACATTGCTGATTAGCAGTAAGTGACACTGAGGCCAGGCCAGGAGAGGAGCCTCTCCCAGGGAAGGCAAGAGTGGGTGTGGAGACGAGGGTGGCCTTGGGACTCCTTTTTAGCTATGGTCAATCTTGTCTTTCCACCCTCTCAACACAGCCCTCCCAGAAGCGGGATCACTGTGCAGGAGCTGGAGGGAAACCCCATGCTGGGAAGATGAGAGACGCTCAAGCAGGGTCAGTCCCAAGCGGGATCAGTCCCAAGAGCATCAGGAGACAGCATGTATAAGGAGGGGAAAGAAGGCTGGAGAGGCCTGGCAGGATCAGGAGTTATAGCCGGGAAGACATGGGGAGAAGGCAGGGGCAGGTCAGCGCCTTGGTGCTGGGGCCCTGGGGCCTTGGTTGGATGATAGAGAGGAGCCCTGGGGACAGCTGGACCAGACCATGGACGGCCTCACCATGAGACCCCGGCCTGGTCTCAGCTTCTCTCTCCTTCCTGCCCAGACCTGGTTAAAGCCTGAGGCCACCTCTCAGCCCTCCCTTCCTCCAGCCCCATTCCACCCCACTCCCTGGGAGTTAAGCCCCCTCACCTGACAAGGCCACTTCCATGGCCACTCACAGAGAAGTCTTTGTGCATAAGCTGGGCCTGGGGGATGGGTGGTGGTGGGCACCCCCACTTACATTCCGCCCAGCGGCCAGCAGCAGCCTCACCATCTTCCCATCTGCCTCTCCAGCCTCTCATCCCCTTTCTTGAGGAAGAATTCCCTCGGAGCCTTGGCCCTGGCTACTACCTCACCCCAACTCCCTCCCTCAGGACGGTTCCAGGACTGAGCTCTTTCTCTGCTGCTTTGCTCCAGCCCCCTGAGCCACACAGCCCTGACCACTGAACCCTTTTTTTTTTTCTGAGACAGAGTCTTGCTCTGCTGTCCAGGCTGGAGTGCAGTGGTGCCATTTCAGCTCACTGCAACCTCTGCCTCTCAGGGTCAAATGATTCTCCTGCCTTAGCCTCCCGAATAGCTGGGATTACAGGCATGGGCCACCATGCCCAGTTAATTTTTCTATTTTTAGTAGAGACAAGGTTTCACCATGTTGACCAGGCTGGTCTCGAACTCCTGACCTCAGGCGATCCACATGCCTTGGCCTCCCAAAGTGCTGAGATTACAGGCTTGGGCCACTGCGCCCACCCTCTCTCCTTCCCTCCCTCCCTCCCTTCCTTTCTTTCTCATAAGCGAGCTCAGAGACCAGCTTGTTGCCCCACAAAGTCAGAGTCAGTATCCCTGTCCCCCAAACCCCAGCAGCCCATCCCCTGCCCTGACCTCAGGGTGCTCACTCTGCTGAGGGACACCAACCTCCTCTTCTCCACATCTCTCCCCAGAAAGCTTCCATAAGCTTGCTGCCTGGCCATGTGGAGGGTGAAGGAGGGATTCTGAAGGCGGGTCGTAGAGACATCCCTTCCTCAAGTGGCTTCCAGGTCTTTCATATGTCCTTCATTTGTTTGGAACTGGCTGAGAGCCAGTTAAGTGTCTGGCTGGGCTCAGTGGACAACCAGATGCAGGAGTCCCCATCCCTCCTAGGAGTGATTATGTGTTGCTCTCCAGCCACGCCCTATACCTGGCACCTCTGAGGCTGTCAGCTAACTGCCCCAGCCTCCCTGGTATAGCACATAAGACGCTTTACAGAGGAACTCCTACCTCTGTTTCCCTTCTCTTCCTAGCAGACTCCCTGCGATGGCCATGCTAGTCCCCAAACATACCCTGCTCTTCCTTACCTCTCTGCCTTCTTGAATGCTGTGGACTGTCCACCATTCACCTCCCCAGACTCAGTAGACTGCCAAATGCCTGTTTTATCTCGTATCGCTTATCCCTTGGCATCCTCCAGGAAGCCTTCCTGAGCTCCCCGCAGGTCTGCAGGACAATGCTTTCCAGACTGTCTCCTAATCATTCGTGTGTCTGCCTCACCCAGTAGACTGCCAGTTCCTCAGAGCAGCATTGTATTCCATGCTCCCCTTGAGCATAGCTCCTGTCACACAGGAGACCCTCAGTGCCTCCTGCATGAATGCCCTGACATGGAGGCAGGGGTACCAGAGGGAAGGGTATGGATGAGAGAGGTGCTACACAGGAAGAAGTGATGGGCTTTGATGTGGCTGATTTGGATGTGGGGACAAGTCCAGGAAAATGTTCAGGAGTTGAACCTGGGGGCCTAGGAGTTTAATGAGGCCACCAACAGAGGCAAGGCAGCAGAAGCACAATGCGGAGGGAGCATCCAAACTGCCTGGGGAATGGCCCACCTCCCGGGTTTTGGTGGGAAGTGGCACTTCTATGCCACTACGGAAACTAAAAACACAGGTACTCTCTGGGCCCTCCTTGCAGCTAGAGCCTAGGCATGTGATCCAGGCTTGGCCAAGCAGATGTACAGTTCTAATCCTTGAACTGGGAGACAAATGGCAGGACCACAGGTGGTAGTTGGCAGTTGGGGGTGTGAATCCAGAGTTTAAAAGAGGTCAAGACTAGGCTGGACGCAGTGGCTCACCCCTGTAATCCCAGCACTTTGGGAGGCCGAGGTGGGTGGATCACAAGGTCAAGTGATTGAGATGATCCTGGCTAACACTGTGAGACCCCGTCTCTACTAAAAATACAAAAAATTAGCTGGGAATGGTGGCGCATGCCTGTAGTCTCAGCTACTCAGGAGGTTGAGGCAGAAGAATTGCTCGAACCCGGGAGGGTTGCAGTGAGCCAAGGTTGCGCCACTGCACTCCAGCCTAGGTGACAGAACAAGACTCCATCTCAAAAAAAAAAAAAAGAGGTCAAGACTAAAGAAACGAGGGAGAGAGGCTGGGTGCAGTGGCTCACACCTATAATCCTGGCACCCTGGGAGGCCAGAGCGGGTGGATCACCTGAGGTAGGAGTTCAAGACCAGCCTGGCCAACATGGTGAAACCCTGTCTCTACTAAAAATACAAAAATTAGCCTGGTGTGGTGGCACGTGCCTGTAATTCTAGCTACTCAGGAGGCTGAGGCAGAAGAATCGCCTGAACCTGGGAGGCAGAGGTTGCAGTGAACTGAGATTGCACCATTGCACTCCAGCCTGGGTGACAGAGCAAGACTCTGCCTCAAAAAGAAAAAAAAAAAAAAGAAAGAAGAGAGAAAAAAAGAAAAAAAAGAAAGGAGGGAGAATTTATAACTTCAAGCGATGGCTGAAGTGATAAAAGTGGTGAGAAGACTGAGAAGGAAGAGAAAACAAAGTGCTACCAGCAGATCCTGGGGACCACTTCTAGTTAAGGAACTGGTCCATCTGGAGGACTGAATGAATGGAACCAAGAACAGATGATCATGGATATAACAGAAGAACCGAAGGCCAAAGGAAAAGACTGAGAAAATAGCATAAAATTTTCCATAGGTCAAGGAGGACTGGGCTTGGGAAGGGCCAGAGGTCTTTGTTGAGGAGGCTGTGGGTGGCCTCTGAGAGGGTGCAGTTTTACCAGAGTTATAAAGATGGAAACCAGAGTGCTGCGCTGAGGAGAGAAGGTGGAGTATTTCCTCAAGTACACAGTCACCTTTCACAGGCCCCAGAGAGACCCTCAAACTGGCAAATGATACTGCCTGGCCACTCACTCCTCCTGCTGATATTCCCCATTCTGATTCCTCCAGTACTTTTCTTATTACTCACAGTCCTCTAAGTCCTCTGGGAACTAAGCCCCGTGCTGAGGCCTCTCTACCACCCCTGCTCCTGTGCTCAACCTTACATCTTTTCTGGGGGCCGCCATTCCTGGTCTTTCCCTCCTTCCTTCTTTCTCCATCCTCTCTTCCCAATTCCATTAGCAGGAAGATTCAACAGTATTTCTGGTGAGCCAGGAAGTCCTTCTTAGGGCCTCAGTCTCTTCCATGTCCACCAACCAGAGCAGGATTTCAGTGCACACCTGGTCAGGCAGCCATCTTACAGGCGCCAGTTACCTAAGATGGCGGCCTCCCTCACCCTCCGCTTCCGTTCCCACAGCTTTGCCTCCTACCCCTGCCTCTTTCTTTTCGAAGCCTCAGCCCAACAAGGTGGGGGGCCAGGCTGGGGAGCCAAGGCCGGACGGAGGAAGCAAGACAAAAAAGGACAGAAAAGCTGGCCCCTTGGCATCTCTCTTTGGCATTTGAGTCCAGCTCAGGGAGGGAGGGCAGAAAGGAAGAAAGAAAGTAGTGTAAGTTTTTATTTCTGTCCTCTTCCTGCCACCTCCCCCTAGTCCCTCCCCCAACACTTTGATGAAAACAAAATCTCTCCCTTTTTTTCTCTTCTCCAGCCCCCCTCCCCTTTTTTCCTGGCTTCTACGTGAGCCTCCTGGAATGCAAATGAACTGTATTATGCAAATGTATGCAAATCAGGCTTAACGAGCGGAAGGAGGGGGCAGAATGCCTAATGAGTAATGGCGGAGGGTGCAGATGGAGGGTGGCAGGAATGGCCCCCTCCTCTTCTGTGTTCCCACAGCCTGGAGGTTTGCTGGAGGTAGCCGGGTGTCCCTCACTTCTGGGAAAGAGTAGAAGGTCAAAGCCCCATCGCTTCAGCTGAGAAGGCCTGGGATGTCCTTGGCTGTGGTAGGTGAGGGGCAGGCGAGCTTGGGAAGAGAGAGGGTTAAGTATAAGGGGCTGGTGCTCACTTGCATTACCTTGCCCAGAGACACTGCATGCACCAGCTTCCTTGCCTATGTGGCCTGCCGATGGCAGAACCCTCAGCTTCCAGTGCTGAAAAGAGGGTGACGCTTATGCATGCCATGGCTTGTGCATCAGAAAGGAGGATTCTCAAGGGAAGATTCCCAGCCAGACCCAGGTTCTTTCTGGGGGTGGGGGTGAAAGCTGTCTCTCTTTGTACTTTGGGAGTGGGGGGGAGGTTGCCATGGCAACATAGCATGGAACACCCACCTCCCCAACATCCAGCCCCAGAGGACCTAGGAGTTGGGGGGGGATAATGGATTGACACCCCCTGATGCCCCCACCACCTGGCACTGCCAGCCGGAGATGGCAGCATCAAATCCTAGAGAGAATGGTCCCTTTGTTTGTAGGCTCACGGTGTTGGGGGAACAGGCCTGGGCACACAGAAGGGCCTTTCCCAGGCCCCGTTCCAGTTTGCGTGACTCCCACTGGCCTCTGGAGACTACTTGTGGCCATCCACTGGCCTCTGTGTCCTGGCAGATGGTTGCCCCCTTGCCTTTTCTCCCATGGACTTGCTGGTTACTGCTACGTATGCCCTGTCCCTGAGGCCTTCCCTCCAGACCACTTCAGACAGAGGTAGCAGTCTGTTCCACCTTTTCCTGGCTTTCTTGAACACCTCACATGCCCAGTCATGTATCCTGTCCTTTTTTGCATAGGGGCAACCTGCAAACTCCCCCAACCAGCAACAGGCCCGCCCCACCCAATCGAGGCAGAGAGACTCCTAAAGGAGGTATCAGACAGATAGAAAGGGCCAGGCTGAAATTCAGGAGCCTGGACCTTGGCATTTCTGCTAACCAGCTGGGCAACCTGATCACACCTCTTCTACTCCCATGGGATCTGTGAAATGAGGAATATAGGAATGATGATATCTAAGGCTCATTTCAGCTCTACCAGATCTATGCCCTCCGTATCTTATATGACCTAGGTTAAATCATTCTTGAAATATAACTTTCATTCTTCCTACCACTGGAGCAGCCCTTCTCATTCAGACTTCCAAACATGAAGACAAACCCGATTGCCCAGAGACAGAATGCCAACTTCCCTCAGCCTTTGCCTCTCCCTGAGACTCCACGGCTGACTGCAAACAACTCCCACAGATTCAAAAATTTAGAGTCTTTGATAGCTGACTGTACAGACAGGAGGGTCCCCCCTCCTAACCCTCTCAAAGGGGGTCTGCACAGCCATCTCACTCACCGCCCGGGAGCTGTCCGTGGTGCTGGATGTGGCTCTGTCGTCCACAAGGAGGAAGGAGGGTGGGAGGGTGTTGGAGCACCCACCCGCCCCAGGTGAGAAGCTAAAGGGAAGAGAAGAAGCAAAAACATTTGGAAACAGTAAGAAAAGGGAAAGAAAGATGATACCTGAAGAAAGTTTCTCCTCTCTGAAGACCTCCAAATCGTCAATATTACTTTGAGGAAGGTAGAGCACAAAAGTCATTGAATCTCTGATAAGTTAGCGCGTTCTTCCTCTAGATCCTATTTGGGCATCCACAGGGAGGTGGAATCATAGTCCCTTCCCTTGGGGAAGAGCTCAGATTGAGGTGGGAGATAAAGTACAGACCTCTAAATTCCGTTCTAAATTCTAAGGCTCCTACAAGGAATTTAGAAATAATAATTAAAAAGATATACAACCTGTCTGATAGTATTATAGATATCAGGAGTTTGGGAGGAAAGGTGGGGAAAGGCCAGGGCATGTTTGTGTGTGCACAGTCTGTTCCACCTACACAGGCATGTGGGTACATGCGTGTGTGTGTGTGTGTGTGTGTGTGTTTCCCAGGTGGAGAGGTGAGCCTGCCTCGGTGGTTCATAACCTCAGGTGCACATTAAATAATAATGATGCCTAGGCATCATTTCCTCAAACTCTGATTTCATGGGTCTGGGGCTGGGCCCAAACATCAACATTTTTAAAAAAGCTCCCCAGATGATTCAGTGCATAACCAAGTTGAGAATCACTGACCTAGAAAAAGCAGGTCAGAAAAGGTACAGGGGTGAAGCCTGATTAGCTGGAGGAAGAAGCAAAGCAAAGATCCGTAAAGAAGAAGGGAATGAATAGGGAGGAGAAAGACAAGCATGTAACTCCTTTCTCCTGGGAGCTCCTGGATGGCCCCTAGGCCTGGCCTGGAGATGAGACTGGCTCAGGTGTTGTCTTGTCTCCTCTGTGCTGTAGAAGCTCAAACCCACCCTAAGGCAATGAGACAAACTGTCTCCCCACTGCAGTCCCTTGTGCAGGAAATGGGCGCAATGACCCTAAGGGGGTGCTGCTGCTCCCCTTTACCCAGAAGGTCCCCAGGGAGGCGGCTGTGGAAGGTAAACAGCAACAATGGTCCCTTTCAGTGTCCAGACTCCAACCCTTCAGCCCAATTAGCAGACACAGCAAACAGCAATTCAGCAGCCTTCAGCCGCTGTCATAACAAACTCAGAGCTGCCTTAATGGGGGGATTAGGGCAGGAGGAGGAGGGGGTGTCACTTCGGCCCTGGGAGAGCCTGGGTGGCAAGGAGGGGGTTCCCCCTTTCCCCTTATCTCTCCTATCTAAATATGCACCCACCCACCCTTCCTTCCATAACTCTGCTCCTCATTCTCCTCAAAGCCCCAAGAATGCTTTTATAGTTTTGTCTGCTCCTTCCCTCCAGTGATTTGAAGGAAGGTGAAAAAATAAATAACCAGATTCCAACTTTCAAACCTTGAACATGCAGACTTCAAGAAGGACTTTCAGACGTAGGGGCCTGTGTGTCTCTGGTGGGTTATCAACCTCAGGAATCGCATTGAGGACTGGGGGGATGTTGGTTTGTGAGGCGAAGGCAGAGAAGACATCCCTTCTTAAAGTCACTCAATTGTGAAGACAAGTCTGCATGCTGATAGGCAGGTTTATAGGATTTGTTAGTTATAGCCACTACCTAACTTGTCCTTTAATTTAATAAACTGTGTTTTTAGTTACTTAGAATCCAGGAGCTTAATGGCATAAACTTGAAATTGTCATTTACACATGCTGTATTTATCTATGTTAAGTCAGTTTACCCATCCTAAGTGCTCTTACCAATAAGTCTTAATATCCATTAAGGAGAAAGAAAACAATGGCCATTCTGCCACGTGGACTCCAACCTCTTCCCTTTATCAGACTTCCCAAGGGCTGTGCCTCCCCTCCCAAGTTTTCAGATACTTCCTACCTAGGTCCCCGGGAGTCTCACCTTGACTCCCAAAGCTGGAAAAGGAGGAAGTTCCTCAAGTTAAATGTTATGAGATCCTCAGTCAGGAACACGCCCGAGAGCTTCCCTTTTCACATTCTGAAACCAATCATATGCTATCAGTTTTTCCAAACTGTAGCCTTTAACTTTTCTGCAATCTAAGAATTACCCTTTAGCCATGAGTATCATAACAGTATACGATCTTTTATATAGAATTCTTCATTTTCTGCACACAATAATCCTAAGGGTTTCTTATTCTCATTATACAAATATCAGAATTGAGGCTCAGAGATTTGTATGCTTGATAAATGAAAACACCCAAACACGAACCTTGGTTTGGTCAGATTTGCTGTTTCTATTTCTGTCTCTCCCATGGTTTGCTGACTAGGATGATTCCTGTGACTGTAAGAACTTATGAACAAAACCCTTTCCACGCCTGGAATTGGGTGGGGGGAGAATTTGTCCCAGAGTGAGGGTGTGGCTGATAATGCAACTCTTGGGTCAAATATTTGAGAGAAAATTGCCTTTGGCTTCCTGGACCTAGAATTCAATAGGAGGGTATTAAAATGAGGGGCTGAGGAGAGAAATGAATAAAGAAGTCAGCTTAGAATTTGGTTTCCAGTAAAAATAGTAGATGTAGCAGTATCTAAAGAATAGAACTGAAAATTCTTAGACACAGGCAGAGGTGTGATTATACAAGAGAGGAAATTTCCTAACTGGTAACTCTGGTTAGGGCTTTCTGAGCCCCTTTTAACATGGCTTCCCTGCACTCCTGTCCCACAGTTCCCCTGTGGGGTTCAGTTGGAGGAGATGCGATCTGGTACAGAGCGGTTGGGGAGAACTCAGCAGTGTCACTGTGATGTCTGCATTTGGTAACCTCCTTCCAAATCCAAGAGTGTCTGTTCCTCCAGGTGTCCCTAATGTCATGACCGAGCTTCCCACCCACCATGGAGGCACACACATCCAACCTCACACCAGGTCACACACCACTCAGTTTCTCACCCTCATAAAGCAGACACACACAGCTCACAAACACAGTCACCCATCACTCTCCTGACAACCCCACCTACACATCCACACGCACACACCATATGCTCACATAAGGCAGACACAAACCCTCACCCCCACATCCCTCCTGGGCTCTATTCCTCCTTTCCACTGAGGTGCTGGTTTTGTAGGGCGTCAGTTCTCAGCCCCCCAGTTCCCTCTATTCTCCTTTGGATATCCTGAGGTAGCTCAAATGCGCTACCTCAGGAGACAACAATAATGATGTAAACCCATCGTGGTTACTGACACAGGTTCTAAGTCTCATGTGAATGAGCCTCAGTGGATCCCAAATTCACATTTCCAACAAGCTACGTGAAAGGTTTTTGTTGTTGTTGTTTGTTTGTTTGTTTGTTTTTAAAGGAATCCTATCTTCTTGGTGCTGCTTCTCTCATCCCAGCTCCGCTCCCAGCCCCTGCTCACAGGCAGGGCTTTTCTCTTGGTGCGCCTTCCCCCTCCAATCTTAGCTCAATCCTCCAATCTTAGCTCAATCCCGTCTTACCCTCCTTGCCCAATCTCTCTCCAGTTGTTCCCACAGGCAAGTTCAGTAGAAAAAGCACTGGGTTGGGTTAGGCCAGGCACAGTGGCTCACACCTGTAAACCCAGCATTTTGGGAGGCCAAGGCGGGCAGATCAAGACATCAAGACCATACTGGCCAACATGGTGAAACTCTGTCTCTACTAAAAATATATATATACAAATTAGCTGGGCATGGTGGTGCGTGCCTGTAGTCACAGCTACTGGGGAGGCTGAGGCAGAATTGTTTGAACCCAGGAGGGGGAGGTTGCAGTGAGCTGAGATCACATCACTGCACTCCAGCCTGGTGATAGAGTGAGATTCCATCTCAAAAAAAAAAAAAAAAAAAAAAAAATAGAAAGAAAGAAAAAGCACTGGGGCACTGGGTTGGAAACCACTGAGTAACATTAGCAACTCATTTGAGTCCGTGGTTTCTCATTGGTAAAATGGGGTTAATAACAACTGTCTCACAATGTTGAAAGAGCAAAGAAAGGGATGCAGGCCTAGTGCCCAGGAAGTAGTGTTAGGAATGATTAGTCCTCACCTACAACCTGCTCCCTTTCTCCCTAATCCAGTCTCCACCTGCCCCTCCCCCAGAAAACCCAAATTCCAAATGGCTGAGAAAGTAAGAAGCTACTAATCTCATCTTCCTCTAAATCGCTAAAGGAAGAAGACATATGTATTCTTGGCTCCCTGAAGCACAGTTTTTTTGAGTTTGGATTCTCTGATATTTCTCCCACATAATATATAATTGAATCATTATCTTCTAGCTATAAAATCAGGTCCTGGGAGGAAATCTTAAATTTACACAGGAAACTGGAGTCAGTCAAGGTCATTTTGTCCAGTTCTTCCACCCCCTTATTACTCCTTCCTGCCCCATGTCCTGGAAAGCCAGGTGCAGGCGTATGGGATGCGGAGCTGTAGTAAATGCAGAGGGGGCTATTTCTAGCTTTGGCTACATTGACTTCTATTCCACAAAGTGACTCTAGACTATACTCCTTTCAACTGCACCTAAACACTCTTTCGCTTAAAATATTTAGGTCAAGCTAGATAAATACATTCTTTTAGGAAAGTCCCTGATTAATCTCTCTAATTCTTTGCTTTCTCTGGGCAGCATAGATACTAAGCTACACATTCCTTTGTGTTTGAGATCCTCAGAGCTTCTCAAGGCCATTTGTTCTTAGAGATGATTTCCAAGAGTGAAGATGGGGTGGAAAGGTTAGGTGTCCTAAAAAGCCCCAACTCAGCCCCTCTGGTCAGTAATGACAGAGCAGCATAAGGATCTTTCAAAGAGATTGGCCTCAGGTCCTGGGGCGGAAGGAGGAAGGCGAACGCAAATGGAACCGAGATTGCTCTGCACTCCACTGCCTCAGAACCCAGACTGGGAAAAAGGTTCTTCTGCCACCCTGTTTACATTTTTGAGCAACCCTCCCACCCCCAGCACCTTCAGTTCTATCTCCACCTATTTTCACATAGACACCCCCATCTTCCAACCAAACTAGATAGCCCTACATGGCTTTAAGGAGCCGACTTAAGCAAAGACCAGTGTTCTCAGGTGACTTCCTCCAAACTCCCCCACCCAGCCATAGCTGTGGACAGCCTGTGGGAAACTGTTCATCAGCTCCTGCTGGAGGGAGAGACCTGAGCCAGGAGCCGGAATAACTCTGCAGCTAGATTTCAACTGATTTCTCCCTTGGATCAGCTTCCCAATCAGTGACCCAGACTGCCAGAAAAGGCCCCATCCTGAGCGGGGACCACCAGAGGGCACCACAAGGAGGCTTCCTTGCTCCCTTCCAACTCTGCTGGGGGAAAAACATGGCACCTGGCTAAAGTGAAATGGGACTGTGACTCCTACCTGTGCCGACTGGGGTGCTGGGGGGTGAAATGTCGCCCGAACCAGTGAGGTCTCTCTCCTCCTCTTGTGTCCTCTGGTGCTGGTCAGTCCTCGCGGCTCTAGCCCCTGGCTCAAGCCTCCCCCTCCGGCCCTTGAGACCGGCTTTCTCCGGGCCCCTCTGCGCAGTGTATGGGGTTATTTTTACTTTCGGTTATCTAGCTTTATGAAGACTCCACACCACTCATACAGCTAGATAACCAAAGATAACAACCAACCCCGCCTCCTGGCTGCTGTCGCCGCCTCTTCCACGCAGCCTCCCGGCCGCCGCCGCCGCCGCCTCCAGCACCTCCTTAGCTTCCCGGTCGCCCGCCAGCGGGAGTAGGAGGGAAGGGACACGAGTGGAGTTGGAGGGGAGAGTGAAGAGCGAAATGAAGTCCGAGATAAAACAACAACAAAAACCTCAGACATCAGGATACAGACACGACAGAGACCGAAAAAGGCGTGGAAAGGACGCAATGACCGGTGGCGTCGAAGTCCGGGAGTTGACCCCGACCCAGACCCAAAAAGCTTCTGGTACCCCATTTCCCGCTCTCTCACTGGGGCCAGGAGCAAGAGTTCCGCTGGTCCCAGGTGGAAGGGACGCGCGGGCTTTTCGTGCCACCCGGGAAGACCGCAGGGACCCAGGCAGAGGCCTCCCCAGCCTCGCCGGTTCTCCACTGCCCTCCTCTGGAAGATCGAGGGCGCATCCGACAGCCAGAGCCCTGCCTTCGGCGGAGCCCGAGCCTGGCGCGGGATGGAAACGGGGAGCCGCGGCTCCGGCCCGGCCACGTCGCCAACTCAGAAGGGCGGTGGAAGCGAAGGGGAGCCCGTGTGGGGGAAAGAGCTGGATCCAAGAGGCCGACTAAAAGGGGAAATGGGCAGCCAAACCCAGGAGGTAAAAACCCCGGAGATGTCCTAACAGGAAGCAGGGAAATCCCGGCGACCCAAAGAGAGAGGAAAGGCTGTGGGGGGAGGGTGGGGGCGACCCAGAGACTCCCAAGCGAGTCTCTCGAGGAGAGAAGGAAACGGCAGAGACCCCACCCGGGAAGAGATCCGGGAGAGTACCCAGGAGAAGGGCGGAGGAGAGGAAAGCAGAGGGCGACCGGGCAGGTGACCAGAGTCCCAGGCCCTGCGGAGCCCCGGAGAAACGGCTTTGTGCAAAGAGGACCAGAGATCACCCAGGGTTGTGAAAATGGCCGGGGGTTCGAGGCGAGCGGTGCCCTAGGGGTGGGTAGGGGGTGCGATCAGGAAAGGGAAACCGCAGCCCCGAAGAGGGTGGGGGCTCGGCCGGCCCCTCGTGGCGGACGCGCAGGCACGCCGGATTCCGAGGCGCTCGCCCACCTCGTGCCCCATGCTGGCCAGGCCACTTACATTGAGCCCAGGGTGCTCATCCATGCTCTCCCGTGCGGTCCTCCCGGCCAGTTCCCGCCCCTGGAGCGTCAGGGCCCTAAGTCCCAGATGCCGGGGCTCAGCGGACGCCGGACACAGGAGCCCGCCCTGCTCTTAGCCTCCGCCGAGCCTAGGCGAGCAGGGTGGAGCGAGTCTCACCTCCTCGCTCCCTCCTCTGCCTCTGCCGCGGCTCTGGCCCCGGCGCGCTCCGGCTCCGGACTTTTCATTCATCCTTTCACACTCCCTCCCCAGGCCATCCTCTGATTGGCTCTACCGCGTCTGACGTCACCGGCTCGTTCCCCACCGGCCCCGCCCCTCCCCCTTCCCCGGCCGGCCGGGGAGCGCAATTGGGGCGCCCTTCCCCCCCGAGAATGGGGATGGGGGACTACTACGTCTCTGTGCTGATTCTCAGCCTCTTGCTGCCTCACTCACCCCGAGACCCGCCTGCCACCTCCAATCCTTTGCCATTTGTGGTTTTGATCTCCAACCTCACTCATTTTGTAGGTTCTACATTTTCCATTTTGGCCCTAGGTATGCTGCACCAACACCAGGGCACAAAGATAGAAAAGAGGCCAGATGAAAGCCCCTCAGAAAGAACCAGATGACTGCAGACTCTACTCCTACCTGCCTCCTCCCATCAGAATATTCTTTGTGCTTCTTGAGTTCTGATCCTTAGCAGACTGTGATCCTAACCTTTTAGAATGGGCAGGAACCTGTCTTCCTGGTTTTCAACCCAAAACAATGAGGGAAAGATTCTGGAAGTTTAGGATTCCTACAGGGAGATGCGGGTGTTGAGCGGTGCTGAGCCCCCTTTTCTGCCTTGCAGAAACTGGAATATCTCTTGAATGTGTTCGCAGCACCAAAGTTCCAGGTAGGGGAGGCTGGGGTGAGGATTCCAGCTGGCATCAGCCAGGGCAAGACCCACAGATTTTCATCCAGCCATGGAGGCCCTTGTTAGCTCCTTCTTACCCTTCCCCAGCATGGTGAGACTCCGACCTCTAGCCCATGGTCCAGCTCCAGGTGTGTCTGGAGAGCTGGGGTTATGGGAGGAGGATTGCCCACCAGCAAGGTTCCGTCTGAGATTTTGCCTGCCTGGCTCCTTATCTGGCACAGCGCGACATTCCTGGCTCGGCCTCTCTGCGCTGGAAATCAGGACTGAATAATGCCTGGTCTCAACCTTGAGAGGTATATACTAGGCGGCAGGCAGGATCCAAATCCCGCTGCCCAGTAGAGCTGGAAGAACGAGCTGTGGGCCCCTACCTGAGGTCTGCCAGGGAGCAGCTCAAATTCCTGGTCCCAAGCCACCCTTCTACCCACTCTACTCTCCACTGCCTTACTAAAAAAAAACTATGACTCAGATACCTGGAGCCTGTCAGCCAGATTAACCTGGGCCAGCTCCTATAACCAGCGGTCCCTGAACACTAGGCCACCAGGGGAGTGCACCAGGGGATGACCAGTTTTGTCATCAGTCCCCATCGGATTGTTTTATCTGCCTGTCTGCACAGCCCAGGACAAAGCCAAGCCTGAAAGCTGTTCTTGGTTAGATGCAAGCCTGTGGGCAGTGGGTTTAATTCGGTGCATCCCCCAAAGATTGGAGAATGTCTGAATTATCGCTTCCACTGATGTTGGCAACATGACTACTGGGTGGGAGGCAGTTTGGAATAAGATAAAGCCTGGGAGCCGGGTGTTTCCCTACCAGGATGATAATATGGGGCAGAAGAAAACAATCTAATTTCCCAGGTCTCAGGGCGCTCGCAGGGCTGAAAAAGACCTTCTGTCAGTTGCCACAGGGTCTCAAGACCCTTACCCAAGGGAAAGGCTTTCTAGATGCTTCCACAATGTCAATTTTTTCACCCTCCAGTACAGGAAACACACCAGCCAATGATGAGGAGGGAAGAAAAGAGACAGAGATAGTGTCCACTCCCTATTTTCTTTCCTCCTGCCCCCTCCCAGGTGCTCTTACAGCTTAGAATGAAGCACTCGGGGAGTACAGCATTGGGGTCCCTGTCTCTGCAGTAGTGTTGTGAAAAAACCCAGAACCCCTCTCAAATATTCTCACAGATAGACCTACCTCCTGGTATGCTGCTAAAGGCATTCCCTAAATGCATACCCCATCCAGCCCGGAAAATCTATAGGCTTTCCAGCCATTACCCTCCGTGACTATAAATCCCCTCAAAGATTTCTCATGAAACCACGCCATACCCATTTCTAGGATCCCCAATACCCTCCAGACATTCCAGCAATTCTAGCTAGGGCCTATGCTTCTCCAAACATACTACCAACTCCCCCTACAAATATCTCCCCATATGCCCTCCCACGAGATCCCTTAAAAGCACCTTAAGCAAACCTTCCTCCCTCTCTACCCTCCCCTCACCAGCACCTGGGAGGCTGGGGCCATTGAGGAAGAGTGGGCTGTTCTGCTATAGCTAAAACTCTCCCCTTTCTCCTCTGTTACCAATTTCCAACCAAGTCCTCTGCCCTCTGTGGGGCCCGGGCTTATCAGTACAACCCCTTATCCTGGCCTGGGCTGACCAAACAGTGCCGTAAGAGGCAACTGGAATCAGCATGAACCTCCTTTCTCTTTCAGCCACTGCTGTATTTTTATTTTTATTGGAGTGGAGAGATAACAGAAAGGTTTTTTTGTTTTGTTTTTGTTTTTGTTTTGTCATCAGAGGCTCCCCCTCTCCACCTCTATTGGTCAAATTCAGACTCAGCTGGACTTCCTAAAAAACCAAGGTCAAGATGGAAATGGGTATGTTTAGATGTCTTCTGAAAATATATCTAAATTTATCCAAATAGCTTGATAAAGAGCAAGATCCCTCTGCCTCTTAATGAGGCTTTGGGTTCTACATAGGTAGTTCAGCCTAAACAGAGTGTCCAAATACAAGGAGGAGAGACCCTCAACAAAGGAAAACGGAGATTAGTCTAAACTGTCCTGGCACTACCCACATAAAATCCCCACTTCTGTCAAGGTTGCTGACGAAGTAATTTTTTGTTTGGTTTTGTCTGGGTGTGGTTGACAACCCAGTCTCCCACCACACCTGCTCAAGGATAAAGGTGAGTAGGGCATCTGTCTTTATTTCCATGGAGAAAGATCTATCAGCCATGAAGGAAGCAGAAAACTCCCCACCACCATGTTAACTGGGATTGGTTTGTATACCATTGTTCCAGTTTCAAAAAAGAAACTACCTGGATGGTGGCAAATGAGACAGCCTTTCCAGAGAAGGGGCAATTTCACACATATTCTTGTCCATGGTAACTAACACTATGCCTAAAGCATAGTGAGTGCCTAGTAATTGATCAATTAATAGAGATCTGTGTACCGTGAGTGTGTCTGCAAGTCTGCATTTGCCATCAGGTAGATTGAGGGCATTACGGATGGCGAGTGAGGGTCTTGGTAAGTTGTGCGTTCTGTGGAATCTGTGAGGGAGGGGGAGGGGAGAGTTATGTCTATTGTGTTGTGTGGTCGTGACTATTTGATAGCTCCTTTGACCAGAGGAGACCCTTCTACTAATTAGATACAGCAGGCCTATAACAGTATAACAGCTGGAGTAAAATGGGTGCATTAGGTGCCCTTTGGGCTTGGCCCACCAGCTTCAGCATCCCTGAGAAGGTCTCAGTTGGAGTAGAGTCCTCTGATTCCAGCACACTGCAGTCAGCTGAAGTGTTCTGTAGAGCGGTGGACTGCAGACCCCACCCTGAGTCTTCCAGGGAATTTCTAGGGGGCTGTGGGGAGAGCACATCGATGCCCTGGTGCTGATGTGAGACTGTAAGTGTCTCGATTAGCCTAGGAGCCCGCATTTTTTGCCAGTGCCCATCCCCACCCCCCCGTCCCTTATAGCCATGATGCCCACCTATTGTCTGTGTGCCTGAAGAGGCCCAAGTAGAGAAAAACATGGCCAGAATTATGCTCTCTGGATGCAGCTCTTGGATAGATCTTTATAATTCAGGTTCCAGAATACATTTTGGCAGTCAAGTACTTTCTTGAAATAGTCAGGTAATTAAATAAAAAGCATATATTTTTTCTTTGTTTCAGTTACCAGGTTAATTTGCCTTGAAGACACAGATGAAAGCTGCATTTGGGAGAGGGTGGATTCAGATATTTATTTGTCTTATAAGTGCATCATTATGAACAATATCATACTTTTTTTGCTATAGAAATCTGCATTGTCTGTGGGATAGTGACAAAAACAAGAATTAGCAGTAAAAAATACTGAGACTGTGTGAAATATATATATATTATATATATAAAATATCTATTCATGTGGGCAGAAAAGGTAGGAGGTATGGAGAAATAATCTGGAGGATATCGTCCCTAAGGATGTCACACTTCTTCCCCATGAGAGTGGTATTTTCCTCCTATTGAGGGGCCAGCTTGAGAATTCCTTGGGCCTGTGTAAGCACTGCCTTCCTTGCCTACTCCCAGTTCTATTCTTGAGCCCACACATTGCTCACTTGCCTGAGAACCTTATGTGTCCGGGAGGGTGAGAACAAGGTGGCAGAGATGGTAGAGGGTTGGTTGGTTCATCCAGACTGAGTCCTTTCTGCAAGACCCTCAACCATCGGCAAATGGCCTCCTTAAGGGGCATAAGCGTGAGTGTGCAAGGGTGCTGCGCATCACACGCACGCGCACACACACATACACACACGTACACATACACACATGCACACGCACACACATACACATACACGCGCGCCCGCGCACACATGCACACACACTCAAACTTATCAACTCAGACCAATGCAACAACAAATCCACAGATATTCCCAGCAGTACCACCTCCCAATGCTTGCAGCTGTATATCCCGGCATACATACCCACTCACAGTTATTTAAGCTCCTTGGGTCCCCATTCACCATAACCCACACTCCTCTTTTTTCTCACCTCTGTTACCCAGGTACAAGTATCTCTGTTCCCTTCTCCAACCAATCATCTCCCCCAAGGTCAATTGGCCTCCAACTCTGCCCTAAAGAGCCTACGGGAGAAGGGGAAAGAGTTCCCTGTATCCCCAATGCCTTTCCTCTTTGTCACAGAACTGGAAGCAGGGTGGCCTATCATTGACTATGTAGGTCTTTCTACAATTGGAGTAGACCAAAGTCAGGGCTGAAAGCTGGAAGAGACAGAGAGTGGGGTGGAGGGGTACAGAGAACAGGAGAAAACATAGGTGAGACAGGGCCAGTTTTCCTTTTCCTCCCCCACCCACTCCACCATCAGAAACAATAAATAAGAAAATAAATACCCCAAAAGCCATAAGTGGCCACCTACGATGACACCAGAAAACAAATGAGGCTGCTTCTTCTTGGATGTCCAGCTCCTGTCAAGGAGGAGAATGCAAAGGTTAAAGTCCTTTGAGAAGAAGTCCAGCCTTCCTTCCCTGACAACCCCCAGCCTTCCTGTCACTCTCTCAGCCACTCCTTTTCTCCTAGTCCTGCATCTTCAGGACCTGCAAAGTCTATGTTCCCCTCTTCAATCGCCAGGCTTGAGGCTGCACAGGGGGATAATGAGAAAAGCCTAGACATGCAGGTAGGGCCTCCGGCCTGGGCCTGTCAGCTCCATCTTGCCTGGGCAACTCTAACCCAGCCTTATCCTCACAACCTCTCCCATCTCCATCCAGAACCTTTGGGCCCAGGGGTTTGGCCCTGTTCAAACAGCCTGTGGAGATCTTAGACTTAAATCTAAAGAAGTAATCTCCTGCCCAGTGGACATTATCTCCTTGCAGATTCCTGCTGCCTGGGGTCTATGGGAGAGCATGCTTAGGATAGAATGAAGGAGCTAGGGTTAGAGATATATTTTTGTCTGTCTAGATCTAATGTAGTGTAAACTGTAAAATGTTATGCACATTTATGATATTCTCAATCATGTTATCTCTCTAGCTTTCTCCACTCATCTGTGTCGCGACTTATCTAGCTATCACCTATCCATGTATGTCTCTCAGGATCCTGTAGTGATCAATTTTCTCCCTCTCTTTTTCATACACACAAAAGGTGTGAAGACAAAGCATTTATTTTTTATTAGTGTTGGATGGGAACCCAGTCTCAGGACTTTATAGTTTTATCTTTCCAGAATGTGGCTATCAGGTTAAATTATGATTTGGGGGAGAGGCATGTATACTGCAGGTGACCTAGCTCCTAAAATACTGTGATGAGTGTTTTTACACATATATGTGTGTGTGTTTGTGTGTAGGTTGGGTATGCTGGTGACTTCTTCCATCTCAAACTCAATTCCACAACTAATTTTTTTTAAGTCAGGAAGATAACCTACCTAAATGTAGGAAAGCAGAAAAAAGAGGGGCTGGGGAGCAAGGACAAGCCTTACCTCCAAGCCTGATTTCCAGGAGGGGTGCTTTAAATGCCCCCTCCCCACTTCTAACACTCACAAATACTCACTTGACTCCCGGCCTTAGCTCTGCCAGCCCATCCATTTCATAAAGAGATGTCTCAGTCTGAAATTATCTTCATACCAAAGAAGGGGCTACCCCCACCCCCCACCAATTTGCTGACATGCTAGAAAACAGACATAAGGATGGCTCCTCCCTCCACCCTAATCAATGAGAGTTCTGGGGTCCCTGGGGCAGTTATCCCCCTCATCACTGATCTCTGCCCTGCCCCCCCCCCAACAAAGCATACACAATGCCTAGGGGAACATGGTGATGAAGAACACAGCCCAGCAGGCATGGAACATGTGTGTGTACGTATGATGGCTGGCAGCCTTAGCCTCTCCCAGCAATCTGGCCTCTGGGGTTCCAAGAATAGTCTGCTCCGCTCCAGCCTCCACTACCCCACAATGGCCCCAATCTTGTCTCCCAGAAAGCACAGTGTGGGTGGGGGACTAGGGGCAGGAAAAGTGCCTTCTTTCTACATCTCCTGGCCTTCTGTAGGAAACACACACACACACACACACACACACAGACACACACACACACACACACATAAAACCCCTCCATTAGATGGGTGTGAAGAGGGTTGGGGTAGGGTTCTCTCCCCTTCTAGAACCTAAGCATTTTCTCCGACACCTCACTTGCCTTTAGGTTTCACTCAGCCCCTTTCCCACCTGCCAGCTCATACCATAGAAAAGGGGGGGGACGGGGGGATTAAATTAATCTAAATCCTATAAAATGTTTTTGGATTCTTCCCAATTATGGTCTCCACCTTTCTTTCATGGGGGGACATCTGGCTCCTTTCCCCCCATGTCCAAGTCCCTCAGACTTTGTCCTCTCCTGAAAGCTGAAGTCTCTAGGTCAGAAAGGAATAAGAGCCAGATCGAGGAAACAAGGTCAGGAGTCCAAATACAGAACCATTTTTCCCCTTCCTTCCCATCTCCACTACAGTTTCCTTCCTGCCTCTCCTCTGGTGCAAGCATTAAGATGTTGACCATGTCTGGCGGAGAGAAGGGAGGGGCAGATTAATAGGATCAGTAGCACCGTGACCCTAAAGCCCCCCTACAATCCCATTGACAAACTTAGTGAGCTGTCTCCAGCCAGCATGGGCTGGGGGAAGGAGGGGAACCAGGAGCCACTCTGGGGCGGGTGGGCAGAGCCACTGCCTTGGGCTCAGCGATAGGTACCCAGGAGGCTGGAGGTGAGAGCCCTGCTGCCAACTCCACCTCTATACACATACCTCATCCATTTTGGGGACCCCCTAAATCTTTTATCAGCCTTTTCTTTCTGTGATGATTTTGCACCAGCCTCCATTAGCCAGTAGGTAAAGTAGGAAGGTTAGGGCGTCCTGACTGATTTTAGGGGATCTCTTCCCACTCCCAGCCTAGATGTCTGAGGGGGCTGGGATCCTCCCTGGACCCGAATGGGCACTTACCAGGCTTCTGTGAGGAGGAGAGACTGTTCGGGTGGCCCCTGCGGCTGGACTGCCTCTCTCCCCCCAGCTCCTAGCCTCTTGTGGAGTGGAGGATGCAGCTCCGATGACGTAGCATCTGTCTATCCATTCAGGAATTTCGCTTGCCTCTCTCTTTCTTTCTCTTGCTGCTCTCCCTGGAAAGGCAGCAAAAAGGGGGTACTGCCCCTCTCTGGAGACACTACCACCACCACCACCACCAAAATAACAGCCCACTCTGACGAAACCCCGCCTTCTTCCTTCCAATGCCTGTGTGGGCAGGGGTCTTTGTCACCTCCACTCTGCTTGCCACCTCCCCTACTGCCTTTTCTAACCTGAGGCAGGAAGAAGGGGCTAAGGGAAGCTATTGTTCCTCCAGGCCACCCTCATCCCCAAGGGAAGCAAGAGAAAGGGTGTGACAGAAAGACTTGGTACCTAGTCTCCGAGTTTTAATTCGCTTTGGAACTTGAGAGAGTGATTAAGTGGTGTGTGGAGGGTAAGGCGAGGAGCTGATGAGGAGTCATGGCAAGGTGACACAGTTTGCCATTTGAAGGCTCAGGGCATTCCAGGCCCCCCTTCCCAGGCCTCCCCTCAACTCCTTTCGTGGTCAGCTTAACTAATCACAAATCCAGATCTTACTTGTGAAGGAGACAGTGACAGTCGGAAGATGAAGGCTGGGAGCTGGAGGGGGGCGCATCTTCCAGGGAGATGAAGGCCAGCACTTGGAAGTCTAGACAAGAGAAGAGAAGGGGTGGGACCACAGAGTCAAAGTGGGAGATAAATTATCTTTTTCTTAGAGGAGGGAGAGGAGTTTGGGGGTTGGTTTCCAGGGCCGGGGTCCCGATATTTGGTGGAAGCTGTGGCCCAGAATGGTACAATGGTCGGGTCTCTTTTCTCTCTCTAACCCCCACCCTCAGCCCCTCCCCTTTTCTCCCTCCCACTCTTCCTGGTCTGCATGGGAACTCGGTCTGAGCTCGACGTGACAGACAGCAGGCCTGCATGCTAATGAAGTTTGTCTCAAGTTCATTGTCAAAGCCCCCCCTTCCCCATGGCCCCCTCCCCTCCTCTCTCATATACAAATCTCCCTCCAACTTTTGTCCCACAGACCTGGAGGCCACTTGAGTCTCTGCTGGTTCCCCTCTCTCACCCTCCCCCACTGCTTTCAGTCTCCCCTCTCCTCACCACCTCCCTCAACTGGGGGCGGGAGGCTCTCTTCTCTCCCTGGTGCCTTCCCAGCCACCTTCTGGCCTGGCGATCCCTCAGCTCTGAATGAGGGATTCTGAGGGCTAAGGTCAGAGTCTATAGACTGGGTCCTTCTTTCCCCACCTTAAAGTAGGGAGACTTTAGAGGGGTGAGAAAAGGCAACAGACTCTCCCCACTCACTGTTCTCTGCCCCCCAATTCTCAGCCCTGTCCTGGCCCAGTCCCCCCATTCCAGCCCCACTTCCCCTCCCCCATTCCTCCCATTATGATTATTTTGCTCTCCCCTTGATTACATCTGCTTCACTAGCTCAGAAATAAAGATCCTTTGAGACTAATTTTGCACCCCCCTGCAACTCCCCACCCCTTCCCTCCCCCTTCTCTCTAGACCAGGGCTCCCGTTAGCTCCTTTCTCACCGGCTGGAAGACATTGAGTTCCTTGTCTAGGGAGCTGGGGGGTTGATGGGAGGGGGTGCCAGTGGAATGGGGGGGGTCTCTCCAACTCTGGGACGTGTCCAGCAATCCAAACCTGTCCTTCTTTTGTTCCTACAAATCTCTTCATACTGTCACCACCCTCTGGAGTCTGCCTTTCTCCCAGTAACTAGGGGATAAGGGAGGAAGGGGAGGAGGATCCTGAACTCACCCCACCCCTCAATTCCAGGGAAAGGAGGGAGGGGGAGAAAAGGGAGAAAAAAATTTAAATCCCCCCCCTCATTAGCCAGAAAGGAAGCGAAAGGGGATAATTATAATTAAAAGCAGACAGCTGTGGATTGCATCTTTTATGTTCCTCCAAGCTTCCTCCCCACTTCTGCCACCATCACCCAAAAATTTGCACAACCCCCTGTGTATCTTCCCCCTGGTTTCCTTTGAGTGGTGAGTGTGCCAGGAGACTAGGCATGAGGGGCAGGTTTGGGGAAGAGGACTCCACTTCCTCTCCCATAGGCAGCGCCTTCTGAAACACCTTAGTAGGCCTAAGAGATGGGGGCTTCCTGTTCCTACCCACCAGCCTGTACCCCAAGGTGTAGGATTGTAAGAGGTCGGGGAATCCAGGTGATAATAACACATTCAATAATTTGGGGAAGTCTCATTTTCCTAAAATTAGCCATAATATTCATAATGAAATTAATACTAAGAATTAAGTAAAACCTAGAATGTTTCCTCATTCAGGCATGTCTTCCCTCCTCTGGAGCAGCTTCAAAACACAAGAGGGGTAGCTGAACGTCTAAAGAGCTGGGATCTGTAAGGGAGTGTGTTCTAACAAAGAGAGGCTCATAGGTTTAGAGTGTACATAAAATGCACACGTATACATACATATACTCCATGATTTTGGGGGTGGTGTTGCTAGGCCTAGCTCTGCTATCCTATGTATTTATAGAACTTGATCATAGGCCAGAACAGCAGGGTAATTATAGCATTATTAGCATATATGCAAATCAGGTAACCTATATACGCTGAATGGAGGCAGATTATTATTTATTTCTTTCCCCCTTTCTCCTTCCCTGGTATCAGCTCTGGCTCCTCAGAGCTGCACACCAGCAATTATCTGACATTATAAGAGGGGGTTGTAGCCCTGGAGGAGGGGGCTGAGGGGAGTAGGACAGAAAAAAACCTAGGGGCGGGAGGGTTTTATCTCATTTTACTCAATGTTATTCTGGGAAGAGTGGGGAGGAGCTCAGTGAGAAGCCTTTGAATTCACAAAGGCTAATTCCAGCAGGGGCGGGGGGCAGGAGGGAAGAGACAGAGACCTGAAAACAGAGACAGATGAAGCCAGAAAAGCTTCGAAGCAATGACAGAGACAAGAGGGACAGAACTGCAGCTCACAGAGAGTGGGGGAGCCAGAGATAGAGTCACAAACTCACATAGAGCAAGGCACAGAGAATTCAGATCTGGCAAGAAAACAAGGAACTGTTTATTCGGAGTTGGAAGGGATGAGCTCTCCAGGTTTATTCGGCAGGGGGCCAGGATGGGGCCACCCTATGATGGTTTAGAGGCC
Source organism: Colobus angolensis palliatus (assembly GCF_000951035.1). NCBI lineage: Eukaryota > Metazoa > Chordata > Mammalia > Primates > Cercopithecidae > Colobus > Colobus angolensis. Next base: position 3,618,965 of record NW_012121487.1, read on the forward strand.
AAGTCTGAGTCTTAATCCAGAGCCCATTCCATGTTATCAATCCATTCTCCTTTTCCCACCACCTAGTCAATGGCCATGGGACCCCAAGCAGTGGCTTTTGGTGTGCTCATGCATTCATTCCAACCAACACACGACGAGCAGAAACCACATGGACATGGTCCAATTCTGGACCCTCCTTTCTCCCACCAGGATTGAGCCGCAAGCCCCTCTTCCTTCCAGGTTAAGCTACCTTCGGTAGGTTCACTCTTAGGCTCCGCAGTCGGATCTCCACAGGGTGCCTCGGTATCTAAGGAGTTGCAGCACTGCCTCCCTTTTGGTACTCCATCCCTCTCTTACTCAGACGTTATTTATACCAGATCCGTGGCTGGGAAGCTGGGACCTTCACAGTTTTTCCTCTATATTGTCCCAGGGACTTGCCTCCACTGAGTTGGGTACCTTTGCCTCTGCCTAGCTGGGTGGGATTCTGCTGGCCCTTGGCAGCAATGAGGCACTGGGGTTCCAGCACTCCACCATATCCTTCTGTCACTCCACTCCCCAGGTGGATTAATGGTGTATGTCTGTTTGACTGATCCCAAAACTAGATAGATGCTGGAGATACCAGCATCTCCATCAAGTTTCAAATGCCTCTCTCCACATCCCTGCTTGCAATGTGGCTATCTAGCTACCTCTATTTCAAAAAAGCCTTTGCCCATCTGAGCCAAACTTCAAATAAGGCAATATTGGGGAGAGGTAAGATTATTGCAACTGTGGCAGTGTCCAGGGACCCTGAGTGGCATAATGAAGAAGGGTCCCAGAAAGAAATAAAGAGATAGGCCGGGCGCGGTGGCTCAAGCCTGTAATCCCAGCACTTTGGGAGGCCGAGACGGGCGGATCACGAGGTCAGGAGATCGAGACCATCCTGGCTAACACGGTGAAACCCCGTCTCTACTAAAAATACAAAAACTAGCCGGGCGAGGTGGCGGGCGCCTGTAGTCCCAGCTACTCCGGAGGCTGAGGCAGGAGAATGGCGTAAACCCGGGAGGCGGAGCTTGCAGTGAGCTGAGATCCGGCCACTGCACTCCAGTCCGGGCGACAGGGCGACAGAGCGAGACTCCGCCTCAAAAAAAAAAAAAAAAAGAAAAAAAAGAAATAAAGAGATAGACACCCAAAGAGGCAGTGGCCAAAAGACTAAAAAGAAACAAACTTCAAGGCTATACTTGGATTTTATGCACAAATGGAAATTTGCTGTCATGTATATCTATATAGACCAGCAAGATGGATGGACTTTATCACTAGTGACCACTGCATCTATGACATGCTTTTGTATTTATATTTGCTCCTAAGTCTGACTGCTTCTTGTTCTTTCTGGCCATGTCGTAGAGAATAGTAAAAGAGCTGAAGAGTTAGGGAGAGAAAGACAAATTGAGCACAGAAAGAAACTGAGAGGGGCAGAGACTTAGAGACGGAGACCTGTAAGAGTGAAAGAAAGGTGCTGAGAGGCACCAGAAACCTGGTCAAGGATAGGGCAGACGTAGAGACTGACAGCCAGCCCCAGGGGCCAAGCTTTCCATTCTCCATCCCATGTTAGAGACCTGGTATATGGCCCTCCCTCCTGCCTGCTTCTCCTCCAGGCTCCACCAAGAAATTGGCAAATATTATTTGCAACTTCGCCAGGCACATTTCTCTGCAAGTGTCATGGTATAATACTCCGGAGCCATTTGGACAATGGATGGGCGTCTCCCTGGGCTGCCCCATACAGACCTGTCTCCACTCATCCTGGCCTTCTAGGATGAGGCTCACCTAGCATTTCTCTTTTGACCTATGTACTTTCCTTCTTCTGAAGCTCTCCTGTACAAAAATTAAGCTCCAATCCTATGGAACTCTGTGTGTGCACAAAAATGTCTCTTACCCTTATATTTTCTCCTACAAAATTCATCTCCCTGACAATCCAGTTGGACATCTGTGGCCACACATTGTCTGCGTCTTGCTGGGCTTGGTTGTCAGGATCTATCTGTGTGTACCACGAACAGGTTTGTGTTTTTACCCAGCATAGTCTGTGCATACAGACACCTGCCTGCAGACAGGCTCCATCCTCCGCCATGCAGGCCTGGTCACCACTTTTACTGCTTCTGTGACTGAGAGCACCTTCCAGCAATTCTAAGGACACAGCCCAGACAGCCCTTTACCATGGGGTTCCCCTCTAAAGCTACCCAAATCTCCCTTTTCAGTGGCTTGATTACATTTCAGGTACGTATAGTTCTCCCATAATCCAGCCTCACCACAATGCTCTCATGGCACCAAATGACCCCTTCTGCCCTGGAAAGGAGACCAGACTTCACCACAGACACATAGGCTAGTATTCCAGCTTGATAACGGTACCCATGAGCTGGAAAGAGATTTTCAACTTTACATCTCCTTAGGTGTAGATTGGTATCTATATTTGTACACACGTGACATTTATTCCTAGAACCATATACATCTCTTCTGCTTGTTTTCACATAAATAACGGTCTCTATGTGGGTACTGGCCAAATCCTAGTACCGTATATGATGCATGTGGCACTGAACACATACTGGCACATGTATGGCATGTCTGCTTCATACTGTGTACTGTGGTGCCATTTCTTGGTGCAGTACTGGTATCTGCTTCAAATAGGGTTCTCTAGGTCTGATGCTCATTTCTGGGGCTCAGGGTCTTAGATTTTGGCTGCATCCCTCAGCTACACAAGCAGCCAGTGTGGGCGCCCCGGCCACCTCAGTCCAGGTAGAGGTACTGAACTCTGAGTGACCGTGTTTATAGTTGCTAGGCTACTGCTGTGCCCGCTGGTGAGACCAGGCAGGTCCCCTTCCTGCTGGCCGACACTGGCCTAAGAGTCACCTAGATGGATTGAGTTAGGGTTAAAACACTCTGGGGTGGCAGAGTGTTGGCAAGTAGGCTTACGTGTCTATGTGTGGTGTCTACCTGCAGTGTGCAGTCATGTGTGTGCTGTTCTCGTGTATGTGTCCCGTAATCATGTGTATGTCCACACTCTGTGAGTGTTTTGTATGCGTATGGTTTGGGGCTGCGTGTGTGTGTGATATTTGTTATGCGTGTGATTGTGTGTGCTGGGTGTGCCTGCGCCCTTGAGTTGGCGGTGAGGCTCGCAGGTAACTCAGTGGGTGTCTGTGTGGTCCGTGCACGATGGCCTGCAGGCTCCTGAGTCTCAGTGAGCGTGGGCCTGCAGCCTCCGTGTGAACTGCAGGTCTGGGCCCTCTGTGTGCCTCTGGGCCAGGCCAAAACCAGGCTGGAACCCGCCGGCAGGGCCCCCGCAGGCGCCTCTGCCTGCTCTCGGCGCGCTAGCCTGCGGCAGCGATTCGGCTCCCGCTTTCAACAAAGTCTCAGCTCCGCAGCTGCACGGGGCGCGGACTCGCTGGGCGCGCGGACAGAGCTCCGGGTGGAACCAGAACCCTCGCACCCTCGCCCGGGCGGAGCCAAGACCCTCGCACCCTCGCACCCTTGCCCGGGCGGTACCAGGACCCTCGCGCCCTCGCCCGGGCGGGACCACCGCGGGCACCGCCGACGCCAGCCTCAGGGCCGCGGGCGCGCGGGGAAGAGGAAACGAAAGCGCGGGCTCCGGAGCTGAGGCGAGAATTGAACAGAAAGCGAAAAGAGAATCCATCGGAAACAGATCAAAAGGAAAAACAAAACCCACTCAAAAAGAAATAAAACGTTTCAACAAAAGGGATAAAGTAACGCTAAATGAAATAAGAAGGAGACATACTAAAGACGTTAAAGGCGTTAAACTAAGTGATAGAAAAGGCGAAGAAACAATAGGGCTAGGAAAGGGCTCCCAGGCGCCCGCAGGGAAGGGGGCCCTAGACGGGGCGACGCGGCGTTTGGAAGCTTCGGGCAGCCG
>NW_012121487.1:3622988-3634565 GCF_000951035.1 Colobus angolensis palliatus
TTCGCCCCCACCTCCACCACCCGCCGAACCTGGCCCGGGGAAATCCTCCTAGCGGCCGCCTCCCAGAGCCGGGTCTCCCTGAGCGTGTGCTCTAGGCTGCGAGGCCCTGCATGCGCAGTGTCTGGGTTCGCGGCGTCAAGCGATGCCTCGGTCCAGCCTGGGCAGCGGAGAGCGCGGGGACTGCTGAACGCGGCCCGCTCCCCGCCCGCCGTTCGGGACCCCAGCCTGGGGGAAAGCGGACAGCGTCCCTCTCCGCGCAAACTCCACGCGGCAGCCTGGACTGGGATGTGGGGCCAGGGGGCTGAATAATTAACAACCAGGAGAAGCCAGGGCGAGCGGGAAGCCTGGCAAGCCAGGGAGAGGGAAGATGAGACCCAGAGACACAGAGAGACAGGGACAGAGGAAGACAGAGAGGGGGTTAAGAGCGAGGCGGGTGAGAGAGGAAGAAAGGCCGGGGAGAAGGAAAAATGAGATAAATAAAGGAAAAAAGAGAAGCGAAGGGCGGTGGGAGAGGCAGCCGGGCCTCTCTGGGAGCTTAGCCAGAGGCGCCCGTATCCCCCTCCCCTGCGCGGCTGCTGGGAGCCGCTCGCCTTCCCTTTTCTTTCCAAGCTGCCGAATTCTGTCCCTAGACGCTACGTTCCCAGTAGAGGGTAGGGCCAGCATCCAAAGATGCCGACCTTGGCCGTGGCTCTTTGGGAAGCAGGCAAAGGGGATGGAGAGACTGTGGGCTATAGAGAAGCTGTGACATTGTAGGGCACAGAAAAAGTGTCTCCGAGAAGGGCCCAGCCAGCAGAGCCCCACCCCCCCACTCCCGGATCCAGGGCCGTTTCTGGGATCACATTAGGGGAGGCTGGCCTGATTCAGAGCTCGCCCATCCTAAAAAAGATAAATAAATTTCCCGCTGGCCTCAGTGTGGGAGGAATCAAACAACCTGAACAAATACCTCCCACAGCCTCCCTTCCCACACCCCGCCCTCATCCCCGGACAGGTGGGGAAAGGGCTGCTATGACCAGCTTTGTGGCCTTGGTCAAGTCACTTCCTCCATCCCTTTTTGCCTTTATAAACGGAGAGTCTGGGGCTGGAAGCCATGGAAGTCCCTCCAGTGGAAAGATGGTCAGAGCTGGGAATGAATGGGACGTTAAGAGTCACTCCAAATGAGACCAACCCAGATTTGGTGGGTCAGTTAAGCTCATCCCGGAACATTTTGGACCTCGTCAGTAAACATACTGTGTATTAATGCGTGGCTGGGTGTGGGCCAATCTGAAAGAAAGCCATCCGCTAAGAGGGTGGGAGGTGAGGAGTGGGCTGCTTCTGTGAGAGGCCAGGAGAACAGGGAGCAAGAGGGTTTCCCAGGAGGGTCCCTGATGTGAGATCAATGACCAGACAGGGTGCTGCGACAGAAGAGGATAGCATAAAGGCCTGACAGCTTGGTGGAGGGTACTAGTGCTGGGAAGAGCACAGTTTGAGGCTGGCTGTGTTACTCCAAGCCAATTAAACTCTCCGACCTCCTTCTGAACAGGCAAAATGGAGGAGCGGAAACCAACTTCCCTGGGTTGTGGTAATACGAATTCAATAAATTGATGTACCTGCTTGACTCTTCATGGATAAGAAATCGGTGTGTGTGTGTGTGTGTGTGTGTGTGTTTCCAGTTCAGGAATGTCATGTTCATATTGCTTTATCTTCTTGTTTGGGGTGGCGCTGAGCGGAGGACGTGTCGGGAATGGCTGTATTTTGCTGCCTGTCACTCTTGCCTTCCAGTTTTAACCAGTCTCTGAATCCCTGTGTCAGACTCAAATTATTGCAGATAATTAAATATACAACATAACGCGTTGTTCTTTTAAAAAATGACACTGAAATAAAATAAAACATCCCTCAATTCATTGAAATAGCCTGCAATAAAACACTGTGGAAGTCAAATTTTTCCTGGAACCTCCACCAGTTACCTGCTGCATCTTTTACAGTTAAAGTTAACACACTCAAAAGGGATGGTATTCCTATCTGGAATTGAGTAATTTGTACTGCCTTTCTGTCTGTCCCAACCCCACCCCCACTTTCCTTATTTCTGTACTTTATTTTCAGAGAATTACAGAGATTCTATGTATGGAAAAATGCATATTTTGACTGTTTTGGTTTTAATAGCCCAAGTTAAACCTATACATTTAATACAATTCCAATAAAATGCCTGTTCAAGGATAGATATGTAACAATGAAGTTTTGGAAGTGAGTTGAATACTGAAAAGAATAAACAAGATGTTGTGAAGGAAAGGAAAAATTTAGACATTTATGAACATGAATAGATGTCACAGTGTAATATTGAGTGAAAAAGTTAGAAGTTAATGAGAGAAGTAGCACTATTCTATTTATACAGATAAAAAAACACAAGAAATACACATATAGTATTCGTAGTATGTTTGCATATTTGCGAGAGACAGTCAAAGAAAGACAATGCGTGTGTGGCCGCAGGAAATGAAAGCGTAGGCAAGAGGAAATGTACGTTTCTGTGGTGGAAGATGATAGACTGAAGAAAGGAAAAAGCTGTGAACTAAGAGTCAAAAATAGTCAAGTTTCGGTCCTAGCTCTGTCACTTACTAAACTGGGTGACCTTAGGCATGTCACTGACCCCGCTTTCCAGTCTTTGGAATGCCCTTCTCATTCAGTTGTTATGAGCTCCAAATGAAATTCTAGACATCAAAGTTTCTTTATAATCTACAAATGCTCTATGAATGCACGATATTATACGTACTGCAGATAACTTATGTGACCCAAACTACATCAGTGCGTCCTAGCACACTACACCTCATACTGAACGGGCCTTCCATATGCCCCATCGCTGCGGTTGGGATCTCCAGATGGAGGGGATCCGAGGCTTGGAGGCGTTTGAGCTCTGGGGAATGGAGGTGAGGTGAGAGTGTGGAGGGTTGGGCAGCATGGTTCATTATCACCTTATCTCCCTTTTCACATTTTTCAGCCCTCACCCACCAGCAGTTTGCCCCTTCCCCCTACTTGGCACTTTCTCTGCTTTGCCTTGACATACATGGCCACTGGAAGAGTGCTCCTGGGCTGTGGGCTGTAGCATTGGAGGACAGTGGGTGGGAAATGGACTGAGATTACAGTGGAAGGGATGTTATTGGGATTCTAAGAAGAATTCTGACCTTCCAAGGCGAGAGGCCCAGTAACATTCTCTCCCCAGAGAAGAGTCCCCTAACACCCTGGGAATGCAAAGGGCTGGGGCAGGGGGTGGTAGAAAAGACACCCCAGCACACCCGAAAGAGGGGGAGTGGGAAAGGAGAAAAAAGAGGTGCGAGAGGGCACAGGGAGAATTCTTATTTCTGCGCTCTCTCTAGAGGAGAGGGGCTTGCATTGCGAAGCTAACGAACTTCTTCCCAAATTCTCTGTGCGGAATTTGGCTGCTCCCAGAGGGGGGTCCTTTCTAACAAGGTGCCCCGGGGCCCTGCCCCTCCCTCCCCAGGAGCTGAAGCCGCGAAAGGTTCGTGGAATATAATGGATCATTTTCCAATTTACCAGGGTCTTAGAGATTACGCCGCTAATCCCATCAAAGACCATCTGCTTACATTGTCCCTCCTGAGCCAAAATAAATAGATCCTTTACTCCCTCCACTTCAACTCCTCTGGGGTATTGTAGCAGGAGAAAGTTCGACAAGGCCCATCCCATTTCCCCCTCCCTCCCGCTGAGGGCTGGACAGAAAAGGAGAAAACAAACTTAGCTTGTCTGAGGTGTGAAAGGTCACTTACGATCCTGACCTGCATTCTTCTCGGGAGCCTGCGACGATGGGAATTGGGGAGAGGGGCGGGCCCCGGGGCTCTGGAGGTCTCTCAGGATCAGCCCCCTGCGGAGGTGTGGGACAGGCTGTTCTGTGCCCCACCGTCCTGCTGTCTCTGCTCTGAGGCCACCTTACCCCAGCCCGTTTTTGGTCCCTTTCTAGTCTTTTTGAGTTTCTTCCACCTATGACTGTTGGGAAATAATTATTAAAATCTAACTTTCGTCCCTCCCTTGGCAAAACTGTGGGAAAAAGGACACGAAAATCCACATAAACACTAATTTGATTCCATCTAAGAGTCATTTGTTCTATAGGTTTTCACATTTACTCTCTCATTTGTTATTACTCTGTTGCAGAAAGTGGCTTCGTAAATGGGGAAGAGAGGGGCTCGGGGGAGTGCCTTCTAGCCCAAGGTCTCAGGGAAGTTGATCACTAGAACCAGGAGCGTGTATGTGCAAACCGGGCTGCAGAAATTAGATTATGCACGTTATATATTAAAAGGTGATAACCGCTATGGACGATAAATGAAATGTAAAGCAGCATAAGGGGACTGGGTGGGGGCCTCACTGAGAAGTTGGCATTGGAGCAAAGACAGAGGAGATAAGAGAGTTATTTGCGAGGAAATCAGGAAAAAGTTCCACACACAAGGAACATCCAGTCTCTTCTCACAGTTTCCTTCTGTCTTGGCTGCCTCTACTCCATTTTGTTCTTCAGTCATCAGTGTTAGCAGCTGTTTTGTAACCTGTTCAGGAACTAGAGGGGCTTCCAGCAACATCTTATCCTTTGCAGGACAATCTGCAGAGGTAGATCTCCCAGACTCTGGCAAACAGCTGCCTGTTGGGGATAACTCTGCCCTAGACGCATCTGGTCTCCTGTAAAGACAGGTTTTACTTTAGAAAAGGAGCATAGGGTGACAGGAACAACATAGGCATCGGAGTCAGGCAGATCTCATTTTGAATGAAGCTCAGCTCTGCTACTTATGAGTTGTGTCATCCTGGGTATGGCTCCTGGACTCTCTGTTTCTCCATTTCCTCATCTGTAAAACAAGGATCATGCCTACCTCATAAGGCTGCTGGGGAAATGTACGGTTCCTGATGGGTGCCCTGCACAGAGCACTGTGTGAGATAGAGTAGAGAATGGGTCCCAAACCACAGAGAAGTTAGAATTTGCTTAAGAAATTCAACAGGGATATGTAAAGCACTGCATTTAGAGACAAAATATAAATTTTCTAGTTACAAGATTTGTTCATTTGACAAGTGTTTGCTGGATGACTCTATGGACCAGGTACTAAGGGACATACGGGAAAGGAGACATCTGCCCTAATTAAAGATCAAAAACAAAGCCACAAATTATTGCTCAGAAAATATAGATAGAAATTCTATGGAGAGAGAAAGAGATCATGTTCAATGGGGGTAATGTAGAATCAGGAAAGGTTTCACTAAAGAGGTGGGCATGAGCTGTGTGGTCTTTGAAGGAAGGATAGGACCTGAACATGCAGAGCCTAGGATAAAGCAGTGCGTGTGAAAGACCAGGCTTGACAGTAATGCATATGGGAAAGACCTGAATATTTAGGTAACCATAAGCTCAATATGAGCCAGTAACGTGATGGAACTGCTAAGACCTAATGTGATCTTTGGCTCTGGGAAGAAGAATCACATTCCAATCAAGAAAGCTGAAGACTGTTACTGTACTTGTAACTGACTCCATCTGAAGCAAGATACTGACATATAAGAGAGCACTGAGAAAACGATTAACCAAATGTCTGTCGAGAGGGCTCTGCCATATATAAGGGATGTGGTCATGGGCAGGTTACTTCACCTCTCTCATCTTCATTTCCCTTATCAATGAAACCAGAACAAAGTGTATTGCACAGGGTTCATAGTGAGGGTTAAATGAAGTTGTATAAGAATACCTACAAAAGTGCCTGACACATGGGAAATACTTCAACTGATTCCTGAAAAAGAAGTCTTCATTAAGTGAAGGATTGTGATCAAACTGATCCTGGAGCTATGGTATCTGTCTTTAACTATTTAATGGGCAATCCGCATAGAAGAGGGGCAGACTTATTGAATGGTACAGGAGGAGAATCAGTGAGTGGAAACGAGAAGGAACCACATTAGGTCTTGGCATAAAGAAGAATGTACAAATGGTCAGAAAAGACCAAATACAGAGAATGTTTAGTCAAGAACGGCCACCAATTCTTGGTGATTTTAGAACAAGATTTAGAAGAATGAATTTCTGTTTTGGGTAAGTGATTGAACTACCTGATCTCTTAGTGGTATGTGCCTGTAGTCCCAGCTACACTGGAGGCTGAGGTGACAGGGTCGCTTGAGCTTGGGTGGTTAAGGCTGCAGTAAGCTGAAATCACACCGCTGCACTTTAGCCTGGGTGACAGAGCAAGAACCAATCTCTAAATAAATAAATAGATAAACAAAATAAAAACTAAAATTTGAACTAGCTGATTTCTAACATTCTTTCCAATGTCAAAGTTCTAATACAAAGCAGTGAATATGTCAACTTACATTACAAATTTTAAGCTTCCTCAAAGTTTCATGAAGGTAGGGATCATGCCCATGTGGCCCATTTCTTCATCAACGGCCCAGAAGAGTACTGGGCATATAACATGCATTTTGTAAATATTTGTTTAATGAATAAATGAATGGAATAAATAATGCATGTCAAAGTTCTTGTACACTGGAAAAGACTGCAGATAGTTATAAGTAGCCATGATAATCACTAACTTTTTTTTTCTTTTTCTTTTTTTTTTGAGACGGAGTCTTACTCTGTCACCCAGGCTGGAGTGCAGTGGCGCGTTCTCGGCTCACTGCAACCTCCGCCTCCTGGGTTCAACCGATTCTTTGCCTCAGCCTCCCAAGTAGCTGGGATTACAGGTGCGTGCCACCACATCTGACTAATTTTTGTATTTTTAGTAGAGACGGGGTTTCACCAGGTTGGCCAGGCCGATCTCGAACTCCTGACTTCAGGTGATCCGCCCACTTCAGCCTCCCAAAGTGCTGGGATTACAGGCGTGAGCCACTGTGCCCGGCTGATAATCACTTTTTTTAGCGTTCTGTTACAAGTGCTTTATATGCATATTATAAACACAGTGTTACAGGAGCTCGGTGTAAAAAGCACAATGCTCACTACTTCTCCTCCCTCACCATGGGAAGAAGGGATTTCTTCTTGGAGGAAACAGGAAAGGCCAGGGAATTACCACCCACAGAAGAGATGACAGAGGGTAAGGTGGTGGTCTTGGTTCCATTGTGCTAAAGGAAACTGGGAGGGGCATGGCTGGGCTGCATATCCACTGATGGCTGCTAAAATAGGACACTGAACCAAACAACATTAGGAATGGAGATGATACAGAGAGGCGGTTTTGTCTTAGAGTTACAAACCAAAGCAGAGTGAAGCTAAGAAGGGGGCATCTTTCTGCTGGCACTATGTTCATGACTCAGAAGGCTTGCATTATGGTGGCCAAGGCATGATCAACTCCCTGTAGCCGCCTACTACCACAGTAACTTTTTAGGGTTTCCTGACTGAGAATTTATTCAAAAGCCCTTGGCTTTTGGCAGTGCGTTCTCTCCTGTATCACAGAACCAATACTTGGTGAAAAAATACAATGAAGAGTTTCCAGTAGTTACACAGCCTGATTTCTGCTTTGCTTTTGCTTTGCTGAGAAGAGCTATAGTCACAGTCTCTCTCTCTCTCTCTCAATAAATTGGAGGAGAGGGGTCTGTGGTGTCTTGAGGAAGAAACGAGTGAAGCAGTAACTTCCCCAGGGTACTATCATTTGATTAATAAAAAACTGCTAGGCCAAGCGCGGTGGCTCACTCCTGTAATCCCAGCACTTTGGGAGGCTGAGGTGGGAGGATCACTTGAGGTCAGGAGTTTGAGACTGGCCTTGCCAACATGGTGAAACCCCATCTCTACTAAAAATACAAAAATTAGCCAGGCGTGGTGGCACACACCCATAATCCCAGCTACTCAGGAGGCTGACTCAGGAGTCAGGAAAATCTCTTGAACCCAGGAGGCAGAGGCTGCAGTGTGCCGAGATCGCGTGACTGCACTCCAGCCTGGGCGATAGAGCAAGACTCCATCTCAAAAAAAAAAAGAAGAAGAAGAAGAAGAAAAATTCTGTCACCAGATCTTTTCCCAATCAGTGTAGATTGGGTAACCCGATCTAAATGCCTTCTCACCCTAATCCAGATTTCTCATGCAATGTTGCCATTTTTTTTTCCTTTTGTATGCCCTTTTTGGAGACGCAGAACTCTAATTCCACGGGCTATCTGAAAAGAAGAAACCTTAGGTAATAAGTATTTGGCTCCCCCAGGTTTTCTCTTCCTTGCCTGCTTCAATGTCTTTATCACCGAAGAGAGTGCATCATTTGAAAAGACAGATATAGAAGGGGAAAGGGTGCTTAAAGTCTGGGGAATACAGAGGAGGTGCCCCTCCTGGGGCAGCCCCCCGGATTGGAAGAAGTGCTGGTCTTCTCTTGGTTTGTTGCTTTGTGCTGCCACCTAGTGTCCCAAGACCTTAAAATATCATACCTATATTTCATTCATTCAGATTCACTGATTCTTTCCATCTTTCAGCAAAATATATTAAACTTTCCCTCTGGCCAGCTATGAAGGCAAGTTGCCCTACCCTGACAGTTGTTTCTAGGAATTCCTGTTGTCACTCTGTTCTAGACAGTTCCCTTGCTATCCTTTGCTTTCTGTGAAAAGTGACTTTAACCTTTCTCTGAATATTCCAGGTAAATTTAATTCTAGTATTTCTTGCTATGGTTCCGACTCATTCCCTTCTGTTAGCGTAAGTGGAGACTAGGTGCTCTGTAATCCCTTCCTAACAATCCATTTCCAGTCAAGGCTCTGGCTGGATGAGAGTGTCCACTGAAGACAGCAGGAGAGAGAAATGACACAGTGTGAGGTTAGACAATGCTGCCACCTATTTGACACTTTATAAAGAGGGTCTGTATATGTCAGGATATTTCATTTTTAAAGCACCCTACCGAGGGTCACGGGGCATGTATTAGCATTCCCATTTCACAGGTGAGGAAACAGGCTAAAGAAAGTCAATAGCTGGGCATGGTGGCATGTGCCTGTGGTCCTAGCTACTTGGGAGGCTGTGGTGGGAGGATCACCTGAGCCCAGGAGGTTGAGGTTGTGGTGAGCTGAGATTGGGCCACTGCACTCCAGCCTGGACAACTAGAGTGAGACCCTGTGTCCAAAAAAAAAGAAAAAGAAAAAGATAAAAGAAAGAAAGAAAAGAAAGTCAAGCAGTTGATTAACAGGGATGTAGTGGAAAAGCTGAGCAAGTAACAGGTTTCCTGGCTCTCATTCAGGGTATATGTCTTTTTTTTTTTTTTTTTTTGAGATAGAGTCTTGCTCTGTTACCCAGGCTGGACTGTGGTGGCACGATCTCGGCTCGCTGCAACCTTTGCCTCCCGGGTTTAAGTGATTCTCCTGCATCAGCCTCCTGAGTAGCAGGGATTACAGGTGTGCACCACCATGCCCAGCTAATTTTTTGTATTTTTAGTAGAGACGGGGTTTCACCACGATGGGCAAGCTGGTTTCGAACTCCTGACCTCAAGTAATCCGCCCACCTCGGCCTCCCAAAACGCTAGGATTACAGGCGTGAGCCACTGCGCCCAGCGGAGGGTATGTCTTTACAGCAGGCTGTCCAACATGAGAGAATGGAAACCTAGAATAGAGAGCTCCTCCCAGGCAGGGAGGAGAAGACAGGCAGAGGGCAGCGGTGTCACAAGCCATGTTCCAGAGGGGAGTGGATATGGCCTGGAGAGTGAGGAGCGTTTTTTCCTGCCTGAGTTGAGTGAGACTCCTTCTGTGGCACAAATGCTCCTCCTGGTGGCCGCACCAGGCTATGGCAGGGAAGAGGAACGGCAGGAGATCGGCTGGAGGGGCTGAGCTGGGTAGGGAAGAAAGTCCTGGAAGTAGCATCATTTAATCGACATTGATGTGAATTTCCAGAAACGCAGACATATTCATACTCAAGTGTAAACAGATAAAACCCAGTTTGAATGTATTTTATTTATTCCCATGATTACTATACCTAACATTTATTAAGCTCTTCATCTTTACTAGGCACCGTTCTAGGTGTTTTACTTGCATTGTATTTAATCCTCTCAACTCCATGAGGAGGTTAACCAATGGGCATTGAATCGCACAAGCAGAAAGTGGTGGAGGCAGGACTTGAACCCAGATCTGCATGACTTCAAAGCCCAGAACATGACTTCCCTCTTCCCAACATTCAGGACACAGCTGACTGTCAAAGTGGGCAGAATTTATTTATGTCAGAATCCAATGGAAAAAAAATAGTCTCTCGTTTTAGGGGTATCCCTGATGTATTCCAGCTTCCAAGTACTGATTCCCTCCTAAAAGGCAATTCAGGTCAGAAATACAGCACAACAGCTCACCTGACAGAACCTGGAATGCAGAAGTGGAAGGATTAGCAAGAGTGGACTGAATGTTTGATTAAGTAGAATCAGTCAAACTAAAATTGGTACATTGTACATGCCTACTCTGGACACTGCTTAGTGGGGGAGATAATGTTCAAGATACAAAGATAACTAAGAAATAGTTCATATCCTCTGAGAACATAAAAGACTTAGAGGGGGAGACAAACATTTACAAAAGTATCTCTGAGATGAGGAAAAATATGGTTTAAAAAAAGGCAGAGCCGAGCGCGGTGGCTCACGCTTGTAATCCCAGCACTTTGGGAGGCCGAGACGGGCGGATCATGACGTCAGGAGATCAAGACCATCCTGGCTAACATGGTGAAACCCTGTCTCTACTAAAAATACAAAAAAAATTAGCCGGGCGCGGTGGCGGGCGCCTGTAGTCTCAGCTACTCAGGAGGCTGGGGCGGGAGAATTGCTTGAACCCAGGAGGCGGAGCTTGCAGTGAGCCAAGACTGTGCCACTGCACTCCAGCCTGGGTGATAGAGCGAGACTCCATCTCAAAAAAAAAGGCAAAAATACTAAAAGTGGGAGTTGGAAGAGGTAGACCTAAATGACTCCTTGGAAGATTTGAAAGGGTTTTCTGGCCAGGTGTGGTGGTTCAAGACTGTAATCCCAGTACTTTTGAAGGCTGAGGAGGGAGGATCTCTTGGGCTCAGGAGTTCGAGGTTGCAATGAGCTATGATTACGCCAGTGCATTCCAGCCTTAGTGAACAAGTGAGACCCTGTCTCAAAATTTAATTATTAATTATCATTATTATTTTTTGAGGTGCAGTTTTGCTCTTGTTGCCCAGGCTGGAGTGCAGTGGTGTGATCTTGGCTTACCGTGACCTCCACCTCCCGGGTTCAAGTGATTCTCCTGCCTCAGCCTCCCAAGTAACTGGGATTACAGGCATGCGCCACCACACTCGGCTAATTTTGTATTTTTAGTAGAGATGGAGTTTCTTCATGTTGGTCAGGCTGGTCTCGAACTCCCGACCTCAGGTGATCCACCCACCTTGACTTCTCAAAGTGCTGGGATTACAGGCGTGAGCCACCACGTCTGGCAATTAATTTTTAAAAAGAAAGGGTTTTCTGTGGAGGTGGCAGCTGAACTGGGCTTTAAGTATTGGTAGGATTTCAACAGACACATATGAGAGGGGGATTAGATAGGGAAGAAAGGGAATTACAGAGAAGCAATAGTAAGAACAAAGACTTGGGTCATGGGGGGAAGTGCAGGGCATGCTGAAAACTTGTGTTCTTGGCTAGATGGAATATAAGGTTCACCAAGGGCATAGGCAGGAGATAAGGCTGGATTGGAGGGTAGAGAGCCTTGGACACCAGG
>NW_012121487.1:3635705-3638110 GCF_000951035.1 Colobus angolensis palliatus
TTAGCCAGGATGGTCTCGATCTCCTGACCTCGTGATCTGCCCGTCTCGGCCTCCCAAAGTGCTGGGATTACAGGCTTGAGCCACCGCGCCCAGCAGCAGCTATTATTTTTATGGTTTTGAACATGATGACTAAAAGTTTGATGATGACATTGACCAAAATGGGAAACACAGTGGGAGGGGCGGGTTTTTCTCTTTGTCTGTGTGTGGCAGTGGGAATGGTGGGGGAAACTGGCTAACAAATTCAGTTTGAGATCTGTGGAATTTGAGGAATCACATTCAGGTAGAGCTATCTAGGAGGCAACTACATAATTTGGGTCTGGGATTCCATTTGGGCTATGAATCAGCAAGATAAAGGAGAAAACTGAAGCCACAGGATCAGGTGAGAAAACCCAGAGGGAAGGAAGAGCTAGGAGAGTTACAGTTGAGACTCATGAACATGGCCTGCAGGACTGCAGGATCCCAGCCGCCACTGAGAGAGGAGAATCAGGAGAGGGCGAACCATGCAGCCAGGAGAAGACAGCCTCAGGAGGGAGGGCAGGGACCTGCACCCCACACTACCACGAGGTGAAGAACAAGGCTTTTGATAGGGCTTTAAAGTTGCCTGGGACCCTGAAGACTTCAATTTCAGGAGTAAGGAGCTGGACCCCAGAATTCAAGATGCTGAGAGGTACATGAGAGTCAATAGACACTTCTCAGCACTCTAAAGTTTGATGGTGGCTGGGCGTGGTGGCTCACGCCTGAATCTCAACACTTTGGGAGGCTGAGGTGGGCAGATCACCTGAGGTCAGGAGTTCGAGACCAGCCTGGCCAACATGGTGAAACCCCATCTCTACTAAAAATACAAAAAAATTAGCCAGGCGTGGTGGCAGACACCTGTAATCCCAGCTACTCAGGAGGCTGAGGCAGGAGAATCGCTTGAACCTGGGAGGTGGAGCTTGCAGTGAGCCAAGATTGCGCCACTGCGCCCCAGCCTGGGCAACAGAGCAAGACTCCATCTCAAAAAAAAAAAAAGACCAGGTGTGGTGGCTCATGCCTGTAATCCCAGCACTTTGGGAGGCCAAGGTGGGCAGATCACCTGAGGTCAGGAGTTCGAGACCAGCCTGGCCAACATGGTGAAACCCCATCTCTACTAAAAATACAAAAAAATTAGCCAGGCGTGGTGGCAGACACCTGTAATCCCAGCTACTCCAGGGGCTGAGGCAGGAGAATCGCTCGAACCTAGGAGGTGGAGCTTGCAGTGAGCCAAGATTGCGCCACTGCGCCCCAGCCTGGGCAACAGAGCAAGACTCCATCTCAAAAAAAAATTGATGGTGAAGGAAGGAGAAAAGAATGTGGTAGTTTGAGGATAATGGAATTCTTTTTCTTTCTTCTTGAATAGAAGAGATTTAAATATGTTTCTGGCAGAGAGAAGAAATTAATACTCTGTTAATGGGAGGCAGCAATGGCATAACACAAATGCAAAGGTTAGGGGAGGCAAGAAGGACAAAGTGCTTTTTAAAAGTCAATCTCAGCAAGGAGGGGGAAGATAATCTCTCAGAGACAGGAATTTAGGAAGAGAGGGAGTTAGAGGAAGATACTAAAGAGTTACAAAAAAATTATTTTGGGGCCGAGCGCAGTGGCTCACACCTGTAATCCCAGCACTTTAGGAGGCCAAGGCAGGCGGATCACAAGGTCAGGAGATGGAGACCATCCTGGCAAACACAGTGAAACCCCATCTCTACAAAATTAGCCGGGCGAGGTGGCGGGCGCCTGTAGTCCCAGCTACTCGGGAGGCTAAGGCAGGAGAATGGCATGAACCTGGGGGACGGAGCTTGCAGTGAGCTGAGAGATCCGGCCACTGCACTCCAGCCTGGGCGACAGAGTAAGATTCCGTCACACAAAAAAAATAAAATTATTTTGGAAGCTTGCGCAGGTTGGCCTAGAAACCTCTATGAACAAGAGCAGCAACAGTGGGGTTAGAGGAAAGTGGAGAAGATTGGGAATTATCCTTATGGGAAATTGGTCCCTCCTCTCTGCCTTTCAATTAAGTTATGTGTCCCAGGGGAGTTGTGAGGGTACTTGGAAGGGAATGATGAAGGATTTAGGGAAAAGGTGTGGCTGAGAGTTGGAGGGTCAGATATAATCTACTACAATGGCAAAAATTAAAAATGATAATATCCATATTGGCAAGGATGTTATCATATACTGCTGGTATAATTTTTCTGGAAGGCCAATTTGGCAAAATGTATTAAAATATTTTCAGGGGGCCAGGCGTGGTGGCTCACGCCTGTAATCCCAGCACTTGGGGAGGCCGAGGCGGGTGGATCATGAGGTCATGAGATCGAGACCACCCTGGCTAACATGGTGAAACCCCATCTCTACTAAAAATACAAAAAAATTAGCCGGGCATGGTGGCGGGTGCCTGT
>NW_012121487.1:3639360-3705490 GCF_000951035.1 Colobus angolensis palliatus
CAGTACATGGTTAGAAGATAATACTTATCAGGCACTAAAAATGTAGAAAAGTATTTATTGGCATGATCAAATGATCATGGCATTAGTAAGTGTAAAAGAAAACATAATATAATACATAAAATATAAGTATGTTCCTATTCTTTTAAATACCTACTTGTCTACATACACAGATACATGCACACACACACATATTTAGAGAGAGGGAGGCAAGGAGAGAGAGAGGTATCTGGCTTGAGCAGCTGGGGATGTAGTGCGACCATTAGCTAAGACAAAGAATTTAGGAGAAATTAGCAGTGTTGGTGCTGAAAATTCAGAGTTCCTGTTAGGTTTAACCTGTGAAATATCCTAGGGATATGCCATAAGCAGGGCTGCACACATAGGTCTGAAGCTCGAGAGAGATTTCAGCTATAGACGTAGATTAGGAGCCATCAGCCTCTAGGGGTTGCTTAAAACTAAGGAGTAGATGATACTGCCCTGAAAAGGAGTGACAGACTGGATTAAGAAAATGTGGCACATACACATCATGGAATACTATGCAGCCATAAAAAAGGATGAATTCGTGTCCTTTGTAGGGACATGGATGCAGCTGGAAACCATCATTCTCAGCAAACTATCGCAAGAACAGAAAACCAAACACCGCATGTTCTCACTCATAGGTGGGAATTGAACAATGAGATCACTTGGACACGGGAAGGGGAACATCACACACTGGGGCCTATTGTGGGGGAGGGAGGGGGGAGGGATTGCATTGGGAGTTATACCTGATGTAAATGATGAGTTGATGGGTGCTGATGAGTTGATGGGTGCAGCACACCAACATGGCACAAGTATACATATGTAACAAACCTGCACATTGTGCACATGTAACCTAGAACTTAAAGTATAATAAAAAAAAAAAAAAAAAAGGAGAGAGGGCAGTCAAAGACAGACCGCCACCTCCATCCTCAGCAAGGAAACAATACTATTTACAAGGGGGGCAAAAGGAGTAGAGCCTGCAAAGAATAGTCTCTAAGATTGCTAGCAATCTATAGTTCTACTATCCCAGCCGACTACTGGAAACATGTAACCTTGTTTCCACTTTATTGATAAAATGCTCAGGAGCTCTCCTCCATCACCTTTCTTCACTCAAGGGTCTGTGTATAATTATGACTCATGCCTTTAACCCTTCTGCCTAATTCAGAGGTGACTTCTCACCTCCTTGTAAAGGCCAACCAATTCCTTGAATCCGCTAACTTCTCAATTGTCTCCCGTCACCTCTGCTGGTGTGCTCTGGGGTGTTCTCTTTATCAAACATTTTCAGCATCTCCTATGCCACTAGTTTTGTCTCCTTTACTTACAAATATGCCAGGATTTTCTCAATCCTGAGAACTCTAACTGGCATGATTGTCTCCAATATTTCCTGCTGTTTCCTCCCTATAGTGCCAAACTTCTCCAATGCATGGTTTACACTCGCTCCACGGCCATCTTCCTTATAAACCACGGCAATGTCAACCAACTCCCTAAACTGAAACTGCACCCTCAAAAGTTACTAGTAATCTCCTTATCTTAAAATCCAGTGGGTTTCATTTGGCCACCACAGTCTTTGATCTTTCTGCAAATTTGATGACGCTGACCATCCTTCTTTCTTGAAAACTCTTTCCGGGCCGGGCGCGGTGTCTCAAGCCTGTAATCCCAGCACTTTGGGAGGCCGAGACGGGCGGATCACAAGGTCAGGAGATCGAGAGCATCCTGGCTAACACGGTGAAACCCCGTCTCTACTAAAATACAAAAAATTAGCCGGGCGTGTTGGCGGGCGCCTGTAGTCCCAGCTACTCGGGAGGCTGAGGCAGGAGAATGGCGTCAACCCGGGAGGCGGAGCTTGCAGTGAGCTGAGATCCGGCCACTGCACTCCAGCCTGGGCGACAGAGCGAGACTCCGTCTCAAAAAAAAAAAG
Source organism: Colobus angolensis palliatus (assembly GCF_000951035.1). NCBI lineage: Eukaryota > Metazoa > Chordata > Mammalia > Primates > Cercopithecidae > Colobus > Colobus angolensis. The sequence continues at coordinate 3,641,294 of NW_012121487.1, forward strand.
AAAAAAAGAAAACAGAGGAGAGTGAGGAGATAATCAACGGGGCAAAGTCCTGGAAGTACCAGGAAGGGTTGGGATGCATATCACAGAGCTGCTATGAACAGAGAGAGGGAGCTCTTCCACTAACATCATACTTAAGCATGTATGATTTGACGGTGAAAAAGAGTTCCTCCTTTGGTACTATACTGGAGAGGTTATGGATAGGTGGCCCAAATATTCTGCCTAATGATGTGTGTTTTTTTTTTTTTTTTTTGACCTGCACAGAATTGTAAAGTAATCTGAACTTGTTGCTAACACTTATAAACAATGAGATTTCAAATAAAAATCTGTATTACCAGCTTCTTAAAAACTAGGCCAGGGATGGTGGCTCATGTCTGTAATCCCAGCACTTTGGGAAGCCAAGGTGGGCGGATCATCTGAGACCAGGAGTTTGAGATCAGCCTGGCCAACATGGTGAAACCCTGTCTCTACTAAAAATACAAAAATTAGCCAGGTGTGGTGGTGTGCGCCTGTAATCCCAGCTGCTCAGGAGGCTGAGCAGGAGAATTGCTTGAACCCAGAAGGCGAAGGTTGCAGTGAGGCGAGATCATGCCACTGTACTCCAGCCTGGTGACAGCCAGTCTGTCTCAAAAAAACAAAAAACAAAACCAACAATAACAAACAAACAAAAACCCGGAAGATGTGGCAACACTCACATCGATAACATAACACAGCTGACTTTAGATGGGCCATGGCCTCTCCAGTCTCCACAACTCCCTTATGCTTACCACTGGACCACTTCACTCATTTGCATGGTAGTCCTCTCAGCATCTGATTCTGTCACTCCTTCTATTATTATCTCCCCTGCTTTTCAGACTGACTCTTCCATGTTACTTGCAGTGGCTTCTCTCTCTCTTGTATTGGATAGCTAGATGTTACTTCTGTTCTCAGTCTTTTTGCACATGTTTTTCCTCTGAAAACTTGTTCAGCTTCCATGGAGATCGCTTGCAACTCGGTATTATAAAATCATTTAATATTGAAGTTGAAAAGGAATTTAGAAATCAAATAATTCAGTCTTCTCAATCTGTGAAACCTTGTCGGGTAACAGAATTCTGTAACTCAAAAGAAATTTAGAAATTAACCAGCAGCTTAATTTACAAATAAGGAAATTGAGGTCTCAGAGAGATTAAGCAATACTTTCTACCTCACTACACAATTCTGAGCAATTCAATACACATTTACTGGGCTCCTACTTTCTGCAAGGCACTGTGGGGGAATATAAAGTTGAACAAGGTAGAATTCCTTCCTTCAAGAAAGCCACTTCTGTTGGAGCAGACAGACATGCATACAATGTAAAATGTAGTAAGTCCTATAATAGAAAAACGAACATAATGTGGGACAACAGAGGGAAGCAAAGTTTCTTATTTTATTTTATTTTATTTTTGAGACGGACTCTCGCTCTGTTGCCAGGCTGGAGTGCAGTGGTACCATCTTGGCTCACTGCAACCTCTGCCTCCTGGGTTCAAGTGATTCCCCTGCCTCAGCCTCCCAAGTAGCTGGGACTACAGGCGTCCGCCACCATGCCCAACTAATTTTTTGTATTTTAGTAGGGACGGAGTTTCACCACGGAAGCCAAGTTTTAATACTGGATATCTGTTTTTTTAACTAGATGAGTAGGATCTTAAGAAGGGGATGGGCACATTCTTCCTTAGAGCTATCATTGTGTGTATATATCTTTAGTATATGAGGGAATAGACTTAGGCAAATGAAGGGATTTTTCCAAGATGACACTGTTAATTAAAGACAAGGTTAGGTCTAGAAATCAGGTCTCCTAACTCCAACTCCAGTGCTCTTTCCCTTATATTTTTGTATCTTTAGTAGAGACGGGGTTTCACCATGTTGCCCAGGCTGGTCTCGAACTCCTGGACTCAAGTGACCCACCCGCCTCGGCCTCCCGAAGTGCTGGGATTACCGGCGTAAACCACCACGCCTGGCTGGCTTTCCCTCTGTTCAACTGTGTAATGTACTGGGGTGGGAGGCTGTGATTCCATTATCATCTTTTAAATTACATTTTATACATACAAAAGAATAATTATAATGTATATATGTGTTATATACATAATTAGATGAATACCCATAAATCTACCATTTATCCCAAAAACTGCACCATTACCAATGGCATCCACCTGTGTGTTTTTTTTCCTCCCATCCCCAATCTCTCTATGGTAACTATTAATACATTTTGTGCTTATCATTCCTTGCTTTTCCCAAAGTTTTATCATATACAAGTAAACCCTATATTGCTTAATTTTGCTTGTTTTGGAACTCCTGGGCTCAGGTGATCTTCCCGCCCTGGCCTCACAGACTGTTGGGATTACAGGCGTGAACCACTGAGCCTGGCCTGTTCCTAAGATTGATCCACTCCAATTACGTACTTCGCACCCATTTTCCAAGCCTCATCTTCTTCACGCTGCCTTCAGATCACAGGAGCACAAAGTGGCCTGTCCCGTTTCTGAACGCCTCTAGCACCCATTGTCTATTAAAAAAAAAATTTAAAAAGACTGAAACCGCCTTTTCCTTGATCTTATGTGCTGTTAGGCCAACTAAACACAAGCTCCTGGAGAGCAAGGAAACTGTGAAACTGCTTATCATGGTAAAAGAGCACTGAATGGAGCCAGGAGCAGTGGCTCACGCCTGTAATCCCAGCACTTTGGGAGGCCGAGGCGGGCGGATCACCTGAGGTCAGGAGATCAGACCATCCTGGCTAACATGGTGAAACCCTGTCTCTACTAAAAATACAAAACCTTAGCTGGGCGTGGCGGCGGGCGCCATAGTCCCAGCTACTTGGGAGGCTGAGGAAGGAGAATCGCTTGAACCCGGGAAGCAGGGGTTGTAGTGAGTCAAGATCGCGCCACTGCACTCCAGCCTGGGCGATAGAGCAAGACCCTGTCTCAAAAAACAAAATAAAAACAAAGAGCATTGAATGGGGAGTTGGGTCGCCTGGGTTCCAGGCCATTTCATCTTGACAGGCAGTGTCCTTGGACTCGTCCCCTTCACCTTCCTGAGCGTCAGCTTCTTGCCAACCTTTTTTTTGCGTGTGAAGAACTTCTGAGACAATGGATATAACGTGCTTCGTAAACTGCGAAGCACCCTCCTCAAATTAATGTTCGTGCCATCGTTGGTACCCCGCTCCTAGAGGGGCCACTGCACAAAGACCCAGGCCAGTGACTCGCTGTGTTTGGTCGTGTCGCCCCCGAGGCAGAGGCCAAGATGCTTCCTTTCTTCTGGATCTCCCTGGCAGCGCGAGGTCCCGAGGCAGTGTTGACTGAGGTTAGGAGTTCAGGAAAACGGCCAGGAGGACAGAGGGCGCTGTCCCCCTCGAACTGAGCAGGGCTTTAGATTTAGAGGAGGTGCTAGATTTACGCATGCGCACCCTCTCTGGGAAGACCTTGAGAGACCCAGCCAAAATTGGCTCTCTCGGCTCGGTTTTTCCCCATCTAGGGCTACATCTTCTGGGTGCGCATGCGTCCTGCCCGGGTGCAGTTGGCTGATGATTCCGTCTGTCACTGGCAGAGCCAGCCGAGTGAGGCTGAGGTTCCGCTTCCCGCCCATGGGCAGGGGCGCGGAGAGTGGACTGGGGTCTTTGTCCGCACCCACTGCAGTGTTGGACAAGCGGATTGAGGCGCCTTCCCGGCCGCGGGCCGCAGGCTTGGAAGCGTTGGTTGGCCGAACCATTGCCTCATTTGCCTTGTCACAGCCGGGAGGACGCCGGGGGAGAGGGGTGAAGGGGCTGCCACGTAGGGCGGCGGGACTGGCGCTGCATCCGAGCGGGGTCCGAGGGCCAGTTGCCAATCAGCCATTTATTGAGCGTCTCCTGTGTGCCATACACATAGGAATATGGCGATTTCTCCCTTCGGGGAGTTTACAGCATAGAGGAGATTGAACAAGTGACTTTATTGCCTTCCCTCGACCTCCCTTCTACCCCTTCGCCTTAGATGGATATTTTCTCTTTCTGAACCCGGAACCGCTCCCTCCTCCCCGCCCGGCTATAGCTGGCAGGGCAGGGATTGGATGCCACGGCCGGCGCCAGGCTTCGCTCTCCGCCGAGGGTAGTGACACAGGCGAGGACGTTCCCCGCAGGTCACGTGAGGGCGGGGCCTGGCGGGCTCGTGACCTTCCCGTAGGCGGGGTCCCTCTCCTCCCAGCTCCGGCCGGCGTCGTGGTAACCAGCTTTTATGGGGCACGTGGCGGCTGATGCGCAGTAAATAGGAGTGACTCTCCCCTGCGAAGGCGGGACCGCACTTTATGAGACCAAACAAACTGCCTGAGCGAAGCCCTTGGAGCTGTAAACAATTGGCAGCAAGTACAAAACAAAGGTGGCAGGGTGGAGAGGGTGACGGGGAGGGGGGCGGGGGCATTGTCAAATATAAATCAGTCCGACTGGAAGCACTAAATCCTGAGGCCCCCCCCACCCAGGCTGATCTGAACTAGACCTAGCTGGGAGAAGAGCGGGAGGCTGTAGGAGCCTCCTAGTGCCTCCTTTTCCTCTTGGGCCTCTGGTTTACCAACTGTGAAATAGGGCAGGGGAATGGACTTTGGGCAGTGACACAGTGATTTAAGACTGCAAACAGAGTGCCGGGCACGGTGGCTCAGGCCTGTCATCCCAACACTTTGGGAGGCTGAGGCGGGCGGATCACGAGGTCAGGAGTTCGAGACCAGCCTGACCAATATGGTGAAACCCCATCTCTACTAAAAACAGAAAAATTAGCCAAGTGTGGTGGCGCGTGCCGGTAATCCTAGCTACTCAGGAGGCTGAGGCAGGAGAATCACTTGAACTCAGGAGGCGGAGGTTGCAGTGAGCCGAGATTGCGCCACTGCACTCCAGCCTGGGTATTGGCTCCAGTAGAATCGAGCCATTCTGAAACCTGGGGTGGGGTCGCCCAAGTGTCCCTTTCACATCCGCTGTTCTGAAACAAGTTTCCACAATCACAAGGCTGGAAAAGTTACTCAGCCCATGGGACTGAGGGGTGTGAGTCAGAAGAAGATGAGCTACAGAGAACTGGTCTGGCAGTCTGGCCTTCTTGGCTGGAACAAATACCACCCTTTGCCTCCCGCCTACCAAGAGCCACCTGCCTCTGGGTACAGGAGCCTAGTGGGTGCTAATTCTTCTGTGGACCCATATCTGAGTCCAGGAAACTGGGACCCTAAGGATCTGTGCTGCTTCAGGAGCTGATCTTGCAGCTGGAAAGTAGAGGAGAAGCTGCAAAAAGTTATATGCTCTTGAGTATTATTTTTAAAAATCTATAGGGTTTGTAGTACTCTCCACAGTTTACAGAGTGCACTTTCACATGCATTATTTCATTTTAGCCCCACTGAACACATACTGTGTGCCAGGCATGGGGCCACATACAAACATGGACAAGGCAGTGCATTTTTTCTTTTCCCCCCAAGACAGAGTCTTGCTCTGTCACCCATGCTAGTGTGCAGTGGCATGATCTCGGCTCACTGCACCCTCCACCTGCCGAGTTCAAGCAATTCTCCTGCCTCAGCCTCCCGAGTAGCTGGGATTACAGGTGCATACCACCATACCCCGTTTTTTGTTTGAAAAGGAGTCTTGCTCTGCTGTTTTTGTTTGAGAAGGAATCTTGCTCTGCTGCCCAGGCTGGAATGCAGTGGCACGATCTCAGCTCACTGCAACCTCTGCCTCCCAGGTTCAAGCGATTCCCCTACCTCAGCCTCCCGAGTAGCTGGGACTACAGGTGCCCGCCACCACACCCAGCTAATTTTTTGTATTTTTAATAGAGATGGGGTTTTACCATGTTGGTCAGGCTGGTCTCAAACTCCTGCCCAGTTTGGCTTCCCAAAGTGCTGGGATTACAGGCGTGAGCCACTGCGCCCGGCCTAATTTTTGTATATTTAGTAGAGATGGGGTTTCACCATGTTAGCCAGGCTGGTCTTGAACTCTGACCTCAGGTAATTCACCCGCCTTGGCCTCCCAAAGTGCTGGGATTACAGGTGTGAGCCACCATGCCTGGCCGGCAGTACATTTTTAAAAGGAGCTTCAGTATGGTTGTAGAGAAAAAACAGAATCTGGTACCTACATTTCCAGGTAAAATGAGGTAGGTGCTATAAAGAAGGGGCAGATTCCTGGCTGGGTGCAGTGGCTCATGCCTGTAATCCCAGCACCTTGGGAGGCTGAGGTGGGCGTATCACGAGGTCAAGATGTCGAGACCATCCTGGCTAACACGGTGAAACCCTGTCTTTACTAAAAATACAAAAAATCAGCCGGGCATGGTGGCGGGCGCCTGTAGTCCCAGCTACTCGGCAGGCTGAGGTAGGGGAATCACTTGAACCTGCGAGAGGGAGCTTGCAGTGAGCCGAGATCACGCCACTGCACTCCAGCCTGGGTGACAGAGACTCTGTCTCAAAAAAAAAAGAAAAAAGTGGGGGGCAGATTCCTAAGACACTTCATTGGAGGATACCACAGCCAGCTAGGCAGGACAGGGGAGGGAGAGAAATCAGGAAAAGTTTCATGATGGGAAAATTGTAGGAGTAAAACCTTAAAGATAGGAAGGGTTTCGAAGATAGAAATAGGCGTGGTAAAGCAGTTTTTTGCTAGACCTCTTCTTACCCAAACCAAGTAAGTTCATCTATTTTCATGTCTTTGACTAGTAGCAGTAGCAAGTGTTCTCTTCAGTATCTACAAAACTCATTTTTTCTCCATCCTTCTGTCTACGCCTTCCTTGGGTGTAGGCTCTCACTATTTCTACTTGTAGAGGATCCTGACAGGCCACTTGCCTCCAATGCGGCATTCCTTTCCAGCTGATTTTCAGCGTTACTGTCAGAGGGCAACTTTTACTGGCAGGAGCTTTCTGAAATGCAAGTTTGGTCAAATCCCTCCTCTACTTAAAATCTTTTGATGACCAAATATCTGCAAAATAAAGTCCAAGTCTTGGCAATCAAGGCCCTTTATAATGGGGCCTCTGCCCACCTGTTCGGTTCTATGTGCTGTTCCTTTGACCTGCATCACTGTATTTGATTTCCTGAAGCCACTATTGTCTCTCCATACCTTATGTGTTATTCCTGCTATAAGGAATGTCTTCCTTACTCTCATTTGCCTAGGCGATTCCTATATGTCTTCAAACTCCAGCTCAAGCACCTCCTCTAAGAAGCCTCCTCTCATTTTCATTAGTCTGGATTTGGGTGTACCACATCTCTGATCTCAAAAGCCCACTTACATTCTTTCTATGTGACATTTAACACAGACTCAAGTATAAACTGTTGGTTCACTTGTCTCCTGTGGCCATTAGACTGTGAATTGCCTAGAGGCAGGAGCTATCTCATTCCTACGTCCCCAGTGCCTAACACAAGGTTTCACAAAGTATAGGTGCTTGATGTTTGTTGGATTTCAGACAGATTATGGCGTGGGCCATACCACAACAGATCTGTAAGGGAACTGATAGGGCTGTCTGGCCTGCCTAGAGTCCAAGGGATGCAGAGGGAGCCATAGGGACTAAACCTGGAAAAGAGGTTGTGCTGGCTCTTTGAAGGCCTTGGGAGCAAGGCCAAGGAGTTAGGACTTTAGATGGTGGGCAGTGGAGAACCATGACATGTTAGATTATCAGAGCTGGGCCAAAGATGGGGAGGATGAATTTAAGAGGGGGAGGGTGGGGGATGAGAGAAAACAAGCAGCTATTAGCTCTGTTTTACAGAAACAGAGGCTTAAGGAGAATGTGACTACCCAAGACCACACAGCTGGTAAGTGGCAGAACTAGGAGTTGAACCAGTTAGTTCTGGACTATGCCAAGTTCAGAGATCCTTGTGCCACACCAACAAGGAGTATACAGTAGATCAGGCTTCAAGGTTGTCCAAGTGTGAGAGGGATACTGTATCAGTCAGGATAGGTTATATGGCAGACACAGTACTCAAAATCACTGTGGTTTAACAAAACACAGTTATTTTCTATTCACACAAAGTCCACTCATGCTGGACAAAACCTTAGGGCAGCTTAGCAGTCTAGGCTGCTTTGATCTGCTAGCGCTCCTCCTCAACATGTGCTTCTGCAATTCCCACAACAGGGAAAGAGTGTTTGGAGAATCAGGCACTAGCTGCATTTCAGAAGGGACACACATTACTTCCCATTATAGGCTACAGCCCAGAACTAGTCCAATAACTCCACTTGACTATACAGGGACTGGGATGCACAGCCTTTTGTGTGTCCAGGAAGGGAAGAGAACTGGAAATATGTGTGGGCAATACTAACGCCCACCCAAGACATCATGGAATGATGGCTATAGGGAAGGAGGCACAGGCCAGTCTGAGGAACCAACTGCAGATGTGCAGAAGAGAGTGGTCCTCTCTTCATGGCTGTGGCTGAGCTACAGTGTACATTTTACCAGTGGGTTCTCACCTGTACCAACATCTGCAGAATTTTGGGAACTACAAGGACAGAGGAGAGGATGACCTCACTCAGACGGTGGTTGGCAAGAGGCGTCAGTTGTTTGCCATGTGGGCCTTTCCATAGGGCTGCTTAAGTATCCCACAGTATGGGATCTGGCTTTCCCCAGGGCAAATGAGGAGATGGGGAGACAGAGAGGGAGAGGGAGGGGGAGGGGGACAGGAGGGAGAGGGGAGGGGGAGGGAGAGGGAGACGGAGTAGAAGCCATGACTTAGCCTTGGAAGTCACATGCTATCACTCTGTCTTTTTTTAATTGGACACACATACCAACCATGATTCGCTGAAGGAGGGGACCACACAAGGGCATGAATACCAGGCAGGGATCATTGGAGGTCATCTTGGAAGCTGCTACAGGGGAGCAGGTAACCAGCAGGGAGCCTCATCTGGAGGGTGGTATCCTCTTAACCCCTTCCTGCTCAGCTCATCGTTCCTCTCTGCCCCTACTGAGGGAGAAGTGAGGGGAAGACTGCAATGACCTTATGAGGGAAGCAGGACCAGTAGAGATGGTCATCTGCATTTTGCAAATGAGGAAAGCCAAGGCACGAAGCCTGACTCCCGTGTGCTCCCACCACAGCCTGCGTGTGTAGCACCCACAGCCTTAACCATGCCTCATGGATTTTAGGCGTTCGTAGGCCTGTCTCTGCCATTGTATATGGCCCCTCACACTCCACGTTTGTCTCTGCAGCACCTGGGCTAGGTACAGAGAAGCAGCCACAGCCTGTTTGGAGGAAGTCAAGCCGGATCTGCTTTCCTCCATCTGCTTTCCTCTACAGCCACTGCATCTGCCCCAGGGCACGGCTGTGCTGGGTATGAGGAGGCAGGGTTTTTTTTTTTGAGACGGAGTTTCCCTGTTGTTGCCCAGGCTGGAGTGCAATGGCACAATCTCAGCTCACCACAGCCTCCGCCTCCCAGTTTCAAGTGATTCTCCTGCCTCAGCCTCCCTCAGCTGGGGTTATAGGTATGCGCCACCACGCTCGGCTAATTTTGTATTTTTAGTAGAGACGGGGTTTCTCCATGATGGTCGGGCTGGTCTCGAACTCCCAACCTCAGGTGATCCACCCGCCTAGGCCTCCCAAAGTGCTGTGATTACAGACGTGGCGCCCGGCCAAGGAGGCACGTTTAAGAGCAGGCCACACTGTCTGGAGGGCATGGTGGGGTGGGGTGGTCCTGTGGGGTGTGTGAGGAGCACGAGGGTGGAATCCGCCTGTGCCTCACACAGTGCCCAGGCAACTCTCTGCTGAAGAAGGCTTTCAGCGGGCAAAGGTCCTCACCGTGCCACACTCCCACCCCCAACACCATCCTGGTTTGAACCCAACCTTGGGTGGCATTTCTGTTTTTGTGTCCCAGAATCCCTCCTGAGGCTTCTAGCTGGGCAACTCCTCTTTAGTGTGGCCTGGGGCTGCCTCCTTCTGATAGAACACTTAGAAGAAATTCTCACCTGAAAACCCCACCTGAGACCTGTGAGGTGCCCCACCCTGCAGGCCGCCCCCCATTCTTCCCTGCTGAGGTGAAGCGCTGCCTCTCATCCTCATGGGGCTACACCAGTCCTTCCTTCCCATCCTCGCGGCACCAAAGAAACCAAAACCCACGCCGAAGTATCAGAAACGTGTATTCTTTTTCTTTTAATAGTAAACCTCTTTACAACAAATATAGTGAAAGAGTTTTCAAACAAAACTCATAAGAATCTCGAGGACTTTTGTCTTTTCTTATTGTGTAGAATACTAAGAAAGCATCACCATACAGCACGAAAGAAATATTGAAAACAAATCAACAGCCTCACACTTGGACTCGCCCTGCCCCAGGACCCAGGAAGAGCCCCAGGAGTGTGGGTGATTGTCAGGTGTGGGGGTGGGGCACCTCCATGGCCCGTCCTGCCCCTCCCTTCCTCTTCCTCACCACCTCCCTCCCTCTGGGACTTGAATGGGGAAGAGGAGAGAATCCAGATTCTCCATTCCAGCCTCCCTCCCCCCATACAAATGCCATTCCTTCTACCAACCGCTTTAAGGGGTGGGGAGAGGCAGCAGAGGGGAGAACAAGGAGTTCCCAGGCTCCATGTCTCCTCCCCTCCGCGAAAGCCTAAACTTACCCCTCACCCCACCCCAGGGGATTCCAAAGAGTCAGTTAAAAATATATAGAGATATAGATATTTCTAGATACACTTTTACATTTCTGTCTCTCCAAACAAATAAATAATCAGCAAGAGAAGGTGCATTACTTCCTTCCTGTCCAAGGCGGGGAGGGTTGGAAGGGGGTCAGGGGTCAGTCTCGCTGCACTGAGCGTGCTGTTGAGAGGGGAGGATGGTGTGTTCCATTGAGGTGGTGGTGGGGGGGGTCCTCTTGCCCACTGTCCCTGAAAGCTGTGGGAAATCTGGGGAGGGGAGGGCCATTAGATGACTCCAGTGGTTACTTTGGCAAATGCCCAGTTCTTCAGAGGGAGTGGGTGGAGGCGAATTTGGCTTGAGAGGAAGAAGCCATTAAGTCCCCATCTGAGGTCTGGGTTCCCAGGGACCCAATTCATCTGGCCGCCCTGGAGCCCCTACCCCCAAGAGAAACCTTCGGATACTGAACTGCAGAAATGTCACATATTCACAGACCACCCTGTCCCCAGGGACAGAGAAGAAAGGACACAGAAACATCCACACATGGTAATCAAAAGCCAGGTTTGCCTTTATGAGGCAGAGGGCAAAACTGGTGAATATTGCACCGTGAACTGCAGGGGCCCTCACCCCCACCCCGTGTTTAATGGTGGCCAAGCCCAGTCTAGAAAGGTGGGCAGACTAATGGTGGGAATAGCCTGAGAAGGGAAGGCCAGTCATTCATTTATTGAGCACCTATCATTCAACCATTCACCCATTCAGCATTTATTGAGTGCCTACTATGTGCCAGGCACTGGGCGAGGCTCTGGGGATGCATGCATGAACAAGATTACACCCTGGCTTCTTTCAAGCCCTGGATCGAGGCTCATCAGTTTTTGAAACTCCCTCTAGAAGCCTGCAGGGGAGGTGGGAAGGCTGGACGTGCTGCCCCCACCCAGTCAGCGGATTGGGGTTAAGAGTAAGAAGGGGGTCGGGCGCAGTGGCTCACGCCTGTAATCCCAGCACTTTGGGAGGCCGAGGCGGGCGGATCACGAGGTCAGGAGATGGAGACCATCCTGGCTAACATGGTGAAACCCCGTCTCTACTAAAAATACAAAAAAATTAGCCGGGCGAGGTGGCGGGCGCCTGTAGTCCCAGCTACTCGGGAGGCTGAGGCAGGAGAATGGCGTGACCCCAGGAGGCGGAGCTTGCAGTGAGCCGAGATCCCGCCACTGCATTCCAGCCTCGGGGCAGAACGAGACTCTGTCTCAAAAAAAAAAAAAAAAAAAGAGTAAGAACGGATCAGTGCTGCTCAGCTGAGGGAGAAGCTTCACGGAGGAAGAGGGACTTGAGTTTTGCTCTGAAAGCAGGTTGGGGTCGGGGAAAGAGGGTACTCCAGGAACTGTGTGTCAAGCATGGGCGACTAAGTGGAAAAATGTGGGTGGAAGCAGATGTCCCTGGAGGGAGAGGCCCTGGCAGAGGTAGGGCTGCAGGGAGAAGCACAGAGGGCTACCTGTCAATCCCCCCAACTGCAGTTCAATGCGTCAGAGCTGAGGGTGAACACAGGGAAAGGAGTAGGGAAGATGGGAGTTGGGGTCCCAGGGCTGTGGAGCTGGAGCAGCCAACTGTCCCTTTGTAAACACACACCAGGCACGCTCAGACACAGAGATGCTCCTAGAGCTCCAGTCACAGATTTGCATACACACTCGGCCAGGCTCAGAGACACACAGAGGCACACCCACGCAACCACATATACACATAAATACAAAGGTACACCCGTGCAACCAGACACACACACACACACACACACACATAAATACAAAGTTACACTCAGACACATAAACACCAGATGCCCTCATGAACACACTCAGGTACACGTGTGTACCTGCATAGAGGCTCCTCTGCTTCTGGTTCCTTCCCTGCATCAAGTATGGGAATACTGCAAGAGGCTGGGTCATAGAGGCGGGCAAAGACGGTCAGCTAACACAAAACTGGGCCTTGTCTAACTCTACTCTCCAACTGGGAGGAAACCCCAAGGGAGCACCGCACCCCTTGGGAAGAGGAGCTGGGCTTGTGTGAAGGAGTGGGGTAGACAGTCTGCCTGCCTACGTCACCCCAGGCCAGGCCCCTTAGGGCGGGGGGTGATCCTAGAGAGCAGGCTGGGAGCCTGCCCCCTCTGGTTTGATCTCCCATCCTGCCTGAGGTCTCAGGACCCCGTACTTCGGCTGCCCCTGGGCCCCTTGCCCACTGCCCCGCTGAGGAGGCAGCAGAGAGGGGCGGACTCAGAGGAGGGGAGGGGAGCAAGAACAACAGCAGAAGAATCTCATCTGTACAGTACGGGCCGTTTGAGTCATTATTATTACAATATACTTTGACAAAAATAGAATCTCATTTCATATCAATACAACAACAACAACAAAAAAACAGTTTCCTGGACTGTTACACCGCTAACGTTTTCCAAAGGTCGCTATTTACAATTACAGTAGCCAAGAGGGAAGGTGGGATGCGGCCTGGAGGTGGTGGGACAAGGAGGTAGCCAGAGACAATGGGGGCGCCAAGAGCAAGGAGGCGGGGTCAGGAGCAGAAGGAGCTAACGGGAGAAGCTAGGGAGAGGGGCCAAGGAGGAATGAGGGAGGTGGGACCTCTACGGACCCATCCGTAGGACCTCCCACCCCACAGACCATCCCAGTGCCCACTCCCCCAGGTAGTGTGTGTGCAAGGCCAAGGACATCCCCTCACCACACTCGCCCCGATCAAAGAGCTCTGGCCTGGAGCACCCCAGGGAAGTCCAGGCCGACTCTCACCCCAGCCACCTCACTGAAGACCCTCTCCCCATTCTCCCTGCACAATGTGGCCAGCTTTACAGGGCTGGTGTCAACTGAGGGGTGGGGAGCTATTGCACTGTATATCTTAGAGAAAAGCTGGGGAAGGGAGGGGCCCAATTTGCCCCCTGCCTAGCCCTTCTGCCCTCCTCAGCCCTCTCGTCATGGCTCTCTGTCTTTCTCTCCAAATGTGCTTCCAGAGAGGCCCCCACCTCAAACCCCTGTCCCCAGCCTCAGATTCCCAGGCTGCCGTCCCAGCCCAAAGCTCAGCCAGCACCCACACACCTTGGGGGTGCAGCACACACAAGAATCAGCACAGGTGTGGCACGTGTGTGTGCAGGGGCATTTGGGGGCCAGGCTTAGGTATTCTGTTCCATGTGCCTATGGCTACATGAACCCAAAAACAGAGACCCTTTTCAGAACCTCTGCCTCACTTTCCCCTTAAAACACAAACCCACCCATCAAGCCCACTTTGGGGTTTCAGTCTAGAGTGTGGGTTTCTGTTGTTTGGTAGTTTTTTGGTTATTTCCCTCTATCTGGGGGTGGGGTGGGAGGGCTCCACATGCAGGGCTCGGCACCTGTCCTTTCCCAAAGGCCTATTGGGCCCCCCACCCCCTTCCTGCAGCATATGTGTACAACGTGCAAAGTGTCCCCCCTTCCCGCGAAAAAGAGAGCCCCCCAGCCAGTGAAAATGGTGGGGGTACAGAAAGAGGGGATGAGAGCATCCCCCTCTCCAAAGCGAGAATCCAAATTAAAAAAAATATAATAATAATAATAATAATATAATAATTATACACAAATGTAACCGTCAACAGGACACGGAGCACAAGAAAGGAAGTGGGGGTCGAGCGGGAGGAGCTCGGGGCAGGGAAGGGTGGGCGGTGAGATTGTCAACTCTTCATCAGGGAGGCTGAGAGGAGGGGAGTGGGAATCGTCACTTTAATGTCTGTGAAGAGAGGAGATGGAGAAGGGGGTGTGAGGGGGTGGCCCAGGCTACGGGTATGCACCCCCCACTCCCCTCTCCCCATAGGGCCAGGATTCTAGTGGCAGGGCCAGCTGTGAGGGGAGGAAGTCATCGAGCAGAAGGACTAATGCTGGAGGGAGGGAGAAGATGGGCCTTTGGCAGGGGTGAAGGGGTGTTGGTGCTGCCCTAGAAGGGCTGGCGGAAGGGCTAGCCGGCCACAAGGCCTCTTGGGTGGGAAATAAAACAGGTTGGGGGCACGCGGGGCAGTCCCTGGGTGTAGCAGACACTGGCAGACAGGAGAGGTGATGCTACAGTACCCAGGTATCGAGCCGCATCCTCTTCACAGCTGAGCCCTCAGCCTCAGGCTCTGGGGCTGGGCGCAGCAGGCCCAGTGTGGGCCCGAAGTCCCCCCGTCCGTCATCCCGGTCCCCCGTCTCATAGGATCCCCCGGCTGGGCTGCTGAGACCATCACCAGGCTCAGGGCGGGCAGCTGGGAACACAGCTGGAGGGGGAGGCGCAGGGCTGCGCTCACGGCTTGGGGACACTGGTTCTGACTTGATGCTGATGTGTGGGTGGGTGGTGACTGTGAGGGCAGCACCCACGTGGGGCAGGGGGCTGCCCGGGCTGGAGGCAGGCAGTGGAAATGGGGTACAAGGGATAAAGACAGAGGGGGTGAGTGACAGAACAAGGGATAGGACACCAGACAGAAAGTGAGAGAGAACAGAGGATGAGAATATGGGGGATGGGGTATTGGGGAGAGGCAATTGGATGGAGAGTGATCAGAAGAGGGTCAAATGAAGGGAAGAGAAGGGAAATAAGAAATATTAGTTCTCTTTCCATCCCATGTCATCTTCTGCAACCCAGGGCCCCCCACCTCCCACCCCCTACCCTGGGGCTGGCTCTCCGAAGGGGTTCAGGATGAGCCTCTTCGGTCTATACAAGAGACCCCAGGGGTGCCACTGTTGCCTAACAGACTGTGCAGTGCACAGCCTCACAGGATGTCCACTAGAACCCTGCAGGGAACCCAGCTCCCCAGAGGGCCCTCCTCTTCCCGCTCCTCAGTTCTCCCTTCCCACACACTCACACGGAGTCTCCCTAGGACTCACATGAGGTTGCTGAGAGATACAGGGACCAGGTGGGACTGTTGCTGAGGTGGCTGTTGCGGCTGCTGAGGCTGCTGTGGCTGTGGCTGCTGTGGCTGCGGTGGCTGCTGCTGTGGAGGCTGTGGCTGCTGCGGCTGCTGGGGCTGCTGTGGCTGTTGCCAGGCGGTGACGTTGCCTAGCGACAGCCCCCCAGGTGAACTGAAGGCTGGTAAGGAGGAGAGCTCTGCACTGGTCAACTGGTAATCTGCATGGAGGAAAAGTGAGGATGAACCTGGAGTTGGGGAGAGCACAAAGGCTCCTATGAGGGAGCTGCCTCCAGGAAGACGGTGGGGTAAGGGGACAGGGAGTGTGCAATGACAGATGTAAAGAATTCCAGAAGACCACAAAAATTCAGTGAAGATGGTACTCAGAGTTAAAGAAACCTAAGTCATAATAACCATGAGGTGCTGTGTTTTAACAGGATTAAAAGATGTGGTTTTTGTTTTGTTTTTTTTGAGATGGAGTCTCACTCTGTTGCCCAGGCTGGAGTGCAGCGGTGCGATCTTGGCTCACTACAACCTCTGCCTCCCAGGTTCAAGCAAATCTCCTGCCTCAGCCTCCTAAATGGCTGGGATTACAGGCACATGCCACCACACCCAGCTAATTTTTGTATTTTTAGTAGAGATGGGGTTTCGCTATGTTGGCCAGGCTTGTCTCAAATTCCTGACCTCAAGTGATCTGCCCACCTCAGCCTCCCAAAGTGCTGGGATTACAGGCATGAGCCACCGCGTCTGACCAAGGTGTTTTGTTTTGTTTTTTTTTTTTGAGATGGAGTCTCGCTCTGTCCCCCAGGCTGGAGTGCAGTGGCGCCATCTCTGCTAACCGCAAGCTCCACCTCCCAGGTTCACTCCATTCTCCTGCCTCAGCCTCCCGAGTAGCTGGGACTACAGACGCCCGCCACCACGCCTGGCTAATTTTTTGTATTTTTGGTAGAGACGGGATTTCACCGTGTTAGCCAGGATGGTCTCAATCTCCTGACCTCGTGATCCGCCCGCCGTGGCCTCCCAAAGTGCTGGGATTACAGGCGTGAGCCACTGTGCCCCACCAAGGTGGTTTTTAAAAACAGTGTTGAACTTAAAAAAAAAAAAAAGTCAGCTGGGCGAGTGGCTCATGTCTGTAATCCCAGCACTTTGAGCGGTCAAGGCAGAAGGATCACTTGAGCCCAGAGTTTGGGACCAGTCTGGGCAACATGAAGAGACTCTATCTCTACAAATAACTTAAAAACTAGCTAGGTATGGTGGCATGCACTGTAGTTCCGGCTATTCAGGGGGCTGAGGCAAGAGACTTGCTTGAACCTGGGAGGCTGAGGCTGCAGTAAGCTATGATCATGCCACTGCACTCTAACCTGTGGGACCCTGTCTCAAACAAACAAACAAAAATCATGTGTAGGTATCACTTTCATAATAACAATTTAAAAAATAAAAAGATGGAAAAACATAAGTAGAGAAGGTCTATGTCTAACTTGTCTTTTTTCACCTGGCAAGTCTCCAACTGCCTTTTTAAAATTTTTTTGGTTCAGTCTCTGTAAAGACTGTCAAAAACTGCCAATGCCAATTATATTTCAAGTCATCTTGGTGGGTACTGGTAAAGTTTTCAATCAGCAACTATAACATCTTGAATAAGCCTCATTGACTATGATATCCCACTGCCCAAAGCTCCAATTGCCTTTCTAAGGTAGTGGGGAGCCCTGGTAAAAGCTTGGTGAATAGGGCTTCAGAGGCAAATCCCTGCAACTACTATTCCACCTCCGGCACAGCCCCCAAGCCTCCTCAGCTGTCAATACCTAAAATTTATAGCAGCAGGGTTTGAGCTGCTGTGTCCACACACACATGTAAACACAGAGGACACAAGTTAGCCCCTGAGGCCTCATGCCCACGGGGCAGAGGGGCTGCAAGGGCACCATGCCGGGAGCACAGCTGGTCAAGGTTCCAGCAGATCTCCCCATGAGGGGGTGTTCATTACATCATAAAACGTCTACCTTAAAGAAGAAACTGATGTTTGCACTGTCACAGAATAAATAGAATCACGGAATGTTTCCTAATTTACACAGCGCTGTTGTTTCATGCTGTATCCTGTTTGGGAGAGTTTAGAAAATGTCCTCCCTAGTTCAAGACCAGCCTGGCCAACATGGTGAAACCCCATCTCTATGAAAATACAAAAAATCAGTCAGGCGGTGGCGTGCACCTGTAATCCCAGCTACTCGGGAGGCTGAGGCAGGAGAATCGCCTGAACATGGGAGGTGGAGGCTGCAATGAGTGAAGATCGCACCACCACTGCACTCCAGCCTGGGCAGCAATAAGACTCTGTTTCAAAAAAAAAAAAAAAGAAAGAATTTCTGAAAGAAAGAAAATGTCCTCCCTGAGGTTGCACTCTGGTAGTGGGAGGGCAGTGATGGGGAATGCATCCCTCAATCATCCTAATACTCCACCACTATGCTATTACTCAGCGAGTCATTTGCTCCAGACCTCTGTTTTTATGCAGGGAAGATAGTATTATCTCTGCAATATAGCAATAAGGTTAAAGGCATGAGCTATGAGGTCAAACTTCCAGGCTACCTCCACTTAGGCCATGTGACCTTGGGTAAGTTACTTACTCTGACTATAAACTGGAGGTAATAATCCTACCTACATCACACAGCTGTTGTGAGGATTGAGCAAGTTAGTACACAAAAAGCATGTAGAACAGTGTCTGGTTCATAGAAAATAATCAAAAGATTTACCTATTATTACTTTACAAATAAGGCAACTGCAGCCTCAAGTTTGAGGAACAGGCTCCAGGTCATGGAGCAAGCCAGTGGCAGAGATAAGACAGTACTTCAGGACTCTATTACCTTTAAATCTCACTCTAAAGGGGGATCTGTGCTTGGCTCTAGTCTCCTAACGTTGGCCAGGAGTTTTGAAATGCTTATTTGAAAAGCAGAGCAAGGGCAGAACCAGGCCCTAGAATCAACTATTTCTTTTTTTTTTTTGGAGACAGAGTCTCGCTCTGTCACCCAGGCTGGAGTGCAGTGGCGTGATCTCGGCTCACTGCAACCTCCGCCTCCCAGGGTCAAGTGATTCTCCTACCTCAGCCTCCCAAATAGCTGGCATTACAGGCGCACACTGCCACGCCCAGCTAATTTTTGTATTTTTAGTAGTGACGGGGTTTTACCATGTTGGTCAGGCTGGTCTTGAACTCCTGACCTCACGATCCGTCCACCTTGGCCTCCCAAAGTGCTTGGATTACAGGCGTGAGCCACCGCGCCCAGCCAGAATCAACTATTTCTAACACTTGTTTTACAAACTAGGAAGCCAAGCCCAGAACAGTGTAGCCCAAGGTCCCTCAGTGAGTGAGTGGTGGAGACTAGCTCCCAGCCCTGCACTGTCCCACCAGATTCCAGCCCTATCTACTGGGAGGCTTGGCTCTCCAAGGAGGAGCATGGCCCAAGGCCACCTGGCAGCCTACTGGTCTGCTCCCAGAGCCACCACAGCCAGGCCTCTGCAGCCAGTGTCAACAAGGGGCCAGGTCCTCACATGAGGCATTACCATAGCCCGATTACCCCCAGCCGGAACTTGAACTGCAGCCAAGGACTGTAAACAGTGAATAACTAAACAGCAATGTGTTCACTGGGGTTTTGTTTATACACCTAGGGTCACCTGAAAACACCTGCTGTTTAAACTGAGATCTGCTTAGCTGCTCCTGTAACAAGAGGAAAGGGAGCCTGTGGTCTCTGAGAGAAGATGAGAAATCTCACACACTTCCCAGCAGGGCTCCAAGAGTGGCCCGGGGGCAGAAACTGCTTTCATGCCAGAGTGACAGATGAGAATCTTTAAGTCTAGCCTTCCTGAGTGCCTGTCCCAGGTTGGCTGACACCAACTAACTTTCCTCCAGCTTCACAAAGACTGTTGGCCCAAGAAGATGGCAGAAAAACAGAAAACCACCCTCATAGAGTCCCTGATAAACAGCTCCAGAAAAGTGGTCTAAAAAATGGTCTGAGTTGCCCTCTGCCAACTGTCACTGTCCCCAGGCCACCCCCCCTTCAGGGCTGGTTTTTTTGGTTGGGCCCCAGAGGCCCAGTGGCAGGGCTGGAAAAGCCTCATAGACCTCCTGTCTACTCACTCCTCTTACAGATGGGGAGACGCGCCCACAGGGTGTGTCTTCTGAAGCAGCTGTCTCTGAAGTTGCCAGGACATGTGTGCCTGGGGCTGGGCACACACATGGGTGCACATGCAAGGAAGAAGGGAAGGGGCTCACAGACACCTGGGTGGTAACTATACACAGACACACAAGCCAGAGTCTGGTCCCTCAACATGAGGCAGTCCCTCCAGCTCTCTTACCTGCCACGAGGGGCTTTCCTATACAGAGGGCTGGGTTCTGGATTTTTCTTTTTTTTTCTTTTTTTGAGACAAGAGTCTTACTCTGTCACCCAGGCTGGAGTGCAGCAGTGTGACCTCGGCTCACTGCAACCTCTGCCTCCCAGGTTCAAGCAATTCTCCTGCCTCAGCCTCCCGAGTAGCTGGGACTATAGGCACATTCCACTACACCCAGCAATTTTTTTTTTTTTTTTGAGACGGAGTCTCACTCTGTTGCCCAGGCTGGAGGGCAGTGGCGTCATCTCGGCTTACCGCAACCTCCACTTCCCAAGTTCAAGTGATTCTCTTGCCTTAGCCTCCCGAGTAGCTGGGATTACAGGCACATTCCACTATACCTGGCTTAATTTTTTGTATTTTTAGTAGAGACAGGGTTTCACTGTGTTAGCCAGGATGGTCTCGATCTCCTGACCTCATGATCTGCCCACTTCGGCCTCCCAAAGTGCTGAGATTACAGGCATGAGCCACCATGCCCGGTCTTTTTATGTTTGAACTTTTCCTTTTTTTTTGGAGGGGAAGTCTCACTCTGTCACCAGGCTGAAGTGCAGTGGTGCGATCTTGGCTCATGGCAACCTCTGCCTCCCGGATTCAAGTGATTCTCCTGCCTCAGCCACCAGAGTAGCTGGGACTATAGGTACACGCCACTACACCCAGCTGATTTTTGTATTTTTAGTGGAGACAGGGTTTCACCATGTGGCCAGGATGGTCTCCATCTCTTGACTTCATGATCCGCCCGCCTCAGCCTCCCAAAGTGCTGGGATTACAGGTGTGAGCCACCATACCCGGCCTGGGTTCTGGATTTTTACACGTGGGGAGGAGGTGGGATTTTGTGGGTATTTGCACTGGTGTCTGGAACCTAGCATGGTACAACTCTGGGAGGCTTGGGGAAGGGGGAGAGGTTTATGGGTCTTTTGGTCCAGACTAAACTCACCATAGGAACTGGCCTGACATAACCATTCACGTGTGAGAGAACCTGAGGAAGGCAGAGGTCTCTAGCTGGAAAGAGCCCAGGTTCCCCAGCCACATGAATGCTCTGAAACCAGGGGACAAGGCATTTCCTTATTGGCAAGTCCTTCCTGACACAGCGGCTTAAGAGTACAGGCAAGGATGGCTGAGAGTATCACAGACTGTTCCTGTGCAGGTGTGAGTGGGTGACACAGGCCAGGATGGCCCTAGGGACCCAGGACGGCCTGGGCACTGGGCATCCTACCTGAATTCTTCTATCCAGAGACCTTTCTCATGTCCTTAAGTGACTCTTTACCTTCAGATCCCCTTCTCCAACCTTCCTCCCTCTTCCTCCTTCCCTCCCCCATCATCATTCCACCACCATGCCAAAACTAGAGGAGAGACGCTCTTCTTCCCCCTCCGCCTTGCCCTGGAGCCCCCATGTGGCTTTCCCAGGAAGCTGGCAAACTGACCCTGACTGTGTTTTCTCTCTGGCCTCCTCAGCCTCCTTGATCTTTTCTCCCTCATTCCTTCATTCTCTTCCAGGAAGCTTTTCTGAACTGACCATGTCCCCCTTACCACTCCCCATACCTGGAGCCTAGAGATTGGTCAGCCTGAATCATCTGCAGACCTGCCTCTGTCCTGTCTCCTCCTCAGGCTGCAGGCTTCCTGAGGACAGGGGCTCCCTCCTCCATTAAGTACTATTTAAAAAATAAACAACGCCGGCCAGGCACGGTGGCTCATGCCTGTAATCCCAGCACTTTGGTGGATCACTTGAACTCAGGAGTTTGAGAACAGCCCAGGCAACATGGCAGAACCCTGTCTCTACTAAAAATATAAAAATTAGCTGGGCATGGTGGCGCGTTCCTGTAATCCCAGCTACTCAGGAGGCTGAGGCATGAGAATCACTTCAACCCAGGAGGTAGAGGTTGTAGTGAGCCAAGGTCACAACACTGCACTCCAACCTGGGTGACAGAGACTGCCTTAAAAAAAAAAAAAAAAAAAAAAAAAAAAAAATCAAATTTCAGATGAAACAATGCATAATTTGTTAGCATAAGTATGTCTTTGGTGCTGGGCACAGTCGGTAACACAGCACTTTGGGAGACTGAGGCAGAAGGACTGCTTGAGACCAGGAATTTGAGACTAGCCTGGGCAACAGAGAGACCCTGTCTGTACAAAAAAAAAACTTAAAAGGAGCCAGGCATGGGGGCATGTGTCTGTAGTCCCAGGTACTCAGGAGGCTGAGGCAGGAGGATCACTTGAGCCCAGGAGTTCAAGGCTGTAGTGAGCTAAGATGGCACCACTGCACTCCAGTCTGGGCGACAGAGCGAAACCCTGTTCCAAAAAAGAAAAAAAAAAAAAACAACAAAAACCCAAAAATAAAATATGTCTTTGGGACATACATTAGCAGAAGAATGTTTTTGGGACATACTTGTACTAAAAAACTACTTATTTTATCTGAGATTCGAATTTAAAAGCATTCTTTGCTTTTATTTGCTAAATCTGTTAACCATAATTAGGTGCGGGCTCCCCCAAATCAATGGCCCTCCTCAGATGGGGCCTGTCCGGGGGATATCTAGCATTTCTGTCTGGCCACTGCCTGCCCCAAGCCCAGGTGCACACATGCACATGTCACATGAACACTCACCTGTGTTGTAGGCAGTGGGCATGGAAGAGAAGGGGAGGCCCTGGCTGAGTAAACTCGGCGTTGCCACAGAAACCACTGGGGTGGTGAGCGAATGGGTAGACTGGGAGACCCCAAGACGCTGGGCATTGTTCTGTAGGAGAAAACTGTCTGTCAGGAGGTGGCTGATAGGTGGGCAGCTTCATGCTGGCCCTCCATCCCGAGGCCAAGGTGGGGTCCCTGAATCCCAAAGCCAAGGTGGGGTGTCTTAGCACGGAGGCCCCCACAGATACACAAAGACACGTTGGTGCATTCACAGAGACACTCAGATCCATGGAGGGAAACATGCACACACAGATTCACTGACACCAACACACGTGCAAAGATAAAGGCACGTGTGCTGGCCCTGTGGCCCCAGCACTGACACTCGCCCAGCCTCCCAGTGCAGAGTGAGGGAAGGGAGGCATCGTCCATGCCCTGTCCCTCTGGAGCCCACTCTCCATCCATCACACTGCAGTACACGCCCTGGCAGAGGCGTGCTGGCATCTGCGAGGGGAATGTGGGGCCTGGCGTGGCGTGTGCCTGCGCGTATGCACACACGTGTGTGGGGCTGTCAGCTCCATCTGCCGCTGAGTCACTTGTTTATTCCAACTCCACGCTGGGGCCGAAACTGCTGCCGTGTTGGCCGCCAAAGCCTGCCTGCCTTTTCCAGCCTCTCTGGCCTCCCGTCAGGGAGATGGGGAGGGAGGAGCCCCCGCCCCACTCCTGGCTGGGGGTGAGTATGTAAGTGTGTGAGAGAGAGGAGGAAAATGAGCAGCTGTGCATGCCTCTGAGTGCCCATGCCATGGGCTAAGTGCAGGAGGAAGCACAGGGAGACAGGGGAGGTGGGACGCCCCCCTCAAGAAGGACAAGTCCAGCCTGGTCCTGGGCCTTGGCTTCCTCTGAAACACTGACTTCTCCTTCCAGCTGACTTCCCTCCTAACAGGGATCCTGTCCTGGATCCCAAGAATGCAGTGTGGGCCTGAGTGGAGTCAGAGGACTAGTGGGCCTAGTACAGGCATCAGGGTGGGGCCTCTGAGTCCTGGGCTGGCCCACTCCCCCTCGCACACGTACATACAGAGAAAGGCATGTCTGAATGAATGTAACACCACATGCAGACATTCATGTACACACAGGCACACACACACACACGCCTGACCTCTCACCCCCGCCCCATTCACCTCTGAATCCCACTTGGCACCTAAGCACAGCTCCTGGCAACTAAGCGAAGAAGCAGCAACAGTCTGCGCACAGGCGAGAGGCCAAGGACGCACACGTACTTCATGCTGAGGGACCGTAGAGCAATACCCAGAATTCAAAGCCACAGCAAACAGCTCACAGCCTCACTTACCAGATCTAAATGGTCCTCAGTCTGAGAGCAGAAATAAAACCAAGGGCATGTTCAGTCTCTGGCCACTGCCCTCCCCCCGACCGCTGTCCCCACAGCTGTTAGAGTCACTTCTCTGCATAAGAGTCGGATGGCTCTACCCAGCCTACAAAGGCAGAGTCACTGTCCTGACTGATTTCCAGAGATGCTCCATCCCAATCTCCACCAGTTAGGAAATGCTCACAATCTAATCCCCCATCCCTTCTGCTGTAGTGGAAAATCCTTTCTATGATCCTCCCCATCACAGAACCTTCTCTCTCACCTCCTGTCCCTTTTTAGTGCCTTAGGCTGGTACTTCTTGTGTTGCAACCTCTTAAAAGGTCCTCTGGGAAGAAAAAGCTCATAAAAAGTCATGCTTCCATGATCTCTCCCGGGAAGTCCTAACTGCTGGCTAGCCTTCATCTCTCCTGCTAGAGGTCTGCTCTTTTCCCTGTCCCTACTCTTCCATTCCCCAGCCCCCACCCTTGGCCCAGACACCCACTTACCAAGTGATGCATTAACCCCTTTCCTGCCTGGGAAGTGATGACTCGCAGGTCGGGCTTGCGGCTGGGGGCTCCAAGCTGGGTGCTGTGGGTGGGTGGGGGTGGAGACTTGGCAGGGATGACCTTGTTTAGGCTGTTGCCATTGGCCACAGGGAGGAGGCCAGGGGAAGCCCGAGCACTGACGTAGCCATTCCCTGGAGAAGTGACAACATGAGGGTAAAAGGAAAAACATAGGCCTACCCTTCAGCCCTGTTAACTTCCCCACACCAATACTCCTGTCACCTGGAACCTTTCAAAGCCACATTCAGGCTTTGAGTGGGGGCTGAGCTATCTGATATTCCCTAAACACTTCATGTCTTGGGAATAATGGGAGGCAAGTACCCCTTACTCCTGAATCTTTAGGTTCGTTTCCCTAACTCCAAGCTTCATGTGATGGGACTCGGTGATGGGACTCTGAGGTCCGTGGGAAGAACTGGAAAGCAACCACTGCCTCTAGGCTCTGCGACGGCCAAGAGGTTCTTCTGTACCCAAGCCTCTCCCTGTTTTCTCTCTTCTTTAGTCTCCACAGGCAGGAAGTCCAGCATTTTGAGATCCTACAGTCTCCCCCAGACAGGACCCACCATGACCAGGATGTGGAAGGGGCGGCAGCCTGGAATCTGGGCCTCACTGAGAAGCCTGGTCACCATGACAAACCAACACAACCACTCGGACTGCTCCATTTGCCGTGAGCTGGGGGTGGATGATGTGATTTGGATCAACACGTGACAAGTTGCCAACAGCTTGGGAGAAACAAGCCATTCACTGTTGGTGATGGTGTTATTGGCACTGGGAGACAGATAACACAGCCACCACCATAATTAGCCTGGTAATAACAAATGTAATAACAATCTTTTATATCTGCTCCATATTCTACAATCCACACAGGCCTTTCACACATGTATTATCTTATTTAATCCTCACATTAACTCTGCAAGACAGACAGGACATTAGCCCTGTTCACAGAAGAGGAAACTAGAGCATGCTTGGGAGAAGTGTACCGACTTGCCCAGGGCCACAAAGCTGGCTGGAGGCCAAGTGAGTGCTCTCTCCCACTTTCCACATGCTGGACTCAAGGGTCTCTATGTGTCACTGCTCCCTTGAGTTCTACAAGCATTTCTCTGACCTTCTCCTTGAAGAGGGTGACACTCACCCACTCCTTTAATTTCCTCTGACCCTGTGACACAATTATCACCAGGGAGGTATTACATAGTGCTCCAAAACTGAGCAGGGGGATGCTGAGGTCCAAGGATGTGAGGGTGACCACAGTCAGAAATGCCTCCTTGCTCTGTCCCCTAAGAGCACACTGCTGCTCTGGAAGTGTGTGCCTGCCTCCATCCCAATTCCCGGATCACTCTGGGAATGGCAGGAATGTCAGGGTGACGTCAATCGTGACATTCGAAGTCACAGTCACCCAGCCGGACAACGGCACAGGGTAGGAGGGGCTGTCGGCTGCCAGGGGTGGGGGACAGCCTTTCTTCTGTGGCTTATTTTTTTATTTTTTTGAGACGGAGTTTCGCTCTTGTTGCCCAGGCTGGAGTTCAATGGCATGATCTCAGTTCACCACAATCTCCACCTCCTGAGTTTAAGCGATTCTCCTGCCTCAGCCTCCTGAGTAGCTGGGACTACAGGCATGAGCCACCACATCCGGCTAATTTTGTATTTTTGGTAGAGATGGGGTTTCTCCATGTTGGTCAGGCTGGTCTCAAACTCCCGACCTCAGGTGATCCATCCACCTCGGCCTCCCAAAGTGCTGGGATTACAGGCGTGAGCCACCACGCCCAGCCTCTTCTGGGGCTTATGTATGTGTGCTCACAAGTGCACATCTAACATCTGGATACTTCTGTAACAGGGAGAATGCACGTATGTGTGTGAGAGACTGTGTGAGTGTTTACGTGAGTCTGTCCCTGTTGTTTGTCTGGGCAACGCCCGGCATTCTCATCTTCCAGATCCCAACCACACTCAACTGCAAAAACTTGGGTCTTCCCCTCCAACTAGAAATGCTGGCCCATTCTCACAGTTTGCCCAGAATTCCCTGAGCCTCCATCTCTGCTGATCACCCACACCAATCATTGCTACAGAAAACAAAATCCAGGGGCTTAAAAATCTCTAACTGACTCTTCATCCAGTTCTGGCTCTGGGATCTTCCTCTCCTCTCATCTAGGTCCCTCCTGGTCCTTGGACCCGCTGAGGCCACTGAGTGGGCACCCCTCCCCACCTCCAGGTAGAAGGATAGCTGCACTCACCGACAGGGCTGGGGCAGGCTCCGTTAGCACTATTCAGGTCACCCCCTAGCATGGCCCCTGGAGGAAAAACAGAACCAGGATGAGCTGACAGCACTCCCCCTTCAAGAGTGAGTCTTGGGGACTGAACATGAAGAGATGACTCCAGGAGGAAGAGTCATACTCTCTTCCCTCAGGAGTCACATAAATGGGAGAATGCTGTGGTAGGTGAAGAGAAATACTCGCCGTTGAAAATGGAATCCCAAAGTCCCCATCACATCTAATTTCCACCTCACCTACCCACCTGCCAGCCCACTCACCTGCACTAGCTGGTCGCTGGGGCAGGCCAGGAGACACACTGTTCCTCTGTAGTGCTGGCTGCTGGGGGGACAGGAGCCGCGGGTCCGTGAGGGATGACGTCACCAGGGAAGGGGTGACCAGGGAGCCGCTGGGATTGCTGAACTGCAGTGAGCTCTGATTGGACACGGGCACCGTGACAGGCATGGCAAAGTTGGGAGCCGGGACAGCTGACTAGACAGAAAGATGGAGGGGCAGGATCAGGCCAGGTCAACCCCTTCCATGGATCCTACTTTTCCTGGGAGGGCAGGCAAGGGTTCTTCTCATTTCCGGGCTACACATCCTAGGGCCAGCAGTTCAAGCTCCCTGCCCTGTGCCCTTGTGGAGTCCTGCCTGCCACTCCCAACAAGGAAGAACTTTGGGGAGAAGCTCTGGGTCCATTTCTGGCCCAGAGAATGAGAACAGGGCTCTGCTCACTGCAGACAGGACCAGGGACACCCCCTAGTGGAGGTGGGTTAGTCCTCAGCCAGGCAGGACACACGGGGAGTAGGTTAGAGGCCCTGAGAACAGACCCAGATTCACACACACGGCTGTTAAAGGCTTGTGCCACAAGTCGGGACATCATTTCTCTTGCAGTCTCCACCCATGTGGCCTGCTGCAGAGAGAGCTCACCCCCACCTCGCTGCCTTCCCCTTCAGCAGTTCTGCTTTCCCTACACAAGGCTGAGTGTCTCTGGTTGGGCTATCAAAGAAAGCCCAAGCAGGCCTCTCCCCCAAAATAACATCTGGACAAAGAGCACACTCCACTTTGCTGTCCTCTAAGGATCTCATGTCATCTACACACTTCTTGCTGGCGAGGGGGACACTTCAGGCCTCTCCAACTTACAACTTATGCTCCATCCCAGTAGAGTCTCAGCAAGGGATGCAGGTTTATCATGACCAAGGTCAGAGGTTCCTCAGAGGTCATTAAGAACCCGAGCATGGCTCAGAGCGGAGCACCCATCAGGGCAGCCGAGAGCCAGGGCGCGAAGCCACACCATGCACCACAGGGAGGCTCTGCTCCATGCGACTACTCACGGCCAGTCTATAACTCTGCATCATTTTATCAAACTCCTCGTCTATCTTTTTATATTTCTCTTCCGTCTGGGGGGTCAGGGCAAACACCTCGTCCACCTCAGGGCTCTCACATTCCCTGTGCTTCTTGTGCAGCGCCTGGGGGGAAGGGGCCGGAAGGGGGGCCAACAGAGACAGAGTGAGTGGGGCTCACCCCATAGCGCCGGAAGAGCCCGTCGAGCTCCTCGCTGGCGCGCCGGTACTTGTCCTCCAGCAGGGGGCTCTGTTCCAGCGAGTCCTCCCCGTCGGGCTCCGGGCTGTCGCAGCCGTTGAAGCCCTTCTTCCTCAGGGTCTGTAACCGCACCACTGCCATCAGCTGGGTGAGAGTCCTTCCCACCCGCCTCACCTGAGTTCCTTCCAGCCCCTCCCTAAGGGGCCCCTCCTCTTCCCGGACCTCCTTCCTCAGGGTTCCCAGAATCTCCCCAGCCCGACTCAATGTCACCTGCCCCTCCCCACTGACAGTGCCTCCTGGGGCACCGTGTGAAGATCGGCTTTGTAGGAGCCATCGGAACACAGAGAACAAGGCTGGAAGGTGAGCCTAACCTGGGGGTGCCCTTGGCAGGGAGACATGTACTTCCAAAGTGACAGGCAGGGAGGGGGCTTCCAGGGGATGGGCTAAGGGGCTGGTGCCCTGGGCCAGTCCCTGCCTGACCACTCTGTGGTAAGCCCTGACCAGAAGGTACTGAGTTCTCCAGGGGGAGGTAGGCAGGGGTCTGCTCATCCCAGCCCCTGGGCTCTGCTTAGGAGAAGAGGAGGAAGAGAGAAATAGAGATGGAGACAGAGAGAGCGGGGAATGGGATGTGGAAAAGGAAAGGGGGATGAACACTGAGTCCCTACTGTGACCACCCCACACTCTAGTGGAGGCACAGCTGGGGGATCTGCAGTAGACTCCAAAGCTGCCCTCTTCATGCTCAAAATAGCTTTACAGATACTTGCTTTGTCTTTAAAATGAATGCAAATTTTACCTTCTAGTCTAGAGTAAATCTGTCTTCTCTAACATAAAAATAAGGGACTTTCCTCCAAATCTCTGAGTGGGCCTGTGGCTTCCCGGGCACCCTCTTCGTCAGCACAAGTTCTGTACCCCCAAGGTGCACGCACCTCAGCGTGAGAAGCAGGGACATTCAATTCACACAGCACCCTTCAAAGTGGGTACTGGCCCCATTTTGTGGAGGTGGGCACCAAGGCTCAGGAAAGCCTAAGCACCTGCCCAAGGCCATGTGGCCAATAAAGGTCAGAGCTGAATTCCAAAGCCTATGTCCTTCAACAGTTCACAATGTTGGCTCTCTTTGAAACAGAAAATAGAACCACCAGGCCCACAAACAGACAGAGACAGCAGGAGAGATGGAAACAAAGAGGGAGATTTAAAAAAGGAAGAGGCAGGTGCAGAAGCACACCAAAAGATGGAGAAGTGGGGAAAGAGAGACAAAGAGAAAGACAGGATGCAAGAAGGTAAGAGAGATGTTACATCACGCTGGACGACAGAAGATAGACTTTCGGAGAGGTCAGGGTGGGTGTGGGCCGGCAGCCTGGCACCGGCCTGTTCACCTGAACTGCCCTTGCTTCCTCCTCAGGCCCTGGGTTTGTGTGATGGGAGGAGGGTTTGCATGTGTGTGCACACAGGTGAGGGGCTACAAGGGGCATGTATACCAGGGTGTGTGCATAGGCAGGTCTGCGTGTACATGCAACGCGGGCATGTGTCCATGTGGATGCAGGCAGGGGGTGTGTCCTGGTGCCTGTGTATGTGGGCCCACCTCGATGATGTCGGCATTGGTGCGGCTCTCGTGTGGCTCATTGTACTC
This sequence comes from Colobus angolensis palliatus, assembly GCF_000951035.1. NCBI lineage: Eukaryota > Metazoa > Chordata > Mammalia > Primates > Cercopithecidae > Colobus > Colobus angolensis. The sequence continues at coordinate 3,671,023 of NW_012121487.1, forward strand.
CGTGTACTTGAGCAGCACCTTGTCCATGTCGGTGCTAGCGTACTGGAACAGCTTGTTGGAGTGGTTGAAGATGATGAGTGCGATCTCGCAGTCACATAGCACGCTCAGTTCATACGCCTTCTTCATCAGGCCAAACTTCCGCTTGGTGAAAGTCACCTGCAGAGAAGGATGGGTGGGTGGCCAGATCTGGCTCAGTTAAGGCCTGACTGGGAGTCCCAGCCTACGGATGGCTGGACATTACCCCTGCCCTCAGGAGCCCCCATTCTCAGTGTGACACAGCCCCTGGTCTCAGGAGTCCCTGGTTTGGGGAAGGACCAGGCTAGTGCTTGTAGGCCAACACACAGCTGAGATACAACCCAGAGCCCAACTCACTGAAAGGGCAGGGGTCAGGTGGACAGAACTCCACACCTCTGTGCTGGAGGCTATGAAGAGGTCAGTGGAGAAGAAGAGGGGGAGGATTCCTGTTGGGAAATGGGGAGTGCCTGGGGGTACGACCTAAGGCTTGCATATGGCTCTGGGATGGGAACATGGGCTCATCTAGCTGTGGCAGCAGATGAGCCTTGGAGTCCTGGGACACAGAGCTCCAGGAACTGTGAAGAGGTTGGGGTTCCTCTTCTCCCAATCTCCCTTCCCCTTCTGTAATAGCTCATAGTTTCCCCTCTTCCACAAAGCCCTCTTGGAATGCCTGGAGGGAGTAGAGGCAGAGGCCTGCTCCCTGTCCTCACCCGCTTCGTGTGGCTCTAAGACTTCCCTACCTGTCGGTTCCGCTCGTCGGTGATTCGCTGGATCTGAATCTTTTTCCTCCCCATCTTCTCCGAGGGTCCTCGTGCTACGGAGGGGAGGGGCTCGCTGGGTGGTGGATCTTGGCACACCTTACACTGTGCTCATGAACAGTCTGGGAACAGTGCTCAGTTCATGGTCTGCAGGATACCTTCTGCACAGCCTCCTGGAAGGGGAGGGTCATGAGAGGACTCTGAGCCCCCAAAACCCCCAGCCCTGCTCCCTGGGCACACAGGCCAGGCTTGCAGCACCCCTGTGAGAGCCTGGCAGCATCCGAGCTCCACCCTCAACATGAGGCAATGGTATGTCTGAGGGAATGGTATGCCACAGCCAGGCACAAGCTGGAGCTCATACCAAGGCCCAGGCTCTTTCTCCTCGGTCACTGCTGTCCTCAGGCTCTAGGTCAGAGTAAATGGACCTCCTGGCTTCTAAGGGTCCAGGTCTCAGAGAACATCCCATGGCCCATTCTTCTATCTAGAACCTGCTTGTAGTAGGGACACCCGGGTGCTCCAGCTGCTCCTCTGGCCTAGAACTATGGTTCCCATTCTGGAGCTTAGACTGGAGACAATGCTGAGAGGACATCTGCCCAGTCAGTGAACAACAAGCATGGTATACCTGGTGCCAGGATGGGATGTCTCTGGTGCCCCTGGCTCAAGAACATACCAGAGCTGGGGCCTGGAGTCCTGTAGTGGGGCCTGGGCACCCACTGTAGCACCCATATCTCCCTTCAACTAGAGTTCCTCCACACCAATCTGTTTCCTCAGTGAGCTTAAGCCTAAGGTTTATTTTTATTTTTACAAGCCTAGTCAAGTGCAGTAATGAGAAGAGAGGAAAGAGTAGAACAAGGAGTTCGATCTGTAACTGACTGTGAACAATCAATTGAGCTAACTCGCTACCTTCGGACACGCCCAGCCTAAGATTTTTATTTGAGGAAAGAGTTGTGCTGCTTAAAACAATGAAACCATTCCTCTAGACCAGGAGATGGACATTTTGGGGCCAGATAGTAAATATTTCAGGCTTTGCAGACCATACAATCTCTGTTGTAACTACTCAACTCTGTCACTGTACCATGAAAGCAACAGACAGCAACACACAAACGAATGAGCATGGGCATGGCTGTGATCCAATACAACTACATTTACAAAAATGGGCATGGGCCAGATTTGGTCCACGGGCCATAGTTTGCCGATTCCTGCTCTAGCGGTACGGGCCACATCTAGAATCCAAGCTCAGTCTAAGAGTAGTGCTTCCCAACCTTGTACATCTTGAAGCAGACAGAGAAAATACAGGGCCAAATGATACACCCTGGGGAGGCCACTGGCAGCACCAGGCAGAGAACTTGCTGTCTCAGGACACCTGTAACCCCCTCAGAGCCCACTGGTTGAACAGCTCCATGCTAAAGCCAGGAGGAGAAACAGCCCCTGCACTGCACAACTCCAGGAGGCACCACAGGATGGGAGGGGGCTCAAGGATGGCAGCACAGCCTGGGCTAGAAAAGGTGCATTCTCTCCAGTGTGGGCAGTGCCTACACAGGCTGGGTGAGTCCTTGGGGACTGGAAAGGCCCAGGATGGGATGGAGGCACGGAATGACTTCAGGACCCCTCCAGCTCTGATTCCAGGAGTCCTTGCATCAAAAGTGGAGCATTCTGGAAGATGTTGGAAGAGGACAGTGAACCGGGGCCCAGGCTTTCTAAAGCCACTCTATTTGGGTCCTGGGAGAAGCCTGGACCAGAGAATGCCCACCCTCCCCTCCAGAGCTCCCCTTCCATAGAGCACCATGCCCAGAGACCCTACTGCAGAGTCTAGGGATGTAGACCCCCATCTACTGTCTGATCCTCTGCACCCACTGCCCACTACCTAGGTAGAGGTGTTTGATGACAGAGAACAACTCCTACCCCTATCCCCCAGCTCCCACTGCCAATGGCTGCTGAGTTTCCCTGGAGTCTTTCCAGCCCAACTCAACATGGCCCCTAAGGTACCACAGTAGATGCTAAAGTTCATCCTTGGTCTCTTGCTCATGAGGGAAGCAGGAGAGGGAAGACATGGAATCTATGAATTGGGGAGGAGCTGGGAATACCGGCCCCATTACCAAGACTGCTCCCCAGCCTAGCTGGAGAGCTTCTGCTCTGCCTGGATATCTACGGAAAACAATGCAGATAAATGCATTGCTCTTCAAATGATCCCCTACCTTTCTTTTTTTTTTGGTGGTGGTTGCTGTTTTTTAAGATAGGGTCTTGCTCTGTTGTCCAGGCTGGAATGTACAATCACAGCTCACTGCAGCTTCAACCTTCCAGCCTCAGCCTCCCAAGTAGATGAGAATACAGGTGTGTGCCATCACACCCAGATAATTTATTAATAATTTTTTTTTTGTAGATACAGGGTGTCGCTATGTGGCTCAGGCTGGTTCAAACTCCTGGGCTCAAGTGATCCTCCTACCTCACCTCCCAAGTAGCTCGGACCATGAGTGTGTACTGCCATGCTCAACTAATTCAACTAATTTTTTGACTTTTTTTTTTTTTTTTTTTTGAGATGGAGTCTCACTCTGTTGCCCACGCTGGAGTGCAGTGGCGTGATCTCGGCTCACTGCAACCTCTGCCTCCCTGATTCAAGTGATTCTCCTGTCTCAGCCTCCTGCATAGCTGGAATTACAGGCACGCGCCATCACACCTGGCTAACTTTTGTATTTTCAGTAGAGACGGGGTTTCACCATGTTGGTCAGGCTGGCCTCAAACTCCGACCTCGTGATCCGCCCGCCTCAGCCCCCCAAAGTGCTGGGATTACAGGCATAAGCCACTGCGCCCGGCCAATTTTTTGACTTTTGTAGAGACAGAGTCTCCTCCTATGTTGCCCAGGATGGTCTTGAACTCCTGGGCTCAAGCAGTCCTCCTGCTTCAGCCTCACAAAGTGCTGGGGTTAGAGGTGTGAGCCACCTGTCCGGCCTCCTCTTCCCTTCCTCCTTGTCCTCAAGGTGCTCCATGGGCCCTGGGCCTCCTACTGGTACCCTGGGACAAGAGCAACACCAGCCCAGCCAGTCCTGAGTGGCCCAGCAGACACCTGGGCCCCAAACACCTCCAGACACCCCATTCCTCACCTGTGACCCCAGTGTCTGCCAAGTTCCCATTGCAAAGGCTCCAGCCCAGGGATTTCAGCTTCCCTCCTTCCCGTTGCAATCCAAAGACCGCGCTTTCTAGAGCTACAGTGGTGTGGGCTTTGGCAGGGAAGGTAGGAGAGGAGGGCACACAGAGGGCAAGGGGAGGGGGCTACCAATAGTTGGCTTTTTAAATGGGATTCTCTGGCTTAGCCTTGAAAAGTCAATCTAGACTGGTAAATGCAGGAACTACTGGGCTCCTCTGATTCAGAGCATCTACCTTCCCTCTCTCCCCTTTACTATCTCCCTCTTAGCACCTTTAGTTCATAACCAAATTCTTGCTGAGATGTAACCTCTGTCAGCTTATGACCAATACTGCCTCTTCCTCCGAACTGGAAGATAAATCCCTCTTTGTTTTCATGACCCTCAGAAAAGTCACTCTTGTAATCTTTCTAGCACTTATCACCATTGTGAATAACTATGATTCTATGCTTTTATTTAACGCCTGGCTCCTCCATGAGGCTAAAGTTTCATGAGGGCAGGAATCACATCTGTCTTTTTCACTACTCTATCTCCTGTCAGAAGGAGGTCAGGAAATATCTGTTGAAAAGAAGAAAATACTATTTCATTGTTGTGGTGCTGTGAGAAGTCCTTCTTGCAGTCTAACCTCCAATAGTCTTGCTGCAGTACCAGTTCCTCTCACTCTATCCTCTATGGAGCTAGAACCCTTCCTCTCCCAACGGCCCCTGAAGATTTGGACACCACCCACCCTCCAACCACGCCTGGTATCCTAGTCCTCAACCCTTCCCACCCTCAGGTTGGCTGGTGCAGAGGGTGAGACTCTAAAGTCTTCTAAGGAGCAGCCCTGAGCACATGGAGATGGAGAGGATGGGGTTGCTTAGGCAACTGTCGCCTGGCAACCAGCTCCCTGGCTGATCTCCTACACCGCCCCCCCCCACCCCCGCCTCAAGCTGGGGGAGCTGGGACGAGAGAGGGATCAGGGCTGAGAAGACAGGGAAGCCACAGAGATTCACTGAGCATCGTCTGACAGAGAGAAGTCAGGGTTAAAAAGACCAGGCCCCATCTATCCACACTCCCTATCAAGCTAGCCCAAAGCACTTTTTATAATTCCATGCTTCCCAGGGCCCTTTCCCCACTGCTGCTCCCACCTCTGTGCCAACACTGCCAGAGGAGGAGATGCCCCTGCCTTAGGCAGTCCTTCCTCCCATCTAACCACAAATCTCTCTACAAAGCAGGCGTAGTGTGTACTGACCTTTTTTCCTTCTGCTCTCCATCCCACATTGCTGCAGGGTCTTTGAAAGCCCAGAGGCAACAACATGAACTCAACCCTCATTTTGGAGGAAGGGGTAGCTGGGGCCTAGGTAGGCACAAAATACCTTAACCTGACCCTATCCAAGGTTTGGAGGCCTATCCTGGCTAAACTTCCCTCCTACCCAATTAGGGAGGTTTTAATGAACACCTGGACCTCCTTAATTGGCCCTCTGCCTAATTACCTAACCAACTGGCAGGAGCCAGAGGCCTGGGCATCTGTTCTCCAGATGTGAGTCTCTCCTCTCCAGTCTCTTCTGGCCCCATTCTTCTCCTGTCTGGTCTACTCCTCCTCTAGGAAGCCCTCGCAGATGATCTGGCCCTTGGCTGCTTCTTTTCTAACCCTCTCTCCTTCACCCTGCCTGGTATCTGGAGCCCAGGGCTCAGGAGGACTTGGGCTACCAAAGAGATGGGGTTGGTCAGGATGGCCTTCCTGTTCTGACGGCCCCAGGGCCTGCCGAATCCTGACCTCAGGCCACAGCTATGACTCCTCGGGCTGACAGTATCCATGTCACCAAAAGTTCCCCTTCAAAGGCTCTCAAGGCTCTGGCTGCTTGACTCTGATTCACCTGACTCCATGGATAGGACAAGGGTGGGGCAGGGTGAACCTCGTGGGTGGCAGGGGGCTGGGACAGGCAGAGGCAGGGCCTTCCTGGTATACATGTGAGAAGCAAAGACGGGGAGGCCATTTGGCAATATCCACCCATATCTGTTCCCATCCTAGTGGTCCCAAGGCTCAAAGAAACTACAGGGCATCTGCTTCCAGAGCTCCCATACCAGCACAGGTCAAAAGGGAGCAGATGCCCAGAGAGGGAAGCAGGCACAGACTTACCAACTATAGAGAAGGGTGGCTGAGGAGAAGACTTCACAAATGGACAGCAGGGAGGATGCAGGACAGGAGGCCCCTCTGACAACACCCTTGACAAGAAGGAGAGCTCAGGGGACCAGGGGGAATCCAGAAGGACCCCACTGATAGCCATTTTTCCAAGCCCAGGTACAGACCCAATTAGAACCTGTGGGTTGTGTTTACATACAAATGAGCTACAAATGATGTGCAAAAGGTACCCTAAAGGAGGACTAGTTTGCAAGGGGCATGGGAGAAGAAACAGGTCCCTGGCTCCCCCAATGCAACACCTCTTGGTACCTGAGCAATATTCAAACCATTCTCGGGTTTCAGAATGATGCTATCTCAGTTCCTGTGTGAAGGTGGCCTGGGGCCAGTGGGGAGAGCGGTGAAGGGGAGAGGTCAGGGCAGCCTCCCTGCAGCTGCAGCAGGGCTGAGCAGAGCTGTCCTTCCCATGGAGCTGCAGGGGAATTCCTTTTCCATGGCCAGCCTCTATCCTCTCTTTCTTGCTCTTGGCAGGGGAGTACCTACCTTCCTTCTCCCCTATACCCTTCCACCCATATCTGTTCCCATCCTAGTGGTCCCAAGGCTCAAAGAAACCACAGGGCATCTGCTTCCAGAGTTCCCATACCAGCACAGGTCAAAAGGGAGCAGATGCCCAGAGAGGCTGAGTGAGCAGCCACGCATCACAGAGCAGTGGGCCTCGACTTGCTCTTCCTCATGGTAAGAAAGGGAGCTCTCATTAGGCAGGCCCTACATCTCTCCCTCCCAGGCTGCTCTGGGCTGCAGGCTGAGGACTGGAGGGTAAGGCAGGAGGCGCTGGAGACAGCTGTCATCCCTCCTCCCGCCCCTTCCCTGTGGCTGGGCTGCAGGGCATGAAATAAGCAGCAGGCACTGGGGGAGGGGGTGACAATCCAATCCACCTGTCACCCCCACAGTCAGGCGGCCTCAAGCAGCCTGCTCACTAATGAGGGAGGAGGCGTGGGTGAGGCAGACACAGAAGAGGGTGGCAGAGGGGGGACAGACACACAGACACAGGAAAGATAACAGAGAAAAAGAGGCAGCAAGGCCAGAAGGCATTATGGGGCAGAAGCAGAGACAGACAAGGAGAGGGCTAGAGGAGAGGGAGAGGCAGGAGACCCGCAGAGACAAAGACTCAGAGAGAAGCAGGTAGAGAACAAGAGACAGGTTCAACAACGGCTTCCAGGACTGACTCCTGGCCCAGCGCTGGGGGAATAACTCAACAGGACACCACCCCTGCCCTCTGAGAACTTGCAGTCCAGCCAATAGACAGACAAGGGAGGGGCAGGTCCCACCCAGGGCAAGGGCAGGGAGACGAAAGGGGGCCCTCGGGGGCCTGGACTGGACCCAGACACAGCCCCGGAAGGAGCATCCCAGAGCAGGCAGGCCAGCCCTAAGAGGCAGCAGAAGTGAGGACCGAGGACCAAGGACCACGGCTGCCCAGCTCGATCCCCAGGCCCTGCCTTATTACCCAGTCTACCCCGAGGTTCACAACCTTTCTAGTCATTTCTCTCTCCCAACTTCAGCCCTGGGACCTCTTCCCTAGTGCAGAGACACAGGCTAAGGAGCTCTGGGAGACAGGGTGGCGAGGTGAACCCGGTGATGCCCCCAAACACCCAGGCAAGATGGTCCAGGATCATTCTGTGGTTCACATAGTGAGCTCTTCCTTCACAAAGGAAGTGGGGGGCATTACTTCTCTGAAGTCTGAGCCAAGGCAGGAGCCTCACATTGTCCCTCTCCCCATTCCACACACAGCCCAATTCTCACACCCCCAGCTGCATGGCCTGCTCCCCACGCCCCTGCTCCTGGGCCCCTCTTGGGTCTCCCTCTCATGCTGCATTCTCTCTGCCCCCTCTCTGTCCCCGCCCCCTCCCACAGCAGCCTCTTTTCTTTACCCCAGAAGTGCTTCTAGGGTCTGATCTCAAAGCAGGGCCCCAGCCCCAACCCTTCAAAGTTCTGTCTGGCAGGCTCACTACCCAAATCCCTGGTTCCCACCGTCTTTCCCTCCCTCGGGGACTCCCCTCCCCCAGTCCAGCAGCCTCAGGGCTGGGCAGGGGCTATTTTTAGCCTGGGCACTGAGCTAATTTTAACTCACCCACAGGGGACCTGGGGGCGGGCTGTCGGGCTGTGGGGGCAGGCAGTCCAGGAAAGCTGGGCCTGGGGCAGGGGTGGTCTCAGGCCTCAGGCACCCTAGGAACTCAAGTGGGGGGCAGGTCCTGCAGTCTCAGCTTAAGGCACAGGAACTGACTTGCCAAGGGGAGCACCCGGTATGGACAGCAGGGCTGAGCCCTCCCTCTAGCTTCCGCTGGACAACTCTCCTGAGCCCCACCCTAGGCTTCCCGCCCTCTTCTCCCTGGCAAGTCTCCTGGGATGGGGTCATCCTGTTCTCTGCCCAGGAGATGCCTCTCCAGTGAGGGTCTGTCTCCTGAGCCTCCTCCATGTCTCCCCCACCCCAGCCTGTCCTTCCTGTAGTCTAGCTCTCATCCTTCCTGTAGCAGCTGTGAGGCCCAGGGTCCAGCACTTCCCACTCCAGCTCTGACCTTCCCCTTATGGCCTCTGGACTGGCTCCTAGGTAACCACCCCACCCCGCAAAACAAGCTCCTAGAGCTACCCAGACTGATCTCAGGAAGTATTTGGGAGCAACAGGAGATTGAGTCCCAGTAGAGAAGGGATGGGTGAGGCAGGGGAATGAACAACTTAGGGAAATATGGGGTCTCTAAGCTGAGATTCTGGATACCTGGGTTCTAGTCCCTGCTCTGGTCTAAAGTGTGATCCTGAGTAAGTCACTGCCTTCTACAGGCTTCACCCCACTGTCCCGTATTATGGGTAGCTGGGTGGACTAGGTACCCAAATGCCCTTCTGGCCCGAACACATGGCTCCTGTGCTCTCTGGGGAAGCCCAAAGGGAAGGGAGGTCAGAATTGTGTAATTCATGGAGAGGAACCAAAGAGATGGCCTGGTTGGGTCTGTCATCCTCCTGCTGGGGAGGAAAGGCAATGAGGGTGCTAGAAGAGAGTCAGGATGGGGCTGGTGAAGGGGCAGGTGTCTTCTAAACAGTAACCCTCCAACAGATGGCCAAGGGTTGACAAAGGCTCTGGTCAGCCAGAACAAGTACCAAGTGGGGCACACAATGCCCTTGTGGCAGAGGCTCAGCCATCCCAATCCCCTCACACACTGGGAATGCCTATCAGACCACCTGCTTGTGGTTACTGAGTAGCAACTAGCCCAAGGTCACTGTTTGGTCCCTGGTGGGACCAGCTCTAGAACCCAAGCCTAAGGCTGTCTTCAGATTCCATCCCAGCAGGCCAAGCTGCAATGACTCACCACCACTCATTTGCATGAGGATTTGCATAGTGTCTCTGACCTTATTCCTTCAGGCTCAACTTCCCATTCCAGGACGTGGGTCACCCCCACCCAGGATCCATAGGCACTTGGGGACACCAAGTGGAGTTCTTGGCACCTCAGGCCTTTGTTCCCATCTTTCCCCACCAGAAAGCATTATTGTGTTTATAGTAACCCACAGTGATAGAGTCTAGAGCTCTCAGTCCAACTGGGTCCCCTACTCTTGTCTAGGCAGAGATGGGGGAGGGGTGTGAAATCACGAGGAATAAGTAAGTACGGCCGCTACAGGAGTTTGGTAAGATTCACAGGGTGAAGCGTGGCTCTGTCACTGCCTTGAGGCGTCACAGGAGAAGAATCCCATTCCCCTCTTTAGTGCCAAGGTTGGGGCAGCAGCAGCAGGATGGAGGTGAGCTGTCCTTTACTTCCATTTCTATCTCCATTTCCAAAACCCATCCACAGCGCAGGGTGGGAGGAAATGGCCCAGGACAGCAGGTAGGATAGATATAAGACTACAGAAAGAACTTCTCAGGGCTGAGTCATTGGACTCAAAGTAGTCTCTGGGGCTCAAACTTGCTTTGTCAGAAGCCCTCCAACCAAGCATGTGAGGCTGGTGACACGTGGGAGGGCATGGAGGCCCCAGCATTGTATGCCAACCAACGGGAGCTGCAGACAACCAATCTCCTACCTACCTTTAAGTCTGACCTACATTTGTCCAGAGTATCTACACCGCTCCCTATATCCTCTGAAACAATGAAGCCCAGCAGTGGTCTCCAATCCTAGGAAGTCCTTCCTGCTATCTAACTGCCGTCCCTCCCACCGCAGCCAATCCTTCCACTATTACCTAACCCACTTTGGTCATCTAGACAAGAGAAATGGACAGGGGCCCTTAGCCATCAGAAGCCCTGACTGAGGAGAGGTGGGGGCCGTTGGGACGGTTAGTGTGTCACCTTCCACCTCCCCAACCCAACTTCCCTCTGGGGTCTCAGGAGACAGAAGTGAAAGTGGCAGCTGGGGCCTTGGGGGCGGATCTGCTTGAGAGCCGTTGGAATGAGCATAATGCCACCAGTGCTGGGTCTGGGCTGCCTGCCATTGCAGCGGGTGGGCTAATGGTTAGACCAGGGGAGGGACTTTCCATGGAAATAAGGGCATGGGGTAATGAGGAGTGTGGGCCCCTGGCCAAAGGAAGGGCAGGCTGAAGAGAGAAAAATGGAGAGAGGCAGGCAGCAGACAGTCTCAGAAGGGCATTCTCTTCCTGGGCAGTGTTTGTCCCCTTTCTTAAAGCAGCAAGATCCTTTCTTCTGACCCACAGAACTGAGACAAGGCTGCTCTGGCTGAAGCAGATGAAGGGGTCTGAGCCCTCATTGCTGGGACATGAGAGCAAAGAGAGAGGGCAGAGAGTCCAAGGTCTGGGACCTCAGACTGGACAGCACTAATTATGAGGAAAGGGGAGGTGGAGAACATGAAGGGTTCACCTACGACGATGACAGGGGACCCGAAAGAGGCCAATCCAATCAGGGAAAGCAAATCCTCCTAGAGACATCATGACCTCGAGAAGCCACTGAGGATTTAAAGGGGCTGTTCAGGGCAATGGCTGGGTCTCCTTCTAACTCGAAGGACAGTCCTCTAAGCCCCTGGCAGCGGAGGGAGGGCGGGCATCGTGGCTGCGTGGGCCTGCTGAGGCGGCCAGCCAGGCAGCTCTTACAGGATTAGCTTGCTGCTTTCAGGAAAGGTGCCAGGTGAGGCTAAGATGCCCAGCCAGATGGAGGGGGGGCCCAGAGGGAAGGGGGTAGGGAGAGCAGTACCTGCACAAGGCTATGCAGATACATGTCCCCAAATCCGTGCCCCTTACCGATACCTGGCTTCTAACCCTTTCATGAGGATACTGTGCAGGGACCCTTCAGATTTTTGCCAGCAAGGACCTCTGCCTATCAAGTTTTCCCTGCCATTACTATGATCTGCAGTTATCTTTCCTCTGAGGGGAGTCCTGCCTGTTGTCTACTCTTGACTCCCCTGCTACAGTTTACAACCAGGGCCCTACCCCTCAGAACAGGTGAGGGGCTAAGTGGTTCCCCTGACTCCCCGCCCCCTTAGCTCCCCACCCCCAGGCTGACAGGTGGGGGAGACAAGAGGAAGCAGCTGGGCTAGGACACCTGTCCCCACCCAGCCATTCCCGGCCCCAGAGGCCTGCATAAGGAGACTCAGCACAGAGGAGGCAGTGGTGGTGGCTGGAGGAAAGGGGCCCATAGGTTAAGGAAAGAGGTGACAGGAAGGTCTGAAAAACCCACTTCCAGATCATTCCCATCCTCCTAATCTACCCCAACCATCATCTCTCACCAAATGCACAATACACGCACGCTTTAAAGGGAAAATCTCAAGGTTTGAGATCATCCCTCAAACCCCTTGCTCTATTCCCCTGCCTACACATTACTTGATCCAGCTGGAGTGGAAAGACCCCAGGAAAAGGGACCAAGCCCCCTCTCCTCACTCCAGCCTCCTGCCGCGCATTTCTACTTGAAACTCAGGGATGGGCTCTCTCCGTATTCTTTGTTCTCTCAAACCTCAACCCTAGGTATTTGCTGGTGGGTTGAGGATGAGAGAATCATGAGGGGTAAGCAATCAAGCAGCCAGAGGGATCTGGCAAGACTCGTGGGGCTAAGTGTGGAGGAGGCAGGTTCTCAGACAAGGAGATGGCTGGATGGGGAGGGGAGGGCTGGGCTCAGCTTCCCAAACCATCCCAGGGCCAAACAGAGCCCTAGGCCAGGAGGAACCCTCAAGGCCTCCTCAATCCCTACCCTGGACACCAAAGGCATTGCTTGCCCCCACCCCTGTTTCAGGCAAGTCCTGGGCCAGCCTAAAGCTCAAGGTCTGAGAGAAAAGATGCAACCATCACACTTTTTCTGGCGGAACCTCCTTCCCTTCCCTTCCCTTCCCATGTGAGGCAGGTAGCGCCACTTCCCTTTCACAGGTATGGAAACTCACACAGAGATGGGCAGGGAGTTGCTCAAGGTCACCAGAAATAAGGGGCAGAGGCAGACTGACTGTTGGGCACAGGGCTTCTGCTCACAACCTGGATGGGAGTGGGAGCGAGTCTCCCTCCGTCTGGGAGTTCTAGCACATTCCTTCCAGGGCCAACTCCCCAGGTCTGGGCCTGGCAGGCTCACACTGGCCTTGTGTCTGCCTTGAGACAAGCCCAGCCTCTTGTGGTTCAAGCCTTCCCACTCCAGTGTCTTCTCATTAGTCCCATGCGGCAGCTCACAGGCATAGCAGGAGGGGTCTTGGAGTGTCATTTGATCTTGCCCTCAAACCCTTGCTTTGGGGGCTTTCTCCATGACACTCAAGTCAAAGCAATACCTCCCTCACCTTGCCACCAAAGGCTGGTTCTCCGCCCTCTGCTGAGGAATCCTGGTTTTCTCTTCCCTTCAATTTCTCCTCCTCCTCTCAGGCCTCCTTTCCATTGCCCTGTCCTGCAGGGCAGGATCTCTCCTTTAATCTCAGACAAAAGCCCTTTACACCTAATAACTAGGAAAGCTTAAATAAGTCACTTAAATCTCCGAGACTCTGTTTTCCAATCCAAAATAACAGTTTTAGAAAGAAACAGTCTTCTTATGTTCCCATGCTCAGTACGAAGCTTGTCTACACACGAACACAAGAAAAGAAATGGAAGTTTCCTTCTTCCCTTTTGAGAATCCGTCACCTCTCTCCACTGGGATCTCAAAAGTTTTGGTTTTTGGGCGGGGCACGATGGCTCACACCTGGAGTCCCAGCTACCCAGAAGGCTGAGGTGGGAGGATCGATTGAATGGGAGGCTGCAGTGAGCCATGATGGCACCACTGCACTCCAGCCTGGACAACAGAGCAAGATCCTGCCTCAAAAAAAAATTAAAAAGTTTTGGTTTTTGGTCTTCAAAGTATACTGGAAAGTTGGGCAAGTGGGGTAATGCTGAGGGTGAAGCTCCTTTGACCAGGGGACCAAAAAAAAAAAAAAAAAAGCTCCCTCTGTATGGTTTCCTGGTCTGCCCAGCTCCTAGGAGAGTGGCCAGAGCACCTAGCCAGAGGCAACAAGCCAAGGTCAGTGACCAGGCCTAGAGCCCAGAGCCTCCTGGGAGGGTAAGTTTAAATGAGTAAATATGGTCCCGCCTGGGTGTGGCAAGCGACAGGCCAGAGCTCTGGACATGTCCCTCCCCTCCCAGCCTACAGCAGGAAGAAGAGAAGTAAGACAGGCACAAGAGCCTCTCACCCCCTTGGCTATCAGGGTCCTGTGCAGAATCAATGAATGCATTCCCCTGTCTCCACACCAGCCAGGACTAACCAGAAGCATGACTTGGCTCTCAGAAAAGAGAGGCTTGTAGCCTCGGCCACAGGAAAAGGAAAATGTCAGATGAAGAGGGCCTTGGGGATCACCTAGGCCAAGGACCTACCCCCAAATGCCTGAGGGCTTTGATGTAGCCTTGATGCCTCACAGTGGCCTTGCTCATCAAGGTGAGTGGGGAGGGCAACAGAGACCAGCGACAAACCACCAAAACACCCAGGTGTTAATCACCGAAAGGCGAAACTCTGTACATCTGGAAAGCTGGGGCCCAAGAGGAGTGACCCGGGGACACACGGTCAGTGTGAGGGGCAGAGGCAGGCTGTGCCAGGACCACAGAGAGGAGCATGTGAGGGAGGGGTAGGGGGCACGGATGGAAGTCAGCCAAGGCTCCTTGACTCACAAGCCATGCTCTTTATTTTGCAGACAGAGCTCTGCCTGCCCATCTGTGGTCTAACCTTAATCCCTCCTGCTCCAGTCAGCCCTTCTCTCTTCAAAGTTCTTGCTATGCCCTTCGCCTTCTTGCCTCCGGTCCCCTCAAACCCATCCCAACTCTCCAATCCTTTAATCATCTTTGCCATTCACTACCCCCCACCTCCCGCAGTGCAGCAGCTGCTCTGTGGGTGTCTATATACCAGTGTGTATGCGTTGCACACCTTCCTGCATGTGTACCACTAAATGCTGTGGACCGCATTGGGCATGCCTGTCTACATGAGACCTCTATCTAGTTCCCACTACTAGGAGAAAGGGGCCTAATGGCTAGTTCTCCCACAGTTTCAGGACAAATGCCTCAGAATACTTTCAGCCACAAGCAGGGAGAGGAAAAAGAAAATAAATATTCCAAGATCCAAACAGCACCGACCCCGCCAGGCCAAAAGGTCAAGGCCTTTCAGGAGAGCCACTGGAAAAGAAAGCGCTTTGAGTTCCCCTCCTTTCCTATGCCAAATTAGAGCCATCTCTTTCTCCCCAGCTTCCCCACTGGGAAGTTCTTCTTGAAGTCTAAGCTCCATCCTACCTCCATCGTGCTACAGAGAGATTATATGTGATATATCCATGTGATCAGGGATAGACGAGTGACATCAACCACAATACAGTCAGCCGTCCAGCTTCTAGAACACAGCTTCTAGTACCTAACCGCCCCTCCCTCCATGAGTAAGTCACCAAACTGGGACAGAAGGACAGACAGTTGGCCGGACTCCGGCCCCATGACTGGCTCATAAAAGCCACCAGCGATTACAGTGATGCTGAGGTTGTGCCGGCCTGCCACCATTTCCTCCTTCCCTATAAAAGAGAGATAGTTGCCTTAAACCAGCTGGCCTGAGAGAGTCTCGAGAGTCCCAGCCATGGTCCCGGCGGATGGGGAGAATCCCACCACCACAGTGCCGGGAGGCTGAGAACCCAACCCTTGATGGCAGGTTCCAAGCTCACATCAGATCCTCATATCCACTTACAGAACTTGATGAACAGCAACGATGTGTCCAAGAGGTCAAGGCCTGTATTAAGTCAAGGCCCTCAACTCCTCTTTTCCAGTAAGGCCACCACCCTCTGGACTAGAGGGGCAAAAAAACAGGGGGCCTGGCTCAAATACAACTAGGGAAATGTTGGGCCCACCCATCAGATCCTGGACTTCCCTTGTCCCCATAGAGGTACTCAGGTGTGTGGCAAAGTGTGCAACCAAGGGCCCATACCAGGCCAGCAAAAGCACTGAGATTCTGGATCCAGTGCCAACCAGGGAGAGCAGGGGGCCCAGCTGGCCAGGAAGAGAAGGTTGACAAAATGGGCAGAGGTCCAGGCCTCTCTGGGGGTATAAGAGCAAGGGACGACCACAGCAGAGGGACCCTTTGAGGGCACAGTAGAGGAGAAGGGTCGGAGGGGCTGGGCCATAATCAATGAGGGCCTATCCCCAAGGCCTCCTCAGGGGCCAAGATACCTCCCACCCCAATCTTCCTTACTACTGCTCCTTTAGCGCCCCCCAACCTGAAGAGTCTCCCTCTGCCTTCTCTTCCCCATCACATCTCCCAGGAAAGATTGGAAAAAAAAAAAAAAACAACCCTGCTACAGAGAGATTATATAACAGCAGCCAGAAAGACTATCATATCTCCCAGCCTATGAGGAGAACCAGGAGCCAAGGGGGCAGAGCCAGGATGCCCAGGCCCTCCAGCCCAGGGGCACCAAGTGCAGAGTGGAGTGGACAAGGACAGCACCTGCCACCCCTCCAAGTCCTCCACCACTCTCTCAGGCATTGAGTACAGCAGACAGAAGCTCTAGCCAATTCCCCACGCCCATCCCCCAACATAAGGATCATGACGCTTTCTGGGTCCTGCTTCTCCCCTTGGACTGGGGCTTCCATGAACACGGACTGTATGTCTCCCTTCCTAGAATCCCTCCCCACTATGAAGTTGTGCCTAAACGAGTGGAAAGACGAAAGCTCTTACACAGATTTGCTGTGTGATCTCAGGTAAAAAACTCAACCTTTTTGGTCCCTACAGGAGTGAGTAAAAGCTCCTCCCTTCCCCCTTCCCTCCAGAGAGACCAGAGACCCCTCCCTTTACAAACGTACATGCACACACATACATATACACACATATGCAAACATACAGGGTGTGTTGGCGGGGGCAGGGGAGTTACAACAAAGAGAATATAACCACTGAGACCCAAGGGCCCAAATGCCTATGCTGGGGCAAGTGGGGAAGGAGTTCCATATAAGCTCCAGTGTCCCCCAATCACCCCATATAAATAGGTCCTCAGCCACTCCCACAATAGTCCTACCCCACCCCCATCTCCTGCCCAACACACTGGGAAACCACAGGAAGGAAATTCATTCCCAGGCAGGGCCGTGGGAGCTGGGAGAGCCAGACTAAGTCCTGGGGCGGGTGTGACCCCGTGGCCACAAGCGGTGGACATCTGTGAACACTGACATGTGCCTTTTCGGTGCTCTCCTCAGCTACTGAGACCTTCCTGTTGGGGTTGGGAGAGGAGTGGGAGGTGGACAGCTCCCAAACGCCAAAACACCCAATCTCAGGCTGACCTGCACTCTCCCTCCTATCTCCAGGCCAGAGCAGCCCAAGGTCACCGCCCCAGACGGCAAACTTCCCATAGTCTAGGCTGGACCCTGAATTGCTGCGGAGACCCACTGAAGGGATAGGAGGAGTGGATAAGCGCCACCCCCACCCCAAAGCAAAGAAACCAGGACTCTGAGGAAAACTCGAATGGGGGTTAGGCACAGCAAAGAGGGACACAGGATCTCCCCAAGCCCGCGATACCCTCCCCCAATCCATCAACAGTGCACCAAGTAAGGGGAGGCAGAGGGAGGCTCCCACTCAGAAAGGCAAACCTGGGATAACCCAGTCGGTGGCTCCTAGAGTGCCTTCCTTTCAGGGGGAGCCCTCAGAAGGCTGCTGAGAGGACAGCGTGACTCACTAGGGGAGGGGGCCCCTTTCCCCCATCCCCCTAAGACCCAAACCTGGTAGGAAGGAGGCTGGCATTGGAGTGGGGGACTAAATGCATTTTGGTCTCCTTGGCCCACCCTCCCAAAAGCCCACCCAAACTCCCTAAACCCCCACTCGCAGCCCAGCTCCGCCTGCCATAGGTGGAGAGAGGGACTAGAGAACTCTTGCCCAGATGTTGAACAGCTGCAAACTTCTGGCCAGGGAGTTCTCCAGCTGGGGTTGCTGACAAACCACATCAGGGGTCTCGGAAGCGGGGCTAGGAGGTCCCAAGAAAGGGTCCTGCGTGCCCACCTCGTGGCGACTCCGCGTCCCAACTCCACAGGCACCCGGCAAACACGGGCCCCGGAGACACACACACTCACACACCCCAACCCACCACCCCGGTGTCATCTGAACAACATCCCCCCTCCCTCCCCCGCTTCCCAAACAGCTGCGGCTCCCCCCGCCTCCACCCTCCCGCCGCCCTCCCAGGCCCCCTTCTGCACCATTTCGGGCCAAGGAGGAGGGAACAGGCGGCGAGAGGAGGGAGAGGGAGGGAGGGCCGGCTGTTAAAATGTCAGTCGCTCCCGGCTGTCACCGGAGACCCCCTTGGAGGATGGCGCCCCGTCCCAGACCGCTCGGAGGCCGTCGTAAACCCCCTAGGCGAACAAGCGGGCGCACCCCCAATCCGCCCGTCCCCACCCCGTACTCCCAACACCCAAGGGAATTGCAGCCCACTCCACTTGTCCCCCACGGCAGACTCCCTGACACAAACAGTCCCCTAGATAATCCCCGCCAACGCCACACGAAAACACGGCCCGCTTCGCGAGTTCCTCCCGGCCCGGGGGCTGCCCAATCCCACCCCTCAGGGGGACGGTCTAGACCACCCTCCACCCCAACCCCTGGACCGGGTGGGGGAGGGGGCCTCTTAAAGTGGCAGGCGCATTATTTTTCTTTACTCACCAGCCCGCCTGGGGGAACGGTGTTGTCACGGCAAAGAGCGGGTAGCCCTCGCCCCTGGTCCAGGGGATCTTCAACACCAGGAAGCCGCAGCTCCGGGCGGGGGGAATAATAAATGAGGCCGGCGTCCGCGCGGGCCCTGGGCGGCGCCGTGGGGCCTGGGCCCCCGTCGTGGGCGCGGGGGCCAGCAGGCGGGCGGCGGGCAAGCAGGGAACCGGGGCCGAGCGCCCGAGCCGCCTTGGCTGTTGTTGATATTTTGCTTCCTTCCTCCTTTCGGGCTCCAAAGGTAACTCCTCCAGCCCCCGGGAGTCGAGGCCGACGTAGTCACAGCTCAGCCTAGCTTGAGGGGTGGGGAGAACGGGGTGACGGACAGGTGTGGGGGCCAATGGGAGGCACGTGTGGGGGTTGCGGGGCGGAGCCGGGGCTGGGGCGGTCCTGAGGACGCGGCCCCGCCCCTCGCTTCCACAGGGCTGGCCGGGCCGGGCCGAGTCGGGTCGGCCCCCGCCCTACCGCCCTCTCAAGCTAGGCTGTGGCGCCGGGAGCAGCGGATCCCTCCGCTTGCCGGGAGGGAGGGAGGAAGGGACGAAGCGAGGCAAAGTAGGAAAGAGAGACCCAGAGGCCTTTAAAGGGATCGGTCCGATCCCACGGTGCCCCTCGGAGCACGCCGGCCGCCCGCTTGGCGCTGCTGCCACCGCGTGCTCCAGGAGGTCTTTTCCGGGGAGGCCATGCGAGCTGCACGCACACTCTCAACACGCGCCACCTCGGGACCTCCTCCCGGCCCCGGGCCCCGGGAGAGTTGGGAGGTGGGAGTCTAAGTAGATAAATTAAGGGGAGACTGGAAGTGGTGAAAAGCTCCCATCTCCCCCACTTGGTGTGTGACAAAGCCCCACTTAAGGGCGACATTCTTGGGGGTGTGAGGGTTACCTAGGGAGCTCAGTTGCTCCCTCTACCTGTGACAGGCCCCCTCCCGTCCCAGGGCCCGGCTCGGCAGACGCCCAGCAATTTAAAGCGACAGCTCATAGTTCTTGGGTGACCTAATCTCCAGTGCTTGCGGGGCCCCACAGCACTTAACTGCCGAGGGGGCAATTTAAAGGGGCGGGACCCTAATTCCTCCCCACCTCCCGCCGCACAGTAAACACCCAGAGATATCTTATTAAAGGAGCAGTAGTAGCTCTTCAATTTTTTTTTTATTTTCAAATTCCTGGTTGCTCCAGGGTGTGGTGAATCTTTACGTGCCCTACAACAGGAGTGTGGGTGCCATGCCTACTGGACAACTGACCCGTCCTCTTCAGTATCCGCGTTACTTCCAAGTCCTGCTGCTTTGTCCCAGGAGCGTAAGGAAATGATGGCATCTGGCTTAGATCTCAAAGAACCTTGCAGAACAGAAGGGCACTGAGTTCTTCACATACCCTGATTTTTTTTTTTTTTTTGAGACGGAGTCTTGTTCTGTCGCCCAGGCTGGAGTGCAGTGGCGCGATCTTGGCTCACTGCAACTTCCGCGTGCCAGGTTCAAGCTATTCTCCTGCCTCGCCTCCCGCCTCCCGAGTAGCTGGGACTACAGGCGCATGCCGCCACTCCCGGCTAATTTTTTGTATTTTAGTGGAGACGGGATTTCACCGTGTTGCCCAGGCTAGCCTCGAACTCCTGAGCTCAGGCAATCCGCCCGCCTCGGCCTCCCAAAGTGCTAGGATTACAGGTGTGAGCCACCGCGCCCAGACACACACCCTGATTTCTATCTGGCTGGATCTGATTTACCGGACAAAGACTTCAATATATAGAGAGAGACAACATGTCATGGTGGTTAGAAATGTCAACTTTGCAGTCAAGCTGCCGTGGTTCAGATCCTCACTCCATCATTCATTAACTGTGAACACAGGCACATTATTTAACTTCCCCCTACCTCATGGTCCTCATGGGTAGACAAGAGATGGTGATAATAGTAGCTAACTCAGAAATTTAGTGTGAAGATTAAATTAGTTCTTCTAAGCAGATTGCTTAGTACAATGTCTTATACTGTATAATAACCCAAACCAGACCGTTGGGCCAAGGGCTGGTCTGCAAAGAACCCTCTAGGCCTTCATTGGCCCATGCAAGCCTCAAAGGAGATGAGTTCAGTGGACTTGCTCTGCAAATAGGTTGGAGACTTATCTTGTGTGTCCTAAGACAGGAAGCCAGCAAGCTCCTATTTCCTTGGCCTCAGTTTCCAACCCTTCTACCTGACCCCCGTTTCAGGAAACAGTGTCCCACCGTGTCCCCAAATATAGCTTCTCAGTTCCTCATTGGGTCTGGGAGGCTAGGCCCCCAACACCAGAAGATGTGAGTTACCCCTGCCAGCAGGGCTAGTTTGCCCAAAAGACTTCAGGGTAGGCAGGGGGAGCCCATCTGCCTCTTCCCCCAAGGACAGAGAAGAACAGAGCCTTGTGCCAGGCTTGAGGCTATGGCAGTAGCAGGATGGGAAAGTGCCAACCCCCCTCAAGTGGGGAACCTCCCCTCACTTGTGGCCTCTATTTTTAGTGCTTCCCTAGGCTCTAGCTGGAGAAACCGTTTAGTCATCAGGGTGTTTATTTTCCGGCTGTTTCCGACGTCGGGAAAGCAGAATGTTGAGACTGAAGAGATCCAAGGCTGCTGGAAAAGACTTCTTAGGATCAGGCCTGGGAATTCAGCCTTCAGACCTCTGGGTCCCAGATCACAGAAAAAAAGAAAAGAAAGAAAGAAAGAAAAGAAAGTGGGCAGCGGTCAGCCAAACCCCCAGGAGACCAAGAGAGCTAGGTTCTCAGCCACCTTCAGTTTCAAGGCTCTCCAAGTCGAAGAACCCTCTGGCTCCAGCTCTACTTGAAGGAGTCTCTCCAAAAACTAACCAACACCAGAACAAATTCTTTCCCAGGGCCGATTCCCAGAAACCCCCTCCCCAACATCCTTTATATCAGCGTGGTGAGCCTCCCGCCAACCACAGTTCCAGCCAATCTCAAGCCTGAGGTAGGCTTGCCAGGGCTGTGATTGGCTGATTGATCCTCCCAGTCTTGGAATGTTGGGTCCTTAACAAAGGAATGAGGAAGGAAGGTGAGTCACCTGGGGAGGGTTTTAAAGGGCCAGGAGCAGGAGGGAAAAGGGAAAGGAGGGAAGAGCTCAGTGGGTGAGATGCAGTGTGCTGAACCCCCAAGATGCTGACAAAATTCCCTAGAGAACAGAGTAGGAAAGGCAGACACTACAACTGGGGTATAATTTAGAATACAGAGAAAACCAAATGAGTGAGCAAAAGTAACAAACATAGGGCCTTAATACCCATGGAGGGGTAAGAAAGGGTTTGGGAGTAATGTTGCTGGAAGTTAGATTGAAATAAGGACTTCCTCAAAGTGTCTCGCTAAATCTTTTTCTTCTGGCCCCTGGATTTCCCATTCCAGAATCCCCTGGGTAGGGTATACCTGAGCGAGTTCAGATGCCTAGGTCTCATTTTTCCTCCTCCCACTCTGGCTACCCATCCATTTTTCCTAGAGAAAAGTTACCTAACAGGCCAAAGCTGCTATAAAATCCTTTAGGAATCAAACACTTACATGCTCACTGAAGTCTTTTAAAAGTGTGTGTAAACTCCTCTCCACCATATCATCTTCGTAAGTTTATATGACAGAGGGACATAGACAACTCTTTTTGTTCACCCCTTCCCAAGCATCCCTAATCCAACTTAAATTTGTAAAAGTCTTCCTCATCCTCGTGTCCCAAGGGCCGTTTCTCTGCCTGCCTATCCCGTAGCCCTGGGAAGCCTTTACTGCTGGTCCAGCCTCTAATCTGTCTGGCACCTTGGTTGGCCCCCTCTCACCTTCCCTGCAGCCATCTGGACAATCTCCAGTCCCCTATGTCCATCCACCTCATCCCTTCCATTGAGCTGATCATTTTTCCCCCAGTTTTCAAGTGATCCCAGCAGTCCCTACATCTGCCACCTTGTCTTGTGAGAGGAAAAGCCATCAGCAGGTGTACAGCAGTTCTGTGTATACATGCTGTGTGTGGACTTGGGTATTATTCTGCACCTGCTTATACAGTGCACTCTGTTCTGTGTATCTGCCTCCTCTGTGCACACTCCTCACCAGATCCTGGGCCCCTTGAGGGCAGCAATCTAACTCGACTTTGAGTCTTTTGGGCCTTGCAGGACCTGGCATAGAATGCACTCAGCAAATGTGTTAACATGAATCTGTATATGTGTGTGTGTATGTGTGTGCAGCTATGTATCTGAGTTCAGATTATAAAACCGTTTATTGAACACCTCATTTGTCCATTGAAAACTGTGCTAGCCTGAGGATGGGGCTATGGTCTGGCCTGTCCCACCACTCCGCACAAGTCCCACTTAAGTTTAGGCCAGAGTTGGGGGGAAAGGGCAGTCAGGCAGAGAGGTGTCAGGCTGTACTGGCAGAGTTGTGCCCCAAGCTCAGGATCAAGGTGCTTGGAGCAAAGGGCAGACGGCCCACCCTGGAGCTGAAGCGGGCAGGGAGGGGGTGCCAAAGCCAGGTCCTCGGTCAGTGCATCACCCCCACAGAAGCTCCCTGCCCCCGGCTGGGCAGGATGTGGTGGCAGCTGCAGGAGAGTGGGCAGGATGTGGGGGTGGGGGCAGCTGAAACACAGCCTGACAGTCGTCTCCCCAGCTCCTCCCTCCTTCTCTCTTGCCCCCCCCACATCCGCCCCCTCCCGGTCACGTGCTCCCAGCCAGGGCACCGACGGACTATTTCCCCCTTTCCGCGGAAGGACATAATTGTCATCGCAAACTCCAGTCGCCGCCTATTTCAGCTGTACCACGCCTTTTTCTTGCCCCATAACCCAGGACAGAAAGTTTGCCGAATACACATTTCTTTAGAGCCCTGATCGCTAACCAGGGAGTGGCCCCTTTAAATGCAAATTAACCGCCTTCTCTCTCGCCCCCCACCCCCATCCCAACTTCGCTCCTCGTGCCCAGACTCCACCAGCTGCCATTGACGTCACGCGTGCGTCAGCGTCGCCAGCCCAACCAGACGGCACGTGGGGGGAAGAAGGTACACTTAAAGGGCCAGACGCTCACGGCCTGCCAGGTTTTGGCTATGAGACTTGGCCTGGGAGGAACGAAATGGGATGTGGGGAAATGTCTTGGAGCAGAAAGAAATGCAGGGTAGAGCCGGGCGCAGTGGCTCACGCCTGCAATCCCAGCACTTTGGGAGGCCGAGGTGGGCGGATCATGAGGTCAGGAGTTCGAGACCAGCCTGACTAATATGGTGAAACCCCCATCTCTACTGAAAATACAAAAATTAGCCTGGCGTGGTGGCGCGCGCCTGTAGTCCTAGATACTCGGGAGGATGAGGCAGAAGGATCGCTTGAACCCGGGAGGCAGAGGTTGCAGTGAGCCGAGATGGCGCCACTGCACTCCAGCCTGGGAGACAGAGCGAGACTCCGTCTCAAAAACAACAAAAAAGAAATGCAGGGTAGACGTTAAGAAGGACTTCCCAGAGTAGGAGGGTGTATTTGCTCATGAGAGAGAAACCCAGGAGCAGGAGAGCAGAACCACTGTGAAAGTGGAGGCTTGGCATTTGAGACTCGCCCAGTTATAATTTTAGCCTTTCCCTTATCCTTGCCCCGCATGTCCATAAGCACAAGGACTTCTTTCACTTCTGTGTCGCCAGCATCTAGAAAGCAGCATGTAGTAGGGACTCAATTTAAGTCCAGTCCTTCCTCCGTACCTGATGGGGTACTGGTTCCAGGACACTTCCCATAGCAAAATCTGCTGAATCTGTGATACAATGTAATATTTGCATGTGACCTATGCACCACCTCCGATACACTTTAAATCATCTCTAGAGAACTTAGTATCTAATACAATGTAAATGTTATGAAAATAGTTGTTATACGGTATTGTTTAAGGAATAATGACAAGAAAAAAAAGTCTGTTCATGTTCAGTACAGATGCAATTTTTTTTCTGAGTATTCACCATCCAAGGTTGGTTGAATCCTTGGATGCACAGTATTTGTAGAATGAATGAACTGATCCATTGAGTCCAGTGCAAAACCACCTCCTTTAGGTGGCTTTCCTTGATTGCTCCACCCAGCATGCATAGCACAAACACGCCCAGCTAAAGACAATTGCACTGTCTTTTGAACGCTCACAGCAATTAATAAACCTGTCGCTTCCTTCCATGCATTAGAGGCCATGAGAGCAGTGGTTAAGAGCACAGAACTAGGAATAATATAAACTTAGGTTACAATTCCATTAATACTGTTTACTAGTGGAGTGACCTTAGACAAGTTTCTTCATCTTAGTTGTAATAACTGTCCTATGGGGTTAATGCTACTTAGAGCTAGACTTGCTGTTTGAATTAAATGCATCCATTTCTGTGAAGTTCTAGTATGGTACCTGTTGCATAGTAAGCATTCAATAATTGTGGGGGGTAGGTTTTAACATGGCCCTCTCTCCCACTAAAGTGTGAGCTTCTTGAGAACAAGGACCTTGCCATCCTGATTTATTCCCCAGCATCAAGCTGGGGGATGAAGGCTTATAATTGGTGCTTTAAAAATGTTTTCGGCCAGGCGCAGTGGCTCACATTTGTAATCCCTACACTTTGGGAAGCCAAGATGGGAGGATCACTTGAGGTCAGGAGTTTGAGGCCAGGTGTTCAAGACCAGCTTGGTCAACATAGTGAGGCGTTGTCTCTATTTAAAAAAAAAAAAAAAAAGGGCCGAGTGTGTTGGCTCACACCTGTAATTCTAGAACTTTGGGAGGCTGAGGTGGGCAGGTCACAAGGTCAGGAGATCAAGACCATTCTGGCCAACGTGGTGAAACCCCATCTCTACTAAAATACAAAAAAATTAGCCAGGTGTGGTGGCACGTGCCTGTAGTCCCAGCTACTCGGGAGGCTGAGGCAGGGGAATCGCTTGAACTGGGGAAGCGGAGGTTGCAGTGAGCTGAGATCGTGCCACAGGACTCTAGCCTGGCAATAGAGCGAGACTCCGTCTCAAGGAGGAAAAAAAAGTTTTTTGAATGAATAAACATCTCTCTTTTTTTTTTCAGATGGAGTCTCACTCTGTTGCCCTGGCTGGATGGCTGGAGTGCAGTGGCACAATTTCGGCTCACTGCTACCTCCGTCTCCCCTCCTGGGTTCAAGCGATTCTCCTGCCTCAGCCTCCTGAGTAGCTGGGACTAAAGGTGAGTGCCACCATGCCTGGCTAATTTTTATCTTTTTAGTTGTGATGGGGTTTCACCATATGGGCCAGACTGGTCTTGAACTCCTGACCTTGTGATCCACCCACCTCAGTCTCCCAAAGTGCTGGGATTACAGGCATGAGCCACTGCACCTGGCCACAGCGAGGCATCATCTCTTAAATAAAAATTTTAAAAATTAAATGGATACATGAACAATTTCAGTATTCCCTGAAATTTGACCTCCAAACTCAAATCTGAAGTTGTTATCCAAAGGAAGAAAACATTCTAAATACCCCCTTACCACCTGTTGTGCCCCTTCTGTGCCCCAGGTTTTAAGGCTCTGTGGTAGAACCTCAAGGTAGAGTTGAGGTTAATCTCTACAGTTGAACCAAAAGTACTGTATTATGCAAACAAGCCACAAAGGATTGGTCTGCGATGAAGACCTGGGTGGGGAAGGGGGCTTCTGACCTCTCCTCATCCCCAGTTTAGCTACTGAAACCCTGTCCCAAGAAACCCAGGCTGGGCTTCTGTCAAGGACAGAGGACACTAAAAGAGAGCTGGAAAAGGGGAGCTTTTCATCCAAACACTAACCCACGTTTGACCTTTTCTTCTCTGGAGCCTCATCTTACTCCTGACCCCCAGCCAATTCCTCTCCTGTCCCTAGCTCTGGCTCCCACTCCCCACCCCCACCTTCATTCCCTCCACACCTCCCCAGTGATTATAGTGGAGGGGGGACAAGACCTCCTATCACCTGGTTCCAGTTCCTTGGCCAGAGGAGCAGTAGCCACCTTGTCCTTGTTCAGCCTGTCTTGCAGCTGCTTATTGATCTGATTTTCAATATCTGTCACCATCTCTGAAGTAGAAGGCCTGACAGACAACAGGAGGGACTTCCTGCCAGGGGAATAGCTATGATCAGAAGGCAGTGAGAGCCCTCTCTTTCCTTGAGGAGGAGGAAGAAGTGGTGAGACCCTCCTCTGGCTGAAAGCAACCTCCTCAACACAAGGAACCCTGGGGGTGTGGGTGGGTTTCCCCCACAGGAATCTCCCATCAGCCTTGATGTTAGCTCCGCCCCCCTGCAGGGGTGGGGTGACACCCAGGAGCACTGTGTTCCAGAAAACCCCAAAATAACCTGCCTTCACTGTCCGGCTGCTATTTCTGTCTGTCTTGTTTAATTATTCAAACCTAAGTTGGGGAGTGAACTATAAAAAGCTCTCCTACTTGGGGACCCAGGAGAGCTGGGAGACTCGCCAGGTTGCAATAGCAGCAGACCACAGTGTTTGGGTGAGGTCACTTGGTCCAGCCTCCGGCCTGAAAGTTCCTTCTGCTGTTTGGCTGCTTCCTCTGCTAGAAGGCAGAACCCAGGCCTCCCTCCCAAAGCTCCCTCGTGCCCTCACTTCAGCACCCCTCCAGCCCCTATCCTTCCTGGGAACTGTCCTCCACCCCACCCCACTTGACTCTGGCCATACTTATTGTCAGCTGTCCCTTTGCCAACCTACTCCCTAGTTCAGGATTCTTAACCCGCAGATGATATTGTTAGACCCAAGCATCAGCAGTGGAGGGAGATGGGATGGCAGAGGACTAGTTTGGTGAACACAGAGACTGGGAGATGGCACCAGGCCCTTGGGTGGCATCACCATCAGCTGGGGGTGGAGAACACTGTTCTGGGTGGGGCAGCTCTTGGCTGTCACGGGTGCTGAGCCTCTTCAGGAGCTTCTCTTGGGAACTCTGACATGGTAGCTGAAGGGATGGAGGTAAGGCAGTCCTTCTTTTCTTTCCTGGGCCTGGTCCTCTTCTTTTTTTCTGTCACCCAGGCTGGGGTGCAGTGGCGCTATCTCGGCTCACTGCAAGCTCCGCCTCCCAATTTCACACCATTCTCCTGCCTCAGACTCTCGAGTAGCTGGGACTAGAGCCGCCTGCCACCATGCCCGGCTAATTTTTTTGTATTTTTAGTAGAGATGGGGTTTCACCGTGTTAGCCAGGACGGTCTTGATCTCCTGACCTCATGATCCGCCCATCTCGGCCTCCCAAAGTGCTGGGATTACAGGCGTGAGCCACCGTGCCCAGCCGGGCCTGGTCCTCTTCTAATTGGACTACGCTGAAGTCCAATGTCAGTTTCCACTGAAACAGAAGCACAGGGCAGGCTAAGTGAGAAAGGCAGGTCTCCCTGATGGCCACTTCTGTGACCCCTCCTACCACAGGCGTTTCCTAAAAAGGTAGTAACAGGATTATAGTCATGGTGGCTCTGGCAATGTGGGGTTATCACAGTGAGCAGCCCATGGGGTTGGGAATGAGAGGATTCTTGCTAGCGAGGGAGAGACTGGCAGTTACACAGCTTGAGCAGGAAGGAGGGCAAGAGAGGCTGTGGCAGCCACAGAGACCCAGA
This sequence comes from Colobus angolensis palliatus, assembly GCF_000951035.1. Taxonomy (NCBI): domain Eukaryota; kingdom Metazoa; phylum Chordata; class Mammalia; order Primates; family Cercopithecidae; genus Colobus; species Colobus angolensis. Next base: position 3,698,652 of record NW_012121487.1, read on the forward strand.
GACCCACACATGGACAGGAGTTATAGGATGGGCAGAAGGACAAGGGGCGGCAAAAGTGATACTTGAGCCCCAAGAGAGGGAGAGACCCCAGGAGCAGACCCAGAGACCCAGGGCAGACAGAGGGGCAGACAGCCAAGAGCACAGAAGTGGAGTAAGAAGCCCAGTGTGCTGGGGGAAGGCAGCATCGTGGCAGAAGCCGGGGACAGGGGAGCATGGCAGGGCTTTCCAAGAGTCAGTGTGGGACCTGAGTATTTAAAAAGAGCCTTGGGTTTCACACTCAGGCCTATTTTGGGGTTTGTTCCCACACATCTCCGTCAGCAGCAGTGGCAGCTCCTGCAAGGTCCAGCTCAGCTCTCCTTTTCACGGCTGCTCTTTGAGCTGCTGTGGGAGGTGGCTGAGCTATGGGGAAGAGGTACGCCGTCGCTAAGCAACGAGAGGCTGTGCACCTGGAGGTCCTAGGAGAAGACCCTGTCACCAACGATATGGGGGAGGCAGGGAGACAGTAAAGGGTTGACCAAGCTCAAGGCTCCCTCTCCCAGCCTCCCCAAGACAGTTACAGAGGTATGGACCCATCGCTCAGGAAGCCTGTTGAGTTAGCTCACAATCCTCCGGGAGGCTGCGATTGTGCATGCGAACCTGTGTGACATTCCATGGACTGAGAGTTGGAGAGGGCAAGGGCTAGGACATGAAAGACAAGGGTGAGCAGCTTTCACACCAATCTTGGAGGAAGGTCGAGGACTTGCCCGTCTGCTAAAAGGTAGGAACTTCTGTGGAAGTGCAAAGACCTGAGGGAGAAAACTTGGTAGGGAGGTGACAGAATGGGAAGGGAAGCCAGTTGGACCCTGGGCCAGCCTCCCAGTCACAGAGGCTACTGAGGAGCCTACACAGAAGGGAGGTGGCGGGGCAACAGGGGCCCTGCACCCATCAGCCATCTGCTGGAAGTCTCAGTGTCCTCAAAACTGAAGTGCTGCACTATTTGCCATTATTTTTCTTCTCTTTTATTATTATTATTATTATTATTTTTTGGTGGACTGGAGTTTGAATGAGATAATGATCAAGAGGGAAAGACTTGTCGATTGACCCTGTCACCTGCCTCACTGCATCTCTAACAGGCTTGTGGGCCTGTAAATGTGAGGAGCAGCTCAGGGGTGACAGAGGGCCATTGTCTCCCTTTTTCTGTCACTTCCTGCATTGCCTCAGCCCCTATCCAGAAGAGGGCACCTTCATTCAGCAAGCATGGATCAAGCACTCATGACCTGCCAGCCAGGGTGCTGGGGAAGTGATGAGGGGTGTGTTCCGTGGTGGCGGACACCCAGCCCCTCCTCCACAGTGCCCGTCTCCTCTCTGGTATCTTGGCAGGCTCCTGTTCTCCCATCAGACGCTACACTCACACATGCTGCACATACTGGTGAATAGCTTCTTGCTGTCCATTCTGGCACGGTCCCCAAATTCCGCAGGGAACAGGGTGTGCTTCAGCCCCCTCCCTCTCTCACTAAGGGCTAGGAAGTTTTGAGTCTTCCATCTCACACACCCCAGAGGCTGCATTGCCGAGAAGACACAGGGGCAACGTGAGGCACACGAGAAAGATGCCACATTGAGGACAAGAAGGGTACAGGCTTGTTTTGCTTTCATTCCTGCTTGATGCCAGGCGCTCTGAAAGGCATTGTGTGCACTATTTTCATCATCAGACAATAGCCCATAATACTTTGTCTGACATCTGACAAAGAATGATCAGCCTCATTTTACAGATGGTGAAACTGAAGGAGGATGTTCATGTTCATACAGCACAAAGTGAGTGGCTCCGGGATTTCAACCCATAGAGTACTGTTAGGATAATACCCTCACAAATTCAATGTTGAAAGTGTTAATGAAGGCTGGGTGCAGTGGCCCATGCCTGTAACCCCCCACTTTGGGAGGCCAAGGTGGGCAGATCACCTGAGGTCAGGAGTTTGAGACCAGCCTAACCAACATGGAGAAACCCTGTCTCTACTAAAAATACAAAATTAGCCGGGCATGGTGGCACATGCCTGTAATCTCAGCTACTCGGGAGGCTGAGGCAGGAGAATCGCTTGAATCCGGGAGGCGGAGGTTGCGGTGAGCCAAGATCGCGCCATTGCACTCCAGTCTTGGCAACAAGAGTGAAACTCCATCTCAATAAATAAATAAATAAATAAATAGATAAATAGATAAATAAAGTGCTAATGAGACAGAAAGGGCACTGAAAGATCCAGTCACCCAGGGACCTCTCAATTGCTCAGATTTGGAGAAGGTGGGGAGAGAAGATTGGGTCAAACAGACCTGAGATCCAATCTCAGCTCAGTCATTTCCAGCTGTGTGACCTTGGGTGAGTCACTCGCCCTTTCTGAGTCTCAGTTTTCTCAATGATTATGTGACAGCAATGTTCATGAAGTGCTGCCAAAATTACAATAGATCATGTAAACTATGTGCAATGTACTTCGTGGCCTTGCAGCAATGGATGGCGCCTCTCCTTCCGTCCTCTACAGAAGGAGGAAGAGGTAACCAAGAACAAATTCAAGAGGGTGCAAATCTGTTGGTATAGTATCAGGAAGGCCAAAGCCTTGCAGAGGTTTGTAGAACAGGTAAAGGATAGCAAAAGGCCCTATCTCTCTCTCGAGGGGGTGGGGGGTGATGGGTGGGAGGAGGGAACCGGGGGGAGGGAGTCATTTTTGGAGCAAGAGTATCAAGAAAAGCCAAAAAAGGGACTTCTGCTGGAGCAGGTAGAGTAACGGTGGCAGATGACAGAGTGAATAGAACTCCCAACTCCTATTTCCTTCTCGTTTCTCTCCTAAGACAGATGTTTAAAGTGGAAATAAGAGAATTGAAGTTCTGAAAATGTGAGAAACAAATCTACAGCCCCATTCGTTCAGTGACTTCCTATCTCCACTCTGTGAAGTTCACCAGAGGCATCGAGGGAACTTGCCCAGATGGTTGTGGTGGCATTGTCCCTGGTGTGTGAAGAATTTTGGAGAATAGAAAAGGTGTAAAAATACTATAGATGAAAATAGGAGGTTCTAATCTTTAAGAAGAGGGAAAGATATTTTCAAAACTCTGGGATTTCATTCCTATGACTGTTGTGGAAGGCTAGAGAAAAAAAGAGGGACGATCAGGCGCTAGATGGGGTTCACTAATTAATCCCTGGCTAAATGGGCATCACCCAGGAGATTGTCAGGACGTCAGAGGATCCTACTCCACTCCAGACCTGTGAATCACAGTTTGCACTTTAACAAGAGGCATAGGTGATTCAAATGTACATTCAAGACCGAGATGCACTGCCATAACCTGCTCGTTTTGTTTGTTTGTTTGTTTGTTTGTTTGTTTGAGACAGTCTTGCTCTGTCGCCTAGGCTAGAGTGCAATGGCGCGATCTCAGCTCACTGCAACCTCCGCCTCCCGGGTTCAAGCGATTGTGCTGCTTCAGCCTCGTGAGTAACTGGAATTACAGGGGCGCATCACTATGCCTGGCTAATTTTTGTATTTTTAGTAGAGACGAGGTTTCACCATGTTGACCAGGCTAGTCCCGACCTCCTGAGCTTGTGATCCACCCACTCAGCCTCCCAAAGGGCTGGGATTACAGGCGTGAGCCACTGTGCGCAGCCCGTAACCTGTTCTTGAACCCTATAAATAGGTGAGTGATTATAAAGGTGCCATGGAAAGCTAAGAACCTCGTCCTCCAGGAGAGGATTGGAGGGCACTGTTCAGGGCGGGGTTCTGCCTCCTTTGCCCCGTGGCTTCGTTCACTTGTTTTACACAGTGGGCTTCCAACTAAGCTTTCCTTTGAAGAGCCGGACCACAGCCAAAGATGTTTGAAAGATGTTTGAAACTCGTCTGTGCCGTGTTGTGGAGCATCTGTGCTATGGAATGCTGCACAGCCTTATGAGGCATGAACTGGATCTGGGCCCACTGACAGAGTGGTCCCAGAGACAAATTGTTTAGTGAAAAAAGCAAGTCTCAGGCCAGGCGTGGTGGTTCATACCTGTAATCCCAGCGCTTTGGAAGGCCAAGGCGGGCAGATCACCTGAAGTCAGGATTTCAAGACCAGCCTGGCCAACATGATGAAACCCCGTCTCTACTAAAAGTACAAAAATTAGTTGAGCGTGGTGGCGGGTGCCCATAATTCCAGCTACTTGGGTGGCTGAGACACAAGAATCGCTTGAACCAGGAAGGCAGAGGTTGCAGTGAGCCGAGATCACGCCACTGCACTCCAGTCTGGGTGACAGAGTGAGACACTGTCAAAAAAAAAAAAAAAAAGAAAGAAAGAAAGAAAGATGGAAGCAGCTGCCAGGCGTGGTGGCTCATGCCTGTAATCTCAGCACTTTGGGAGGTCGAGTCAGGTGGATTACCTGAGGTCGGGAGTTCAAGACCAGCCCAACTAACATGGAGAAACCCCGTCTCTACTAAAAATACAAAATTAGGGCCTAGTGTGCTGGTTCATGCCTGTAATCCCAGCACATTGGGAGGCTGAGGCGGGCGGATCACCTGAGGTCAGGAGTTTGAGACCAGCCTGACCAACATGGTGAAACCCTATCTCTACTAAAAATACACACACACACACACACAATTAGCTGGGCATAGTGGCAGGTGCCTGTAATCCCAGCTAGTCAGGAGGCTGATGCAGGAGACTTGCTTGGACCTGGAAGGCAGAGATTGCAGTGAGCTGAGATCACGACGCTGCACTCCAACCTGGGCAATAAGAGTGAAACTCCATCTCAAAAAAGAAAAAAAGGCCAGGTACGGTGGCTCACACCTGTAATCTCAGCTCTTTGGGAGGCCTAGGCAGGCGGATCACGAGGTCAGGAGATCAAGACCATCCTGGCTAACGCTGTGAAACCCCGTCTCTACTAAGAAATACAAAAAATTAGCCAGGCGTGGTGGCGGGCGCCTGTAGTCCCAGCTACTCGGGAGGCTGAGACAAGAGAATGGCATGAACTCGGGAGGCGGAGCTTACAGTGAGCCGAGTTCGTGCCACTGCACTCCAGCCTGGGTGACAGGGCGAGACTCTGTCTCAGAAAAAAAAAAAGAAAAAGAAAAGAACAAAAAAAAGAAAAAAGTAATTATCAGTGCAATCTACAGAATAGACTATTTATGTAAATAAGCATGTATAGGTATGTGTGTATTCATCAACTATCTATATTCAGTGACTTAAAACAGCAATGACTGGTTTTGTTTTTGGGGATTGACTGGGTTCCACCAGGTGATTTTCCCTCAGGGTCTCATGCTGTTGCAGTGTGACAAGGTTTGAATCAGGGGTCTCTTCACATGTCTGCCACCAAGGCTGGGAACACTTAAGCAGATGACGTCCAGAACAGCTACAGTCTCTTTCTGTCTTTGGTCTCTCCTCGTGGTCCTTGTGGTCTCTCCAGCACAGGGGCTTCAGGGTAGCCAGCCTTCTTACAAGGAGGACTGGGGCTCCGAAGGCATTATCCTGAGATAGAGAGCTAAGGGGAATCAATATTGCTTTTTATGACCTAGCCTTGGGTATCACGGAGCATCGCTGTCATACATTAGTGGAGGCAGTCACAGAGTCCTGCTCATGTTCTAGGGTAGACGACAGAGCCTTCCACCTCATGTGGAGGCTCCAAACCTCAGGGTTTTGGAAGAGCCCATGGAATGGGAAATGTTGTGGCCATATTTGGAAAATACATTCTGCCACAATATGAACATATATATGAGGGCAAATGTATAGAAAGAAGGCCTGGAAGAATCTGTACCAAATTATCAACAAGGTTTATTTCTGGGGAAGATGCAGATATATTTTACCTTACTTTTGTACGTATGACTTGAATCTTTTACATTGAGATGATATATACGTTATTTTATTTGTTTAATGAAAAGGGAACTCAGGAAAGAAAAATTTGCTGTAGGCTTTTTATAATAAAAGGGTTTAATAGATTGGTATTGCTGAGGAGTGTTGCATAATGCATCTGAATTTTATGAAAGCATTTCATTAGGTTGATTATATTATCTTTTTTAAAAGATGCAGGAACATGGACAACATTACTCATTCATTTAACAAATAGTCAGTGAATGCCTACTGTGTGTTAATGGAACAGTTATACCCAGAAAATCTTGTTAATAAATCTGAGTCAGCTTGGAGAGATATCACTGGTAGCTCCATACATTGCCCTGTCCTGGTTAGCACTTTTGTCTGGAAAGAGAAAAGGCAGACTTAGCAAGAAGGTGGCTTATTGGTGCAAAAACACTTGACTATATTAGATTAAAACAGTGGCAAATGTTCAGCTCCACTCTTCCATTTATCTATTGCTATGTAACAGACCACCTTAAAACTTAGAGGCTTAAAACAACATTCTTTCATTATTATTATGGTCCTGAGCTCTACTGGGCTGAACTAGGCAGTTGTTGCTTGACAGGTCTCTTATGTGGTTGCAGACAGCAGCTGGAGTCATCTCAAAGGCTTCCTCATATGTCTGGTTGTCAGCTAGGACCTCAGCTGGGAAGGTCAACAGGAACATCATATAGATGTGGACTTCTCCATGTGGCCTCAACTTCCTCACAGCATGGCAGTAGGGTTCCCAGAGCAAATGGCCCTTAGGACCAGGTGGAAGCCATAAGTCACATAATCTCACTTTCACTGTAGTTAGAGGCCTTCCCAGATTCAAAGGGAGGGGCTGTGGATGGGATGCTCCCTCTCAATGGGATGATGGATAATGCCCCTATAAGAAGAGCATGAAGGAGCAGAGACTTTGTTATGGACATCTTAGAAAATAAAACCTGCCGGGCGCGGTGGCTCAAGCCTGTAATCCCAGCACTTTGGGAGGCCGAGACGGGCGGATCACGAGGTCAGGAGATCGAGACCATCCT
>NW_012121487.1:3706675-3707900 GCF_000951035.1 Colobus angolensis palliatus
CTGGCTAATTTTTTGTGTTTTTAGTAGAGATGGGGTTTCACCATGTTGGCCAGGCTGGTCTCAAACTCCAGACCTCAGGTGATCCATATGCCTCGGCCTCCCAAAGTGCTGAGATTACAGGTGTGAGCCACCGCACCCAGCCTTTTTATACTTCTAAAGTTTTTATTTTTCTTAAAAAAAAAAAAGATAGGTCCAGGTGTGGTGGCTCATGCCTGTAATCCCAGCACTTTAGGAGGCCGAGGTTGGGGGATCCCTTGAGTCCAGGAGTTTGAGACCAGCCTGAGCAATATAGGGAGATCCTGTCTTTACAAAAAAAAAAAAAAAAAAAAATCAGCTGAATGTGGCGACACACGCCTATGGTCCTAGCTACTTGGGAGGCTGAGGTGGGAGGATTGCTTGCTTGGACCCAGGAGGTTGAGGCTGTAGTGAGTCCTGATCATGCCACTGCACTTTAGCCTGGGCAACCAACTGAAGCCCTGTCTCAAAAAACAAACAAACAAACAAAAACATGTGATGGGATCTTGCTATGTTGCTCAGGCTGGCCTTAAACTCCTGGGCTCAAGCGATCCTCCCACCTTGGCCTTCCAAAGTGTTGGGATTACACGTGTGAGCCACTGTGCCTGGATTCATATGGGATTTTTATTGCCTAAGCCTAGAAATGGTACATTGTACTTCAGTCACCTTTCATTGGCCTAAACTGGTCATATAGTTCTGCCTAACTGCAAGGGGATTGGGAAATGTAGCAGAGTAAATGGAGTTTTTGGTATAGCCTACAAGGTTATATCAGATCTGTCCTTCCACCTTACTCTTTAGACCTTGTCTCCAGATAGTTCATCTTTTAGCTCCTTCAAGTCATTGCTGAGATGTTGCCTTCTCAAGGAAGCCTCTCCTGGTCACCCTGTTTAAAATCGCAACCCATCCCTTACTCCTCTCCTCCACCCTTGATGTCCCTTACCCTGATTTTCCTTTTTCCAAGGCACTTATTTCTTTCTTTCTTTTTTTTTTTTTTGAGACAGAGTCTTGCTCTGTCACCCAGGCAGGAGTGTAGTGGCATGATCTTGGCTCATGGCAACCTCCGACTCCCAGGTTCAAGTGATTCTCCTGTCTCAGCCTCCCGAGTAGCTGGGATTACAGGCATGCGCCACCACGCCCAGCTAATTTTGTATTTTTAGTAGAGTTCGGGGTTTCTGCATGTTGGTCAGGCCGGTCTCGAACTCCCGACCTC
>NW_012121487.1:3708290-3760345 GCF_000951035.1 Colobus angolensis palliatus
TGATGTATCCCAAGTACCTAGGGCAGTGTCTGGCACACAGAGGGCACTTAATAAATATTTGTTGAAGGATTAAATTTTTTAAAAAATATTTGCTGCTAGCAAGGGTGTGGTTACACTAACACTTCCACATACTTTTAGTGGGATTCTACATTGGTGCAATGCATTTTTTTAAATAAAACTTTAAATTTTGTACTAATTTTAGATTTGTGGAAAAGTTGCAAAGATAGTACAGTGAGTTCCTGTGTACCCCTTACTGAGTCTACCCTAAGGTTAACATCTTACATTGCTGTGGTATGTTTCTCAAACTAAGAAACCACTATGAACATATTACTGTAAAATAAACTCCAGAATTTATTTAATTTCACCAGTTTTCTATTAATGTCCCTTTTTCTTCTGTGCCAGGATCCAGTTCAGGTTACCAAATTGTGTTTGACAACACATATTTTTTAAATGTCCATGCTTCTTGCAGAGAATGAGGCCCTCTTACCTACACTGGTAGAAAGGTAACTGAGAGGTTTCATAAGCCCCAGCAGAGACAGATTTGTGTTGATTTGCAGCAAAGTCAGTCTGGGCTTCTTTCCTGACCCTGAACTACTAGCCCCAGTAGCATAGACCATTTTCTCTCACTTTCTGTCTCTTCTTTCTTTCTGTGAATTGGTGTAGATTTTCTGTAGGACATTAGGCCTCATGTAAAAAGATCCTTTATAAAATGCACTCTGACCAAGCAACTTCTCATCTAGACATGTAGTCCAATACAGCACTATTTTATTTTATTTTTTTATTTTTTTGAGACACAGTCTCGCTTGGTCCCCAGGCTGGAGTGCAGTGGCGCGATATTGGCTCACTGCAGCCTCTACCTCCCAGGTTCAAGCAATTCTCCTGCCTCAGCCTTCCTAGTAGCTGGGACTACAGGTGCTTGTTACTGGGCATAGCTAATTTTTGTAGTTTTAGTAGAGACGGGATTTCCCCACGTCGGCCAGGCTGGTCTCAAATTCCTGGCCTCAAGTGATCTGCCTGCCTTGGCCTCCCAAAGTGCTGGAATTACAGGCTTGAGCCACCATGCCCGGGCAATACAGCATTATTTTATATACTAAAACTTAAGCAATCTAGTTATTTTATAGTGGATGGATTAAGTAGATTAAGTTATATCCCATGTAATATGGGAGAATGTTTATAATGATAAATGGAAAAAGGTTACAAAAGAAGATACATAGTGTGGCTCTAATTACAAATATGATTGGAAGAAAATATATCAAAATGTTACAAGTGGTCACCACTTGTTATGGTATCATGAATTATTTTTACCTTTTTTGTTTTTTTAAATTTTCTAAATTTCCCACAAAAAAATATGTATTATAATTAGGAAAAAAACCTATAATTTTTTTAAAAGTATATACTCTTTGAACTAACTTCTGTTCTAGTATTCTATTCTAAGGAGTTAATTAGAAATGTAACAAAGGACAGGGTGCAGTGGCTCACGCCTGTAATCCCAGCACTTTGGGAGGCTGAGGTGGGAGGATCACTTGAGCCCAGGAGTTTGAGACCAGCTTGGGCAACACCCCCTCTTTACAAAAAATAAAACATAAGCTGGGCATAGTGGCACATGCCTGTAGTCCCAGCTACTCAGTAGGCTGAGGTGGGAAGATGCCTTGAGCCCAGGAATTGGAGGTGGCAGTGAGCCGTGATCGTGCCACTCCCTCCAACCCGGGCAACAAGTGAGACCCTGTCTCAAAAAAAGAAAGAAAAAAATGTAACAAAGATTTTGTCTACAAAGATATCCATTACATAATTACTTATACTAGTGAAAATGGAAAACAATTCAACATTGTAGGAATGTTAAATACATATGGGCTATATTATAGGCATTAATAATATTTTTGAAGAAATTTTAAAGACAGAGGAAAATATTTTTCATGGCTAAGTGAATAAAGCAGAATCTAAAATTGCATATACAATATGATCTCAGCTATTCTCAACTCAAGTCTCTTCATTTTTTAATGTAAATTGACAAATTATAGTGCTATGTAAGTCTCTCTAGTTTGGTTCAACAGAGCAAATGCATTCTTATATCACATTATTAAAGTATGCCCTCTAGAACAGTTCTCAAACTGTCTGTAGTGAAGGATGCATTTTTAAAAATTTCCAGTCTTTTATGGACTGATATTTTTGTGAAATGCAAGAAAAACTAGTTACTAGAAAACTGAAATGAAAAAGACCTATAAAATACAAGCCTCAATTTTTAAAATTATTACATTCAGATGAAAAATTACTGGCAGTTCCTGTAAGCTTCTAAATGTTTGCTCTCAATTATTGCATTTATCCAGTTGTGGACCAGTAACAGTTTGTGGTGCTCACTTTTAGAAGCACTGCTCCAGAACAAGCAGCCTGCCTCTCTGTCCTGTTGCTCACATCTGGGCAACAGAGGGAGATCCCATCTCTAAATTAAAAAATAATAAAAAAAAAAGACCAATATAAGCTTATTGTAATAATAATACAAGAAGGGCCTTCTCCTCATCTCTACTCTCCAAAGGTGACCACCGCCAAGTTTCTTGTGTATCAGTCCAAGACAGCTTTCTACATTGGCACACACAGATCCACCTCGTTTTTTTTTTAAGAGACAGGGTCTCACTGTGTTTCCCAGGCTGGTCTTTTTTTTTGAGACAGGGTTTTACTGTCGCCCAGGCTGGAGTGCAGTGGCGTGACTTTGGCCCACTGCAACCTCCACCTCGCAGGTTCAAGCGATTCTCCTGCCTCAGCCTCCCGAGTAGCTGGGATCACAGGTGCATACCATCACGCCTGGCTAATTTTTTTGTATTTTCAGTAGAGACAGGGTTTCACCATGTTGGCCAGCCTAATCTCAAACTCCTGACCTCAGGTGATCGGCCGCCTTGGCCTCCCAAAGTGCTGAGATTACAGGTGTAAGTCACCGTGCCTGGCCTTCCCGGGCTGGTCTTGAACTCCTGGGTTCAAGCGATCCTCTGGCCTTGGCCTCCCAAGTGCTGGGATTACAGGCATGATCCACCATACCCAGCTTCCAGCTGATAATTTTTATTGGCTGCATAATGTTCCATTGCGTGGCTGCCCTACTGAGTTTATTGCCAATACAAACAATACTGCAACAAATCCTCCAGAGCTCTTTGCCCACGTATCCAAGTATATCCACAGGAAAAAGTCCTTGCTGGGTATGTGCACTTATTTTAAGAAAAACAAGCTTTACTGAAATATAATTCACAGACCATACAATTCACCCTTTTAAAGTATATAATTGTGTGATATTTTATTATACTCAGAGTTGTGCAGCTATCACCACTCATTACAGAACATTTTTATCACCCCTAAAAGCAAGCCCATACCCATTAGCAGTCACTCTGTGTTCTTCCCTTTTCCCAGGCCTTTGCAATCACTGATCTACTTTCTGTTCCTATGGATCTGACTATTCTGGGCATTTCACATAAATAAAAGTATACAGTATATGACATTTTGTGTCTGGTTTCTTTCACTTAGCAGCACATTTTCAAATTCATCCATGTTGTAGCATGTGTCAGTACTTCATTCCTTTTGATAGGTGGATAATATTCCACTGTGTGGAGATAACACTTTTGTTTATCCACTCATCAGTTGATGGCCATTTGGATTGCTTCCATTTTTTGGCTATTATGAATAGTGCTGCTATAGATATTCATGTGCAGATATTTGTGTGGACATACGCTTTCAATTTTGTTAGATGTACACCTAGGAGAGGAATTGTTAGGTCACATGATAACTCTATCTTTAACATTTTGAGGAGTTGCCAAATTGTTTATCAAAGTGGCTCCACTATTTTAACCCTTCCAGCAATGCATGAGAGTTATTTCTCCACATCCTCACCAACACTGATTATTGTGTCTGCTTTATTTTAGCCATCCTAATGGGAGTAAAATGGGATCTCATAGTGATTTTGATTTGCATTTCTCTAATGGCTAGTGATGGCCAGGCACAGTGGCCCTGGCCTGTAATCCCAGCACTTTGGGAGGCCAACGAGGGCAGATCACTTGAGCCCAGGAGTTCAAGACCAGCCTGGGCAGCATGGCAAATACTTTGTCTCTATAAAAAATACAAAAATTAGCTGGACATGGTGGCGAATGCCTATAGTCCCAGCTATGTGGGAGGCTGAGGTAGGAGATCACCTAAGCCTCGGAAGATCAAGGCTTCAGTGAGCCATGATCACGCCACTGCACTCCAGTGTGGGTGACAGGGTGAGACTTCGTTTCAAAAGAAAAAAGGCCATTGCCATTTGTATATGTTCTTTTGGGAGAAATGTGTATTCAAATCCTTTGCCAATTTCTTAATTAGGTTGTCTTTTTATTGTTATGAGTTCTTTTTTTTTTTTGAGACTGAGTCTCGCTCTGTCGCCCAGGCTGGAGTGCAGTGGCTGGATCTCAGCTCACTGCAAGCTCCGCCTCCCGGGTTCACGCCATTCTCCTGCCTCAGCCTCCTGAGTAGCTGGGACTACAGGCGCCTGCCAACTCGCCCGGCTAGTTTTTTGTATTTTTTAGTAGAGACGAGGTTTCACTGTGTTAGCCAGGATGGTCTTGTTCTTGTGACCTCGTGATCCGCCCGTCTCAGTCTCCCAAAGTGCTGGGATTACAGGCTTGAGCCACCGCGCCTGGCCTGTTATGAGTTCTAAATCCCTTATCACATATATGATTAGCAAATATTTTCTCCCACTCTGTGGGTTTTTTCATTTTTTTTCTTCTAAGTTTTATTTTTATTTTGTTTTTTGAGATGGAGTCTTGCTCTGTCACCCAGGTTGAAGAGCAGTGGTGTGATCTCGGCTCATTGTAACCTCCACCTCCGAGTTCAAGCGATTCTCCTGCCTTAGCCTCCCAAGTAGCTGGGATTACAGGTGCGTGCCACCATGCCTAGCTAATTTTTGTATTTTTAGTAGAGACGGGATTTCTCCATGTTGGCCAGGCTGGTCTCGAACTCCCAACCTCAGGTGATCCACCCAGCTCGGCCTCCTAAAGTGCTGGGATTACAGGCGTGAGCCACCATGCCTGGCCTAAAATACCTATATTTTTTAGAGATGGGAGTCTCACTATGTTGCCCAGGCTGGTCTTTAACTCCCTAGACTCAAGCAATCCTCCCATATTGGCCTCCCAAAGTGCTGGGATTACAGGTGTGAGCCACCATGCCTGGCCTTTTAAAAAAGAGTTTTATAGTTTCATCTCCTACAGTTAGGTTTGTGGTTCATTTTGAGTTTATTCTTGTATATGGTGTGGGGTAGGGGTTCGACTGCCTCCTTTTGCATGTGGATTTCCAGTTGTCCTGACACCATTTGTTGAAAAGACTATTTTCTCTGTTGAATTATCCTGGCACCCTGCACTTAATTTTTTTCATGCCACCTTGTCTAAGAAGCACTTATATTTTTCATATTCCCAAATTGTCCTCTGAAGAGGTTATACTGGCATATAATCCCATCCATAGGAGCTAAGAGACTGTATCTCAGATTGGGCATTGAAGGTTAGCAAGGACATTAATGAGCTCAAGCTTATCAGGGACACACAGCAGAGTGGAGTGTGCAGGGTGCTTGAGAGTGTCATGAAAGGGGAGGTTGAAGGAAGTAAAAATGTTTCTCTCAGAGAAGAGAAAAAATGCTGGGGAATGTATATCTGGTGGGCCTGAGTTTAAAGCCCCGTTCTGCTCCTTTCCAGCTGAGTAGCCTTGGGTAGCTGTCAGATCCAACTCTGAACCTCAGTTTCATCATGTTAAACCAAGATGGAGACCACAACAACCTTTGTAGGGTTGTTGTGAGGAGTAAATGTATGTAAATATCCCAGCCCACAATAGACTCTCAGTAACAGTAGCTATTGTGACATTTCTATATGTGGTATATGTGGCTGAGATCATGTGATTGTGGGGGAGCATTGCAGCCATTTGGTGAGTATGAGATTTTTAATGATGACTGATCACATGTAGAAACTTGGATCTACTGGTAAATGTCACTGTCACCCAGAGCAAGGCAGTACTTGAAGTCTTTGCTGTGACATGTCAAGGGGGGGGAGGCTGTGACTGAGATTGGATGTGACAGCAAGACAGATCCTGAGTGACAGAATGGAACGGCGTAGAAGGAGGCAGACTGCACCAGGCAAAGGTGTGTCCCCAACAGGAGCTGCCTGGGAGTTCAGATGTCAGGGCAGGTGTCTGTCTCTACTGTCCCCTCCCCAGCAGACTTCCCTCCCTACTTTCTGAAAGCAAGGAGGAAAGGAGGGAGCTTTCCCCTCGGAAAGGAGATCTTGATCAGAGTGTAGAATCTACAATACCTAAGGAGTTATGGCTTAAGCACCTTTGATATCACCACCCAAAGCTCAGGAAAAGAACCTGCTGGAACTGTGTGTAAAATGGGTGGGGTTGAAGTTAGAGTGGCTTCCCTTCTCAGCTTTAGTCTTCAGAGTGGCCGATAAAAACAGAACCGAAACCTAAGCATTCCTTCCTCCTCTCTGTCCCCCATGGGAGGGAAGAGAGAATAAATGCCACATCTCATTAAGCTTTTACGAGCTCAGGCGGGCAGAGTGGGCCCACACGGGAGGCAGGCAGAGGGCTGGGGGAGGCTGCAGGAAGGATTCTCCAGTTCTCTCAGGGAAGATGTGTTCCAGAACTTAAAGACCAGCTCCACAGAAAATGAAATAAGGGTTAACAACAGATGTGGGAGTAACAGCTGCTTTTATTAACATCAGAAGGGCAACAGTACAGGAAGTTGGGTAGATGTGGGGACAACAGAGACTGTGGCAGAGGCAGGACAGAAGATCTATGGGAATTGCCTGGAAGAGTCAGCTGTAAGGCATGAGAATCCTGAGGGTAAAAGAGAAAAGGGAAAGACTCCTCTTTGATCTTATGAAGCTGAAATAACAAGATCTTAAACATGAGTGAGAACTCTGTTGCCCCAACCTAAGGTGACTTTAAATCCAAGGTATAAAACATGGCATGGATATTAGTTTGAATAGGGAAAATGAGAACTCTCTTTGAGCTAAAAAAAAGAAAGCATTAAAACCCTGATTAAGGCTGCACAATGATCCAGTATGTAAGGATGGGAGAGAGAATAAATACCCTAGTGACCCACATATTAAACAGACCACAAACAAGAGAACAAGACTTGAGGCTAATGGAATGTCAACTTGCCCATGCCGCCGTGGGGGACAACAGTGCCACAATGCCACATGGGCACTAACACACACTGCATCCCCCCAGTCCCTGCCTGGGTTGAAGGGTATGCAGATCACAGCAGCAGAGCTGCCTAGATTCAGGCAGGGCAGGAACACCCACTGCTGATGCAGTGGGAGGTAGGGATGGGGAGCCTGGCCATGGCTTTGTGCGAGTGCAAAGAGAAGGAACACAGAGGTGAAATCAAGTCACTGGGGCAGTGCTTGTAATATTGGGGTGACCGTGGGAGGGCAGTAGCAGACACAAGAATAATGGCCTTCCCAGGCCAAGGTCCATGTTCTACCATCCGGCAGGAAAGCCAGGGGTTTATCATACGTGATAAAAGCCACACAGCTGGACTCTGGGCAAGGCCCACTTTAGCCAGTTAGAAGACACACTGTCTGTGGCCAGGCAAACAAGCTCCTCCCAGCTGGGGAAGAGGTGAGAATCCCTGGGCCTTGCCTAGTCCTGAGGTCTGGGTGTCTGCAAGGAAGCTCAGTGGTGAGTTAGTGTTAAAGAAAGCATCCAGCGAGGTAAGAGGGGCTTGGGTAGCACCCTTTGCTTCTGTCACTTCCGCAAAAACTTCTTATTGAGGAGGAAGATGAGAAGGTTGACATTGACTTTAGCCTTGTTGAAGAGTTTCATGATAGCCACACCCTCATACTGGAGCTGCAGGAGGTCCTAGGAGGGAAGAGGCAGGGAGGGGAGTTTAAGGGCTTCTGAATGTGGTCCAGTCAGATGATGTACAAAACACTCACATCATGGGGCCTTCTGCAGTCACCAGTGGCACTGGCCACTGAAGTAGGGCATTGAAATCTCACTTCACAAATGAGGAGACTGAGGCAAGAGAGGTACAGTGACTTGATCAAATGTCAGCTCAAGCAGAATCAGGGCTTGAAATTGTTTTCCTTATTTTATTTATTTATTTTTTTGAGACACAGTCTCACTCTGTCTCCCAGGCTAGAGTGCAGTGGCGTGATCTCGGCTCACTGCAATCTCTGCCTCCCAGGTTCAAGTGATTCTCCTGCTTCAGCCTCCTGAGTAGCTGGGATTACAGTCAGGTGCCACCACACCAGGCTAATTTTTGTATGTTTAATAGAGACGGGGTTTCACCATATTGGCCAGGCTGGTCTCGAACTGCTGACCTTGTGGTCCGCCCGCCTCGGCCTTCCAAAGTTCTGGAACTACAGGCGTGAGCCACTGCACCCGGCCAAAATCATTTTTCTTACTCAAAAGGCAAAACAGCAGAGCAAAAAGATTTGGATTTAAAACTACTGCTTGGCCGGGCACAGTGGCTCATGCCTGTAATCCCAGCACTTTGGGAGGCCGAGGTGGGCGGATCACAAGGTCAGCAGTTCGAGACCAGCCTGACCAACATGGTGAAACCCCGTCTCTACTAAAAACACACAAAAAGTTAGCTAGGAGTGGTGGTGTGCGCCTGTAACCTCAGCTACTCAGGAGCTGAGGCAGGAGAATCGCTTGAACCTGGGAGGCAGAGGTTGCAGTGAGCCGAGATCGTGCCATTGCACTCCAGCCTGGGTGATGGAGTGAGTTTCCGTCTCAAACAAACAAACAAACAAAAAAACCAAAAAAGCAACAACAAAACCCAAAAACACCACTGCTTCACTCCTTTCCTGAACACTGGCCTATGACTTAGGCCAGCTTCTTAACCTTTTAGCCTAGAGCCTGTAAAATAGGGATAATACTTCAGAGCTGTGGAGAGGATTAAAGGAGGTAACATGTAAAGTCCCTGACATGTGATAGGGCTTCAAATATTAATCCTGCTTCTGACACCAGCAGCCCACTCCACTCTCCCTGATGCTTGCCAGTGGGGTCTGTGTCAGGGCATGGGGAAAGGGGGGCCGGGGCTGCAAAGACCCCCACCCTTCTCTTCGGGAACAGACGATACTGATTGGGTGAAAAACTGAGCTGGTGTCATCTGAGGACTAGGGAAGTGAGGCCAGTTGCTCTCTTCAGGCCAGCACCTAAAGCCCAGCAGGTGTCCTGCAGGCTCATGGGACTGTCCCCTCACCTGATAGTGAAGGTGAAATCGCTCCATGTCCACACCCAGGAACTTGGCATTTACTTCAAACTTTCCTGCCTCATCTCCCGGGGTGATGTCAAAGATGACGTTTCTGAAGCTGTCAGGAACAGGATTCAAAACAGGAACCCACTGCCTCTTTCCAGGGCTACAGCCACATTCTTGCACCTACTGCTCCTCATCCTGGGCAGCGGTGTCATCCAGAGCCAGCTTTCCCTCTCTCACTCCCAGAGGGTCCAGCTCGCTGTCTTCTCCTAGTTTTACTTCTGCTCCCCACACCATGTCTTTATCTGCCCCGCCCTACCCAGCTGTTCTCACCTCTGGAAAGCTTTCCCAGTACCCTCTGCCTCAGGGCATCTAGAACTGTGCTAGACCATGTCCACGGCCCTTCACTTTCTGTCTGGGCATGCTCTATCTCCACCATCATTCTAGCAGCTCCTTCAAGACCGAGACCATGCTTCTCCTTCTCTTCCACCCGGTGCCCAGCCCACAGCACCATCCCCAATTTAGAGGACAGGAAGGGGCTGACATCCTGCCCTCCAAAGACACATACTGAGAGGCGGGAAGATCTTCAATTTCCACCAAGACACCCTTTTCCAGGAGCTGAGCAGCAGTGTAATGAAGAGAAGGCTGCTTCTTCCCCTTCCCAGAACTCCTGATTAAAAGAAGGCCCCAGAGAATTCATCCAACAAACACTTTACCACCAAAGAAACTTGTTTTGTGTGGCTGGAAAGGAAATGAGACCCCAAGAAAGACTTCTCACTGATGGAAGACAGAGGAGGAGGGCTGCACTTGAGCCCAAGACTTTGTAAGTGAGGCTCAAAGACCAGACTTACGAAGGGACCGTGCTGTGCTGGGTGAGATTCCCCTTTCACAGCTGGGAGATAGTGGGGCAAAGGTGACATGGGCAGGGGTGAGAAGTCACACATAACCATCCAAGTACGAGAAAGCAGCACCTACTTGGAGTTGGGGGCCAGGTGGTCCAGGCAGGCCCGGATGTACTGGCTGTAGTAGTCACCCTGCTCCTCATAGAAGGTGGTCTTAGTGCTCAGGCCCTGTAATGTGGCCTGCAGCTTCACCAGCTCCGCCTTCCGCCTGTGCCTGTGTCTGTGCTGGTTGCGGATGTCCTGGGGTTGGGGAACAGAGGGAGGGATGAGTGGTCCTTCCTGGCAGGAGAGACTTAGGGCCTGACACAAGCCCAAGAGCTACACACTGAGGCTCTTTGGAAGAACAGGCTTCAGGGCTGTTTTCCTAGAAGGAAAATCTCAAGGATGGTATTCCAAATCCTTAACGCATGTCCTCAGGGCCTCTGTCCATTGAGGACTAACTGGTTTCAAGGCCTTTGTTTTTTGGTAAAAGAAAGTTACAAGGATACTTTTGTAGGTCATAAGCTGAGGATTGGGTTTTCATGCTCATGTGTGAAATACGCTTCTCTCAAACCTGACCTGGGCACATTACCCAGCTAATGTGGAAAAAAAAAAAAAAAAGAGTTGCAAGAACACCCTCCTCCCTGAGTAATTTCAAGATCTTTCCTTCAGGCCAGGTGTGGTGATTCACACCTGTAATCCCAGCACTTTGTGAGAGCCTAAGGCAGGCAGATTACTTGAGGTCAGGAGTTTGAGAACAGCCTGGCCAACATGGTGAAACCCTGTCTCTACTAAAAATACAAAAATTTGGCCAGGTGCAGTGGCTCATGCCTGTAATCCCAGCATTTTGGGAGGCCAAGGTGGGCGGAACCTGAGGTCAGGAGTTTGAAACCAGCCAGGTCAACATGGCGAAACCATGTCTCTTACTAAAAATACAAAAATTAGCCAGGTGTGGCAGCGCACACCTGTAATCCCCTTGGGAGGCTGAGGCTGGAGAATCGCTTAAACCCAGGAGGTGAAGGTTGCAGTGAGCCAAGATCACACCACTGCTCTCTAGCCTGGATGATAGAGTGAGACTTTGTCTCAAAAAAAAAAAAAAAAAAAGATGTTTCCTTCAAAACGGACCCTCAGCCTTACTCTGGCTGGTGACAATTTTGGGTGGGCACTCATCAGGAGGGGCCCACCAACATTTATGGATTAACATGTACATGCACACGCACACACACATACACAAAGGCATACGGAGCCCAGGCACGGGTTGTTACCTTGGCCAGCTCGTCCACTAGCCCCTGGTAGCCGTTTCTGGCGCTGACCAACCCCAGGGCTTCAAGTTGGCGCAGGTTCCGCAGGACACGTCGCTGCTTCTCTGCCAGTGGCAAGAGGGAGTGAGCTGTCAGTGAGCGGTGTCGTCGCAGTGGCTCCGGTGTCTGGGCTGCACAGGCCTGGCGTCGGCTCATCAGCTGCTTGTGGGCTGCTTCCTGGGGACACAGGGATGCTGGAGGGGTCTACCAGGCCCTACCAGTCTGCTCCCACACCAGGGAATGCTCCATGGGCACCAGCAACAAAGGGAGGCCTGAGATTTTTCTGGGTATCATTAAGAAAGTGCCCCAGAGCCCAGCCTCTGCAGGATATGGCTGGGGCAGAGCATAGCTTATGAAGAATATCAAGGTATAACATCGTAACACATGGTGTCACACATGGGAGGGCCTCAGATCACCTCATAGATCACCATAGGGGAAGAGTGGATCAAAGAAGACCCAAACCCAGGTCACGGCATAAAGAATTCCGGACAGACACTAGCTGTGACTTCCCAACAATGGATCTTTCTGATGGCACAGGATGTTTGGGGGCATTTCCCTGTCTGTTCTGTTTTGGGACATACCTCTACTGGCCATCCCCACCTTTTCTCTGGGAAGACCCTGGTTCAGTCTTCGCTCCAGCAGGCCCAACATGCCCCTGGCCCCCCACCCGCCTACTACCTTCTCCTGCCTCCAGGCGTTCTAGCAGACCACTCTTCTGAGTACAGGCCTTCCAGAGGTACCTTCCCAGACTGCCTCTCAGTGCCCCCCCATAGCCCTAGTGTTGGTGCTTGTTTCAGTGTGTGCAGTGGGGAGAGGTGTGGGGCCCCATGACTCTATAGCCTGAGGCTTCCCAAGGCTAAAGTTGTGTCCCTCACCCTGTAGGCCACCAGAGTTTTCATTACTGGTGAGCATAGGTGTCTGCTTCTGGCCGACTGTGGGTGAGGTTCAGAGGAGGGAAGCAGCAGCGGTGCAGCTGGGGTGAGGTGGGGATGAATGAGACAGAACCTGTGGGCTGGTGCGGCTACCCACCTGCTCTCTGGAAGCCGAGAGGGACAGGATCTCCTTGAGGGTGTCCCCAGGATGGAACTGTATGATATCGGCCAACAGCTGCTTGGTGCTGCACAAGGAGGCAGTGACGGAGGAGAGGTAAGGGGCAGGGGAAGGGCCTGGACATGGGACTGGCCAGAGGTCTAAGAGTAAGTGGACCATGCTCTATAGCATGGCTGCAAGGAGGTAAGGAGAGAGAGCGAGGGATAGGGGATGTCGTAGACTAGGATACCTTCCCTACAAACTACCTTCCTTTGAGTCCTTCAGCTGAGCACACATGTCCTTCCCGCCCAGCCATCCCTTCTCCTTAGCTCTCAATGCATCTGACACCCACCTCCCTCTTGGTGGTGCTGTGTTCAGCCCTAGCCTGACCCTGCTCTCAGCCCTTTGATGGGCAGGACAAAGATGATACTCAGCTCACTTTTTTTTTTTGAGATGGAGTTTCACTCCTGTCACCAGGTTGGAGTGCAATGGCATGATCTCGGCTCACTGCAGCCTCCACCTCCGAGGTTCAAGTGATTCTCCTGCCTCAGCCTCCCAAGTGGCTGGGATTACAGGTGCTCGACACCACGCCTGGTTAATTTTTTTATTTTTAGTAGAGACACGGTTTCACCATGTTGGCCAGGCTGGTCTCGAACTCCTGACCTCAGGTGATCCACCCGCCTCGGCCTCCCAAAGTGCTGGGATTACAGATGTGAGCCACAGCGCCTGGTCAGCTCGCTTGTTTATTGAGTGCATGAGTGGGTGGAAGGGGGTTGCCTTGTTGGCAGGGAGTTTGAGCTGGCACTTTGGCCCCACTTCTGCCCAGACGACCAGCCCACCCCTACTGGGAATCCTCCCTCACTTTTGTAGAACTGGGGAAGAAAAGCCCCATGCCCATCTCCTGACCATCACACTCAACAAGAATGTGGAATTAGGCTGGGCGTGGTAGCTAACACCTGTAATTCCAGCACTTTGGGAGCCCAAGGCAGGCAGATCACTTGAGGTCAGGAGATCAAAACCAGGCTGGCCAACATGGTGAAACCCCATCTCTACTAAAAATACAAAAATTGGCCAGGCTTGGTGGCAAACACCTGTAGTACCAGCTACTTGGGAGGCTGAGGCAGGAGAATCGCTTGAACCCAGAAGGTGGAGGTTGCAGTGAGCTGAGTTTGCATCACTGCACTCCAGCCTGGGTGACAGAGTAAGACTCTGTATCCAAAAAAAAAAAAGCGGAATTAGAACATGAGCTCTACAACCCACTGGCTATGGAACTTTGGATAAATCACATAACTACTGAGTCTTTCCTCAACTATGAAGAGGAGAAGCCACCATCTACCTCATAGCTTGTTTCTAAGAATAAACGATAACATATAAAAAAGCCTTTGGGCCAGGCGCTGTGGGTCAAGCCTGTAATCCTAGCACTTTGGGAGGCTGAGGCAGGTGGATGGCTTTGAGGCCAGGAGTTTGAGGCCAGCTTGGGCAACATGGCGAAATTCTGTCTCTACTTGAAAAAATAAAAAAGCCATTTGGTAAACAGCACAATATGCAAACATCTGCTGTTGCCAATATCTTCACCATTCCTTTACTTTCAGTATAACACAGAGCAAAAAGCTGAGGATATCAGACAGAAAACAGCCAAGGCTGCAGCAAGGGGAATAAAGGTAGGCTTCAGGGAGAACTTCCTGAAGGATAAGGGAGCCCAGGAAGAAAGTGAAATGGGCGCCTCAAAGTAAGGCCATTTTACTGGCCTCAGGGCTGGGGAGCTCAGGTAGGCAGGGGCAGAGGCTGGTGTCACCCACCTCAGAAGCAGGCTACGGGTGTTGGAGTCATCAGTGTCTGCCTCCAGTCCTTCAAACTTGTTGGTCAGTGTCAGGGACACTTCTAGCTTGCTCAGGTCCGTGTGCCCATCTGCAGCAATGCTCTCCCCTGAGGTGTGGTGAGGAATGAGAGGAAGATAGGCATACACACACATGCACGCACGCACACACCGATCGGGTCATGTTAAATCGGCTGCTCTACATGTCCCTCTTCCAGGAAGTTTTCCCACACTGGCCTGCAGAACCACCCTGTGCCCCCAACCCTTAGCACCGATGGAAGGGCTGTTACCCACAGAGCATACCCTCGTGTTACTGGGGCTGTGCCACCCCCACCCCCTCAGCCCTGGGTGCCCTGAGGGTAGAGGAGCCATGCCTCCCCCAGCCTGCAGCTCCTGGCTCTAATCACCATCTTCATTCTATCCTTCCTCCCAGTAAATTGGCTTCCTCCTATTCCATGGCCCGGAAACGCCTCCTTCTCAGAGAAACCTAATGAGACCCTTATCCCTGTGCCTCTTTCACATCATTTAACTGGCCATTTACCTGATGATCGTGGGTCCCTCTACTGTCTGTCTACCTTCTCCACATCAATCTGTGTCCCTGTGCCCATGTCAGGACTAGAGGGAGAGCATGGAACTAGCCGCCTGGCACAAGACCTAGACTGCATGGGCGCGCTCTCATGGCCTGTCTGCCTTCCTGTCCCTCCCTCCCTGCAGGCCCCTTAGCTGGCCCCGGCTGCCAAGGAGGGCACACACCAATAAGGTCAGGGATGGTGGGCAGCTCCCCAAGGTCCTCCAAGAGCTCATGCAGGGGGTCTTGGTGATCAGAGGCAATGCAGTCCTGGTGCTCCAGCAACAGCTGCAGGACAGAGGAAGAAAAGGAAATGTAGGGTCTGAGCCAGGTCTTCTCCCTGGGGCCAGCCCACTACCCCATCACAGGCTACCAAACCCCTGCCCACCCAGTCAACACTCTCCAGATCTCAGCCCCTCACCCTGTGCGTGTTGACCAGCTCCCCCACGGTAATGTACACCACAGGTTTGGCCACAGCCACCATGTCTGAGTACTCGTCCACTGCAAAACGCTCCTCTGGCTCTGGCACCTGGCAGGCTCTATGGATGAACTTCCTGTCCAAAAGGAGGGCATGTGAGAGAGCAGGGAGGGCATGTGAGAGAGCGGGGAGGGCCAGCACCCCACACATCTTCTGTCCCCATCATTTCCCCAGCCTTCTCCAGCGATTGCTTAGGCCAATTTGGACTCTCTAGTCTCAGCTTCTGCCCTCTGTCCTGCCCTACCTCCGTCCCAGTAACCCCTCAAGCCAATCTCTCTTAATAGTCTCCTTTTCTCTCCACTGGGGGGTCCTTCCAACAACCTATCCTCCACCCCACTCATTACGCTCTTCCCTTCTATTTATGCCTCTTGTCCTCATGGATTCTGGAGGGGAGAAGCGGGATGTCAAAGATGAGAAGAGGGAAGAAAGGGGACAGGAGAGGAAAGGGACCCAAGACCTGAACTTGAGGTGTGTTTCCTCCAGATAGTCATTCAGGACCCGCAGGTGCTGGCTCTGCCCAGAGAAGGCCTTGCCAGCTGCAGCATGCTGTAGGAGCTGAGCCACAGCCCCCAGGGCATGGCGCTGGGGGGCAGCCAGGGTGCCACCAGCTTCCATGGCCACAATGTCGAAGGCGTCAGGAGCCACCACAGCTGGGTTCAGGAAGCGGTAGTACAGGAGGTTCCCGACCACCTGAAGGCAGAGGAGACTCTCCCAGAAGTGTCCAGGGGCCACCTTGACTGGTGCAGCCCCACATTCCCAGCTTGCTTGGCTGGAAGGGATACCTGGGCCAACCCCCTCACTTCAAAGAAAACAGGCCCAGAGCAGGCAGGCAACTTTCTCAAGGCCACACAGCAAACCTGAGCAAGAGCTGGGACTTGAATCCAGCTCTCCTGACAAGAAGCCAGTGTTGCCCACTCTGTTCGCTCATGCCCCAGCGTGAGCCAGGCTCCATTTATAAAGGGCAGCATATTTCCCTCCTTGGATTTTTATGGCATAGGATTTTTTGTGTTTTTGTCTCAGTCTGAGGATCGCAGGTACCAGCAAAGCAAAGGAGGGATTGGAAGGTGGGGGTGGGAAGATAACACTTGCCTTATAGACCTCGCTGTCTGTAGCGTCAGGGAATTTCTCTGCCAGAGTTGCCTTCAGGACTTTGGCCACATATCGCATCCCGTACCTGGGGACAAAGAAACAGGTGCACTGTGCCTGTGCCTGTGCCTCTGCCCATCTCTTTCTGCCACATATAAGAGCTTGAGTGCATGGCTATCTCTTCTCCCCCAGGCTCAGCCACTCCAGAGTGGAGCTCAAGCACTGTCCCTTCACTATACATAGCCACCTCCCTGCTGCCTTCCTCTGAACATCTCTGGGCCTTGTCCATTCCTCCTGCCTTGTGTCAGTAGTCAGGACCAGGGGCCTATTATCTACTAAATGTCTCACACAACCTCCAACCTGGCTTGAGAACCTCTTCTTTGAGACTCTCTGGTCTCCCCTACAGAGCACCCCAGATCACCATAGTCATCCCCCATCCCCCAGAGGCACTGTTAACCTAAAGCTTGGGTATTTGACACTCACAGCCAAAACCCTGTCCTAGGACAGTCTAGGTGGCTCCGAGGTAGTCAACCTTGTCAGCTGTCACAGAGCACCTGTGAGTGGCCTAGTCTGGGCTAGGGGCAGGGTCCCGAGGAGATCAAGTAGCCAGGAGGAGAAGCTCCAGTTTGGACTCCACCACCAGCCAGAGATATTATCTTAGGCTATTTCCTTCCCCTTTGTAAGTCTGTCCCCTGGTCTAGAAAATGGGAATGATCATTCTTGCCCTCTCTTCTCACAGGGTTTTTTGAGGCTCAAGTGAAATTATGTCTGCAAGAGTAGTGCATAATGGTAGAGTACTATTCAAATGTGCTAGACTTCATTATCATTATTATTCCTATTATGGATGTGCCACCTACAAATGTAATTAAATTCGTTTAAAAGCAATTTCCACTCCTAGGGTACCAGAGACAGAAGTTTACAGCTCATTGTGTACTTTCCTTTCTTAAGCCTAGAACAATCTTTTCTTATTCCTAATTGTAAACTCTTAATCCAGTTCTCCAGGTTTGGGGAGCAGGGTTATAAACTCTGTGGGTTCCCCCTTTCAGCATCCTCATCTTGCCCTGGGCACTCCAGCCTGGGCAACAGAGTGAGACCCTGTCTCAAAAATAATAAAAAATAAAGAAAAACAAACAAAAGAATGAAATCCTGCCATTTTCGACAACATAGATGAACCTAGAGGTTCGTGTTAAGTGACATAAGCCAAACACAGAAGGACAAATACTGTGTGATCTCACTCATATGTGGAATCTAAAAAAGGTGATTTCACAGGAGTAGAGAGTAGAATGGTGGTTACCAGAGCCTGGGGAGGGTAGGAGAGGGGGAGAGAAGATGGGGAGAGGTTGGTCAATGGGTACAAAGTTATAGTCAGGTAGAAAGAATAAATTCTGGTGCTCTATTGCACAGGAGGTGACTATAGTTGATAATAATGTATTGTATATCTCAAAATAGCTAGAAGAGAGGATTTTGAATGTTCTCACCACAAATAAATAAATGTTTGAGGTAACAGATATGCTAATTACCTTGATTTCATCATTCATTGCACAATGTATATATGTATCAAAACATCACACTGTACCCTATGAACATGTACAATTATTATGTCAAAAAATAAATGTAGAAAACCAAATGTATTGACTAAATTTTAAGAAAAGAGAGAACTATAAAGTACTTTATGGGCTTAACATATTTATTTTTGATATTAGGAACTGAAGAGTCCCATTTTCTCCTCATTTGCTCTTAGATAATAAAGTGTCCCTGAGATCATTTTAGGGTCCCTCCTCTGGTTCCACTGACATCTTACCAGGCCACACGCAGACCTACATGCCATCTTTCAGCTCAGCTGTCTAGCAGGAGCTTGGAGCATTCCCCACATCTCTCCAGGAACCCCTCTGAGTACCCCTGGCTCTATCTCCCTCCCTGCCTTCCTCCCTGCAGGACTATCACCCTGCTCTGCTCCCCATGGTGGCCTGGCCCTCTCAAAATCCCATGTGTAGGCTGGGGTGGGGCTGTTGCACATACGGAATTTGGTCCACAGATGAAGTAATGGCTGCAAGGAACTTATCAGTCATGGCGAGGAGGTTGCGTAGGGCGATGTCCAGTTGTCTCTGGACCTCGGGGTGGCACAAGGCCTGTTCTGGGGTGACATCGTACGGGAGATGGCTATGAGCAGAGAGAGACAAGGTATAAGCAGGAGCCCCCTCCAATGGCCTCCTTCCCCAAGGCCCTATTCCTTAAACTCTTGTCTAACAACAAGAGCTCATACAGATGTGCTAAGGACAGCTCAGCATGCTAAAGGAGAAAGGGCCAGAATGAGAGAAAGGACTGGAGAAATGCAATCGGGAGGTGAAGAAGACTTGGAGTATCTACAGGGAAGCTGGAAGAATGTAGGAAGGAACAGAGAACCTGGAATCTATGGACACTTCTAAGGGGAAGAGATGACAAGCAGGCGGCTGCGCTGCAAATAGTCTTTGGGAGTTTGAAATAATGGAGAGGCTGGGCCAGAGCCTTATAGTTTCCTCACCTAAAGCCTCCTGTGCCATCCAGAACAGCCACCAGGATTGCCTGCTCGCCTCCGTGGCTATGTTTCCCTAGCACCTAGAGACCTGAGCAATGACCCCAGGTGATAAGGGCAACCTATTTCTCCCACTATCTCATTTGCCTATTCATCTATAAATAGAAATATTCGTCTATACCCCTATAAATAGGAGTCCATATCCTAACTCCCAGCAATTTTTTTTTTGGTAGGGGGGACAGAGTCTCACTCTATTGCCCAGAGCTGCAGTGCAGTGGCACGATCTCAGCTCACCGCAACCTCTGCCTCCCAGGTTCAAGTGATTCTCTTGCCTCAGCCTCCCGAGTAGCTGGGACTACAGGAGTATGCCACAACACAAGGCTAATTTTTGTATTTTTAGTAGAGATGGGGTTTCACCATGTTGGCCAGGCTGGTCTCAAACTCCTGACCTCATGTGATCCGCCCACCTTGAGCCCCCAAAGTGCTGGGATTACAGGCGTGAGCCACTGGGCCCGGCCCTACTACCAGCAAATTTGACACATTATTTGCAAGCACTGACATAGCAATTAAGCACATTTGCATATTCATCTGTACTCATTTTATGTTAAGCCCACCAGGTCTGGAGTCATTTACATTAGTTTCATGTTAATTATCAGAGGGGGTCTAAAAGACTACCTTATTCATGCCTAAAAAGCTGGTATCATATTTGCATAAATCAGCATGCCCATTTATATGCCACCTTCAAAGTACACCCAAGCTTCCCCAGTAGGGTCCAGACACAGCTGATCAAAAAGAGCTCTCCCTCTGCCCATGTGCTCACCTGCGCTGCCCTGTCTGGGCCTCAGTCTGGTTGATCCAATTCTTATAGAGGTGGACAGGGTCTGTGTGGACACTGAGCACTTTGTCCTCTAGCACGTCCTGGATAACCTTGCCCAGAATCTCCTGCAGGGCACTCTGTCCCCGCCCATTGCGGTAGAATCTCACCACCAGCCTCACTACTGTTGGGTTGCCTGTCACCACGTCCTGGGGCTGCTCCACCTTTGACCTGTGGTTTAAGAGGTCATTGAAGCTAGTCTTCTGCCTCTGTGTAGGACAAACCGTTACTTTTCCTTTTTGAGATTTTGGCTCTCAAAGCCTGCCCTGGTGTCCCCGCTCTTAAGGAATGTCTTGATATCTCTCTCATTCTTTGTATTAGCGTGTCAGCCCATATCCTCCCACTGTGCTGTCCCAGATGTTTTAGTTTCTCTACAGGAGGCAGAGAAGAGAGGTCTTCTGATTCCATTTCCACCCTTAAGCCTCAACAAGCTGTCACCTTGTGAAGAAGCCAACAGGGGTATCTCTTAACCCATTCTCTCCCCATTCCTTTGTGTCTGGAGAGCCTACTTGATTTCCTCCTGGAGTGCTGTCTTGAACAGCTGGAGCAGGAGATAGGCCTCTCGGCGGCTGGAGGCATAGTTGTACAGGCTGAAAATCACTGCCTCCATGAACTTGGTGGTTTTGTTCTGTGGCATCTGAAAGATCAGCTTGGCCAGGTAGATGGGCTGAGTCTGCAAGCAAGAGGGGAGACAGGAATGGCTGACCATGTACTTCGAGGACCAGTGATAGGATAAAGAAAGGTTTTCCCCTGATGGAAATCTGGAATGGAGAAAGCACTACCACACTTTCTCCAGGTGCTAGTGACATTCCAGACAAACAGGGGAAGAGGTAGTCTCCTTTCCTAGGGATAAGGAATTAAGATTATGGGAAAGGACACCTTGCATGGTGTCAAAGGCACAGACAAGAAGGCCTTGAAGTCTCAGACCCTCAGGAGATGGGAGAGACTTCTCCTTGGAAAGTCCTCTGCTAACCTGGAGCAGGTAGAAGAGGTGTTGGTATGCTTCTAGTTTCTGCCGTTTCTCTTTGCTCAGTGACTTTAATCCCTTCTGCTTGTCCAGAACCATCATATCCGACAGCTGTTCCTTATTCCTCTTGGTCAGCTTCTTGCAGTGGGACACCACTTCCTGCAGGGGTGGAGGAATGGGTGATACAACCAGCCTAGGCCATCCCAGGGCACAGAACATATGGTCTAGAATCAGTGCCTTGAAGAGCCAGGGCTTTCTGCTCTTCAAGGAACAGGCATAAGCTGGGGGAGAGAAGCAGTTCTAGGGTGACGAAGGGCCCCTCCTAGTGCCCTGAGACTCCATCTGGTTCCTCTCCTGTCATGGGAGTGAGTCCCCAAAGAGAACTGGGTTGCCAGGCTGAGGAATTGTGTCTATTTGGCTTTTGCTATTACTTCTTATTAGACTGCTATACACATTTGAGGTGGAGCTATCACTATATCACTATTACCCTGTCACTGCATATTTGTATAGTAAATTATGATTTAAAGAGCTTTCATATCTATCTCTATATTTGGCCTGGAGAGGTGGACATTCTCATTATTCCCAGTTTGCTAATGAGAAAACAGACTTAGAAGTGAAATGAGCACCCACAGCCCCATCCCTAGGAATCAGCAGAGCCAGGCATTCTGATTTTAGGTCTCATGCTCTTTCTACTCTGTCATGGGTCCCCCGAAATGATTTATTAGAATGGCAGAGGGCCACTGGAACAAGGAACTGAGTCAGGTGGTAAAATCCACACCATTTTGAAAAAATTGATTAGCAAATAGAGAATGGTCAGCATCACATCTCTAGAGGTAGACAGATCTGGGGAAGGGGAGGACTGGTGGGCCCCACACCTGCAGAGTGATCCGGTTCTTCACCAGCAGGCCAATCTTGATGTCCATGATGTTGAGGTCCTGCTCCAGCTGCTGATTGGATCGGATCTTCCTAACTACCTCTTCCTGGAGCTTCAGCAGCTCTGCCTCAGCCAAGAAGTCCTGCTGGCTTTGATTCAAGAGATGGGCAAATCTGCGGACCACACTGAGAGGAGGGTGGGGTGCATGCACTGGGAGGAAGGGAGGAGGCATCAGGATTAGGCATGCCTCATCAGAGGCCTCCTTGCCAGTCCCTGCCCCAGAGTTAGCCCACCCCAGTCCCCTTTCTGCTTGGAATCAGCAGGTCCCCAACCCCAGTCCTCTTCTAACTGGTTCTGCTTGCACTTGGAGGGCAGTGGGTAGCCTCTTAGCTAGGCCTGTCCCTGAGCCCCGGTCTTATAACTGGAGATGACATAATAGCTGCTCTTCCCCTACCTCTGATTCATCCCAGCCTGGGCCTATCCCAGGGACCTCTGACACTAAAGCCAGAGCCACAGCTCCCTCTGATTATCCTCCCAGACCTCCCTTGTCTACCGCAATTTACCACTCACTTCTGCTGGGCCAGCCTGCTCCTCCTACCTGCCACCCACCACTCAGCCCTGCTTGCCCTCACAGTGTTCCTCTGTCAGGAGTGTCTGTACACACTAGGAAGGACAGGTAGATGGGATGGACAGTGGGCTTTATAATATAGGGGAGGTCAGAGCTAGCTGGTGATTCTCCTTGAATCACCTTTGGAATTGGTATTTGAGCAAAAAAGAAAGAAGCCTCTGAGCTAATTTATTGGAAATAACAACAAAACAACTAATACATAGAATGTTTACTATGAGACAGAAGCTGTTCTAAGTGCTTTACACACTTAAGACCACCTGTGAGGTCAGTACACTATAACTATCCTCTCTTACCAATGATAACTCTGAGACTCAGAGAAGGTAAGCAACTTGCCCTACGTTACACAGTTAACAATAAATGAAGGAGTTAGATTTGGAAGATGAATAAAACTAGTTCCTGTCCCTAAAGGCAGTCTAGTAGGGAAACTAGACAAATAAACCACAATTCACTGCAATGTGGTTAGCACTTTGAGAAGAGCAAACATGGGGATCTTTGGGAAAACAAAAGTGGGTTGCCCAACCCCACTGGGGAGTGAAGAAACACTGCAAGAAAGAGGTGAGACACCCCTGATGTCGGTGAAAAGGAGGTGGAGAGGGTGAATGTGGGGAGTGCTCGAAGTCCAGTGTATCTAGAACACAGTGCAGAAGGTGTAGGTGGTGAGGGGCAGGTCAGTAAGGTTAGAGGTGCAGGGAAAGGCTGGATCACAGAGTCCCAAAGCTGTGGTTAGGAGATTGGACTTTACCCTCAAGGCAACAGGGCATCACGATAAGTCTTAAGGAGGTGAGTGACATGATCACATGTACAGGTTTAATGGATTAATCTGGCTACAATAGGGGAACAAAATTTTTTTTTTTTTTTTGACAGAGTCTCTCTCTGTTGCCCAGGTTGGAATTCAGTGGCATGATCTCAGCTCCTTGCAACCTCTGCTTCCCGGGCTCAAGAGATTCTCCTGCCTCAGCCTCCCAAGTAGCTGGGATTACAGGCGTCTGTCACCACATCTGGCTAATTTTTGTATTTTTAGTAGAGACAGGGTTTCACCATGTTGGCCACACTGGTCTTAAACTCCTGACCTCAGGTGATCCTCCTGCCTCAGCCTCCCAAAGTGCTGGGATTACAGGTGTGAGCCACCACCATGCCTGGCCTGGGGACAAATCTTTGAGGAGTGAAGAAAGGTAGAATCCAAGACAATTCATGGCATCTTGGATTCGATGAAATACAGCATATTAACTCCTCAAAACAACCCTACAAGACAGGTATTAGCATTATGTCCAGTTTATAAAGGAGAAAAGTGGGCAAGAAGGAAGTTAATTGGCCAGGTGTGGTGGCTCACGACTGTAATCCCAGAACTTTGGGCAGCCAAGGCGAGTGGATCACTTGAGCCCAGGAATTTGAGACCAGTCTGGGCAAAATGGGGAGACCCCCATCTCTACAAAAAATCAAAAGTTACCCAGTTGTGGCAGTGTATGCCTCCAGTCCCAGCTACTCAGGAGGCTGAGGTGGGAGGATCGTTTGAGCCTGGAAGGTTGAGGCTGCAGTGAGCCGTGATCGTGTCACTGCACTCCAGCCAGGGTGACAGAGTGAGACTCTGTCCCAAATAAATAAATAAATAATCAATTTAAAAAAAAAAAAAAGAAGTTAAGTAACTTGCTGAGGGCCACACAGCTAGTAAATGGTAGAGCTCTGAGTAAAGTTTGGGGGCCAGTGAAGTCAGGAGACAGCACTAGGGAAAAACAAATTCTTCCAGAAAAACCATAAACTGAAGAGAAGAAAAAGAAGACAAAGAATGGCCAGGACAATGGTATTAGTGTAGCCACAGAGACAAAATAGAATGGGCTAGGTTGGGGAGAGGGAAGGAGAGAAAGAAGCTTGTTGACAGGAAGCAGACGGCCTGAGTGTGCATGACCAGAGAAGGGACAGGCAAAGTCCCTGTGGGCAGGTCAGGGGCAAAGAAGGACTGAGGAGGTGAAGGAGAGGATTCCTGAACAGGACATTTCACCAGAAGCCCAAGAGTGCAGCCTCAAGGCCAGGAAGGAAAGGGGTCTACTGCTTCAGGAACTCAGGGGCTAGAGGTGAATGTGGAAATGGACTACTTGTCAATTTCACAAAAAGGAAGGGGATGCCATTTGCTGGGCTTCTGAACTTGTAGAACAAGGGCCAGGAAGGAACTCTTTAAAGCTTTAAATGAGCACTCAACTAATGGGGAATATGGAGCAGGAAGATGGCACTCCTTGGGTGCTTCTCACATTCCCCACACCACAGAATGGACTCTGTGTACCTCACCAGGCCTTGTTTGTGCTGGGCCACAGAGGTCTGGAGGGGAGAAGTTGGAACCTGAAGGAAAGAAGCAAGATCCTTTTCTTTTTGCTTTGGTGGTAGCAATAGGTAGATAATCTAAGCTTGGTACAAAAAAAGCCTGATTAGAACTTTCACTGTGACAAGGCTATCTGTGATTGGGATGAGAAGGTGGGCTTTTGTTACAACCCCTGCTCCACGTTCCTGCACAGACAACTTGTGACTACCTTCCCCTTACCTGCTGTGCAGTCCCAGAAGGATGTCTAGACCTGCCTGGCTCTGTGGGGTACTCTCCCTCCCATCAGCTGGGGAGGGTGGATCAGGCAGCTCACCTAATATCCTGTAGTCATCCTGGGCTTTCCTGGCTCGGAAAAATGCCTGGATCTTTACAATGGACTTAACCTGCCACGAACACAGATGGGAAAAGGGTTGCTGGCTGTCCTTGCTCTAGTCTCATGGGTAAAGGTTGGGTATGTGGGCAGGGGGAGCAAGGTGACACCCACGTTCTTCTGGAAGTAGTGCAGACGCCTCAGGTATTGCCTCCGAGTTGCCCACATCCGGGCCCAGGCCTGGATCTGGGAGAAGAAACACACTGCCTCAGCTCCAGCTTGGGGCCCACCCTCAGTCCCAGGCCAATTCAGCCAAATCCAGAGATCACAAGGAGGTGACAATACTGCAAGATTGTTCTCAGAGGGTCTTTCGAGAGAAAGAAGCCTGCCAAAACCACTGTAGCTACCTTGATTATGGCATCCAGGTTTGCCTTAAAATACTGCAACCGCTCCAGGTAAATCTTCCGCTGCCTATAACCCCGCCAATGAGCCTGCAAATCAGGAGAGAAAGGGCAGTAACTCGAGTAGGTCTCCTTTGGCCAGAGAGGCTTTTAAGAAAATCCTTGTCCTGGGCTCTCCAGGGAATGGAAGTGGGCAGTTAAGTAGAGGGGGAAGGGGAAAGTGGTCCTGTTCTCAAAGAACTTCCAACTTCATGGGGAAGACCAAATGGCTGCACATAGCCAACAATGCCCTCTGCCATACTCTCTGGTCCCAGAACAAACACCCACATACCCACACCCACACACCTCTAACCAATACCTCTTCACAGAAACTCAACTATAAGATACAGTCCTAAAAGATAATAAAGCATACACCTACTCACCAACTTCACCAAAGTATGTACCATATCAGCCTAAAATACACTCATACACCCATATGCAGACCACCCACACCCTATCACACACTCCACCCTCCCTCATGTGCACAGAAAGTGGGCAGAGAGCAGTTTGGAAATGAATGTGGTTGTGTGGATGGGAAGTGTGTACAGGCACAAAGCCGTGTGCTCACCATCTCTGCCAGGGGCCACCTGGGCAGCAGGTCACTAATGCTCTCATAACTCACATTCTCTTTACAACACAATCCAGCTCCTGACTCTAGCTTTCAGCAAATCTTCCCACCAAGGTCCCCAGTAATTCAGCTGTCAGGCCAATGGCCTCTCCCCTAGCTGATCTGCTGCAAAGGGTCCAACTGACATCTGCACAAATCATGCCTCCTTTGGTCTCTAAAATCTCAATGCCCTCTTCCATTCTGGTCTCCTTCCTAGGAGCCTTTTCCCTTTCACTCCAAGCTTGTGTGGGATTAATTTTCCTAAAGTACCTCTTAGACTGTCCCAGCCTATTTCCAGAAGTTTTCAACCATCTGACCCCACACTCCCTATTTGACTTTCCACTGGTCCCCACCTTCTTAAGGATCCTAGCTGCATCAGACTTTTCACTTTCTTCTAAACATGCCTTATAGTTTTCTGTCCCCAAACCTTTCATACCCACCCTTGTTCCCAGCCCTATCTCTACCCACTGAAATCCTTCCCATCTTTTTTTTTTTTTTTTTCCTTTGAGACAGGGTCTCAAAGGCTGGAGTGCAGTGGTGCCGTCATGGCTCACTACAGCCTCCACCTCCTAGGCTCAAGTGATCCTCCCGCCTCAGCCTCCTAAGTAGCTGGAATCACAGGCATGTGTCACCATGCCTGATTAATTTTTTGTTTTGTAGAGATGGGGTCTTACTATATCGCTCAGGTCAGTCTTGAACTCCTCGGCTCAAGTGATCCTCCCACCTTGGCCTCCCAAAGTGCTGAGGTTACAGGCATGAACCACCATGCTTGGCCCTTCCTGTCTTTTAGTCCCCATGTCCAGCATCTCCCAGTGCACAGGCCCTGGGAGATACACTACCACTGACACTACCACTGACATTATCTCAGTTTGGTAAAACTTGGGAGCAACCCCTGTCATTCATTTGCCCCCAGCCCTTCCTAAAGACAGTTCTGCCAGCTTTCCCTCAAGGCTTACATGGCCCCTCTGTTGGGAAAGGATGTAAAAGAGGATAGCTTGGTCCATGACGCCAGCTGTTCATGTTGGAGCCTAGAGGTCAGGAAGCCCCATTTCCATGCCTGCCCTCAGGACTCTTTCCTTTCCTCCTCCAGGTACTGCCTGGAAAGTTGCTGTGGGAAAAGGCAGAGTGGTCTGCTCTCTGCCCTTTCCCACTACACAACCTCCACCAGGCTCCTTAAGGCCTCTGAATTGGTCAGAATTCAGGACCCTGGCTGGGGTTCTGGCCAGGGTGGGTCAGAGCTTTTAGGAGATAAAATCTCAGCACACCTAGGCAGCCTCATTTTGGATTTTCCTTTCCCCTGGCAAGAAGCTCAAGGCTCTGGGCTACCTCTCTCTTTCTCTGTCTCCCAGAACCCAGGCCACAGCCCACACAGCTCTGGTACTAGTGACAAATGTTCCCTCTGACTCCATCTTCTTTCTCACTGTCGGTGTGGTTTTTCATCGCCTTAGTGTGAAATTCCAGACTGGGCTTAGGATGGAGAAATCCCTATGATTCAGACCACTAAATACAGATCACTAAAGTTCTGTATTGAGTTCTGGGACCAATGCCCCGAAAACAAAATCTCATAATGGCTCCCATCAATGGAGCACTTACCACACTAAGTGCTACATGTAATTTTCCTACTGAATCTTCCCAATCAACATACGAGGTGAGCACCATCATTATGAATGAGAAGACTGAGTGCTAGAGAGGGCATAAGGTGCCCAATGTCATATGACTCAGAAGTGGTAGGACCAGGGGGCAAACTCCACCTTCTGACCCCAAAGCCTGAGCTCTCAATTACCCCCCACCACCGTCAGTCATAATCAAGGGCCATTTGCCAGTCCCGGTCTGCACATCTGTCTCCCTTGGAGTCCTCTGGTGTTATCTTTGTGTCCCTCCTATCACAATGTCTAACATCAAGTGTACTCCAATTTCTGTGAGGGGAGAGATGTGATTACTCACCCTTAGGCCTCGCACCCATCTCCCACCCTTGCCTAGTGCCAAGTGGCATGTTCTTGGCATTCAAAAAGTTTATGACAGCATCTTTACATTGCCAGCACCCCAGTGAGGCCCTCCAGATCACATCTGCCTGGGAAGGTATCTGCTCAACTGCCATGATTCCTGGCTTGCACAGTGCCTCTGGCTATCTTCCCTACCAGCCTCATGTCTCAGTTACTTACAGGTCAGTCTCAGAGGCCACAATGAACCATCCACGGGTTGGAAGAATAAAAATGGCAAGGGCTGGTTGGAGAGGAAAGGTAGAAGACTCTTCTCTTCCTAAAGGATATTTCACCCCTTTTCTGTTTAACCACTTCTTCGAGCCCTACTGGTATCTAAGCCTTGATGTCTTACTAAACAAATACACACACACACACACACACACACAGTTTTAGAGACAGAGTCTCACTCTGCTGGAATGCAGTGGTGCCATTATAGCTCATTTCAGCCTCAAACTCCTGGCCTCATGCAATCCTCCCACCTCAGCTTTCTGACTGGCTGGAATCATAGGTGTTAGCCACTGCACCCAGCTAAATCTTATTTCACTCTTCCCTTGGGGAAGCTAAAAAGCAGCTCTCACTCTCTGGATAGTGATGATGATGACATAAATAGCATGGTAACTTCTACCATGTTCTTACCTACCTCCCAGGCACAATTTATAAACACTTGAGATATTACCCAACTTAATCCTCATAACAATTCTATAAGGTAGGTGCTTTCATTAGCCCTATTTTTCAGATGAAAAGACTGAGGGACCAGTGAGGAAACTGAGGGAGAGGGGGTAAGTAACTTGCCAGGGTCACACAGCTAAGAGGTGACAGAGCTGGGATTCAAACATACGTGGTCTAGCTCCAGAACCTATGCTTTTAACCACTACTATTCAGAGTCCGAAAGATCATTCCCATGTCAGTAAAAAGGAAGCAGGGTGGATATCCTGGAGCCCAGATAAGCACAGGCCCTGAAGACTGAGAAAGCCAGAGCCTGCCACCTGGATCTGGATGACTGCTGGGAGCCAGGTCCTCAGAAAGTGGGAATGCTCAGCAAACTTCTGTCGAACTAGGAAGCCACGGAGGCGGGCCTGGAGCTGGACGACAAAGCCAGTGTTGGCTTTCCAGAGCTGTTGGCGGTCATAGGCAGCAGTGACCTTGGTGACAGCTGACTGTGGAGGCAGGAGAGAGATGCTGTGGTCTTTCGGGGAGTGGGAGCCTCTTCTCCAGGGCATTCCCATCCAAGATCCCCTACCCTTGCAGGAGCTCTGCCAACCTGGATCTCCTCCCGGGTCAGGTGAGAGGTGTGGAGGCGGCAGCCAGAGGGTTGCTCCCAGGTCCCCTGGAAGGTCTGCAGATGGAAGTAGTAGGCAGTGCCATCGTTCATATCATGTTGAACCCAGAAACCTGAGTCTGCTAAGCAGAAACCAAGCAAGCAGAAAAGGTTCAGAGCAGGCAAGGGGTGGCTGGGGCAGGCAGAGAAGAGGAGGGTCAGGTTGGGGCCATTACCTGGACGCTGTTTCTTTGCCATGGCACCTTCCAGGGCTCGCTGATAGCCATTGGCACAGTTGGGAACTACCCCTCGAAGGGCCACTGCGGGGTTCCTCAACACCCGCTCAGTCTGGGCTGCCTTGCCCTCTTTGATGGCTTGATTGATGGCGGCCACACCAAGAGCCACTGACAGGGGCATCAAGAGACAGCAGTCAATCCTTCGCCCAAGTCCCTCCCATGGGCCTTAGCCTGTCCACTAGGGACAGATTCCATGAAAGAGGACACAAAATCACCCTTCTGAAGGAGTAGATGGGAACATCCCAGGATGGACAGAGACACATACATGAAAAGCAGCACCATGCAACTGTGCTTGGAGGGAAAGGCAGCAGCAGTCAAGGAAGCACTCCGAGGGAGGCAGCGTGGGTCTAGGCTGAGTTGGGGCTTGATAAAAGGAAAATCAGCTTGAACAGAAGCATAAAGGCCCAGAGCAGTGGCTCATGCCTGTAATCCCAACACTTTGGGAGGCTGAGGCAGGCAGATCACTTGAGCCCAGGAGTTTGAGATTAGCCTGGCCAACATGGCAAACCCCCATCTCTATAAAAAAAATACAAAAATTGGCCAGGCGCTGTGGCTCACGCCTGTAATCCCAGCACTTTGGGAGGCCAAGGCAGGCAGATCACCTGAAGTCAGGAGTTCGAGACCAGCCTGGCTAATACAGTGAAACCCTGTCTCTACTAATAATACAAAAATTAGCCAGCTGTGGTGGTAGGTGCCTATAATCCCAACTACTCAGGAGGCTGAGGCCCGAGAATCGCTTGAACCTGGGAGGTGGAGGTTGCAGTGAGCCAAGATTGCACCACTGCACTCCAGTCTTGGTGACAGAGCGAGACTCTGTCTCAAAAAAAAAAAAAGAAAAAATATTAGCCAGGTATGGTAGTGCATGCCTGTACTCCCAGCTACTCAGGAGTCTGAGGTGGGAGGATTGCTTCAGAGGTTGCAGTGAATGGAGATCACAGTACACTGCCCTCTAGCCTGGGTGACAGAGTGAGACCCTGTCTCAAAAGAAAAGCATAAAGGCAGGATATGGGCAGGGAACCCTGGGACAGTTTCTTAGGAGAAGAGAGCCTAAGAGGTGGGAATGGCTGATGTAGCATCTGCCTTCCAGTCACTAGTAGACAGACAGATGGACAGAGAGACCACAACCACTGAGAACTAACACCACCAGCACCACACATCAGCACACCCCTGTCTACTTGCACTGAGTCTGCCTATTTTCCTCAAACTCCTGCCAATTCCTCTTCTCTCACTCCAAGTCTAAACATTTTCTAGCCAAAGCTGATTGACTGTTGGAACCCAAACTCAAGTTACCAGCAGAAATGGGATTTCTGACTACTGCGTGATCTCACACGCCCACATTACAGAGAAAGTGTCCACAGGAAGGCATAGAGGGAGGCAGCGGGTGAACTATGGATTCTCACCTCCTGAGAATTTCCTGCCCTGCTGACTGCCAGGAAATCCATCCTGCAGTCCGAACAGCAGCCCTCCTGCTCTGACTCTGGCCTGCCTCACCACAGAGGTTGAAGGAAGACGGAGATGACCAGGGAGGCCGCCTGACTATCTGGGCTGCTGCTGAGCCCACATCACCATCCCTCCCCTCCCAGGGTCCCCTGCTCAGTCCATTTACTTCTCTGAGCTGTATTAGTGTCCTGGTTGGCTCTGACCACTCCCTGGCGGATCTCCTCAAGCCACAGCACAGCTCCAGGATCCCCTGTCACCTGGTGGATTGAGGGAGAAAAAAAAAAGATGAGACCCCAAGCTAATCTCTCTAGGTTTCCAGGCCAAGATGCCTAAGGGAACCAAACCGCAGGCAGGCACTGGGAGCCACAGGGACAGTGATCTCCACTCAGCTCCCTGTCCTGTGTGTGGGCACGTGTGGCATGTGGTTCGCTGGGATGCAGCCAGGCTCAGAAGGCTCTTTTCCTACTGGGCTTTTAAGTCTACTCGGTTTGGCCACAGCACCTCCAGAACCACAGAGGCTCTGCATAGCTCCTCAAACCCTCAGCATCCACCACCTTCTCAACGGCTCAATTCCGTGCTCTTGTGCCTCAGTCATGTCCAGGGATAGCCCACACTGGAGGCTCCACCTACCTGCCCCCACGCCCCACTCCCCTAGGCCTCATTGCACCTTCTCAGGCTGATCCTGACCATGACTTTTATCTTCTCTTTCCTTTTCTTGCTCCACACTCCTCTACCCGACAAGGTAGTGGGAAGATTACATGAGGCCACAGGTTAAGCAATCCCATGCCTGTCACACTGTCAGACTGATAAAGGCTTGAACCCTTCCTTGCCTCACACAACCCCAGATTCTACTCCTTCCCAACTCTCCTCATTAATAATAGACTTTGTAAACTAACATTTTATTGAGTACTGACTATGTGCCAGGCAGTATTCTAAAGCACTTTCTTATGCATTAATACTTGTAAAGCACATAAAATGATGCTTGGCACAGAGTGAGGACTCAATAAATGTTAGCCAGTACTACTGTCATATTATCTCACTTACACCCCATAACTATGGGATACGCTCATTACTGCCACAAGCTTGTAGGTATGAAACAGAGGCACAGAGAGGTTAAGTAACACGTGCAGGGTCAGGCTGCCAAGACGTAGGCTCCAGTAGTCTGGCCCAGAAGCCTGGGCTCTCAACCACTCTCTACTGCAATATACTCAGGGCGTTTCAGGTTCAAAATCCTGCCCCATTTGTCAATTCATTTAATTTTCACCCTCATTCTGGGAGCTGGGTAGGACCAGGTAGGCAGTACTTTACAGATGAGTAAATAGAGCTCAGAGATATCAAGGGATTTGCTCAAGGTCACATGGTCACTAAGGGTCAGAGTGGGAAATCCAGCCTAGTTCTCTGGCTCCCAGGTCTGTGCTCTTCCCATGAACTGCCCACTGCCCTGGCAATGGGAGCCATCCTTCTTTACCAGATTGGAACACCCCCCGACCCCACCCAGAAGCCATTGTGTCCATCAGAATAGAGCTCTGCCAGACTGGGTACAGTGCAACCCACAGAGAATGTTCTTCCTGCTCTGATGACCAGCCCTAACTTCACCTGGGCCTTCTGCCTTTTGGCTGCCACAAGGAGGAGATGGTACCGAGGGGCGACAGGGAGGCTGACATCATCGAGGCCAGCTGCAGGAAGCAGTAGGGCAGATAGAGTCTTCTCAGGGCTGTCTTTGTCCAGAGCCTCATTGATGAGGCTGATTGCAAGGACCCCTAAGAAACAGAGATCTAGGTGTGTGTGGGGTCCCTAGACTTACAGCTAAGGGACAGGACTGCCTAAGTTGGGCCATCTCCACCCAGCTCCAGACTATACTCACGGTCAGTCTCTTCTTGGGCCTGTGCATTGACCTGGCTCACAGTGGCCTGCAGGTCATTCCAGCTCAGGAAGTCCTTACCCATCCCACGCTCCTGTTGCAATTTCAGCAGGGCATCGAAGTAACTGGCAGCGGGGTGAAGGGCAAAGAGGTGAGTAGCATGTAAATCATCAGCCAGAAGTCAGGGGAAAGAGTTGAACGATTTTTCTCACTTGACCTCCAGGACACCACACTCTTTTAGTTCTCTTCTTGCTTCACAGGCTGTTCTTTCTGAGACACCCCTGCTGGTTCCTCCCTGACATCTAAACATGGAAGCATCCCAGTCTTCAGCCTCCAGACCTTTTCTCTCTCCATACTCACACCATAGGTGATCTCACCCAATCTCATGACTTTAACACCATATGCTCCTGAAAGCACATCTCCAGCCCATTCATTTATCCCAGCCAGCATCTTGTGATTTCCAAGTGAATGTCTAATAAGCACCTCAAACCCAACAGTTCACATCTGAACTGATTCCCCTGCTTAACCTGCGTGTCCCACCATCTCTCCCATCTTGCCCCAAATCTTGGAGTCATACCTAATTCCATTCTCCCTTATACCCCATGTCTATTATATGACCAAATCCTGTCAGTTTGCTTTCAAAATGTATCCAAAATCTGACTCCTCTTCCCCATCTCCACTACTGCTCAAGGCCAAGCCCTCATCATCTCTTGCCTAGATTACTCCCATAGCTGTCTAACAGGTCTCTCTGCTTTCCCCTTGTACCCCTGCAGTCAATTCTCAGCACAGCAGCCAGAAAGATCCTGTTAAGTAGATCAGATTGCTGGGCATGGTGGCTCACACCTGTAATCCCAACACTTTAGGAGGCCAAGATGGGAGGATAGTTTGAGCCCAGGAGTTCAAGACTAGCCTGGGCAACATAGAGAGATCCTATCTCTACAAAAAAATTAAAAAATTAGCCAGCCATGGTGGCATGTGCCTATAGTCCTAGCTACTTGGGAGGCTGAGTTGGGAGGATCACTTGAGCCAGGAGTTCAAGGATGCAGTGAGCTGTGATTGCATCACTACACTCCAGCCTGGGTGACAGAGCAAGACCCTGAGCTGTGATTGCACCACTGCACTCCAGCCTGGGTGACAGAGCAAGACCCTGTCTCTAAAAATAAAAAAATAAAAACGAAATAGGTCAGATCAACTCCCTCCTGGCTCAAAACCTCCCATGGCTTCCTTCCTCACTCAGAGTAAAAACCAGAGTCCTACATGGTCAGGCCTCAGCTACTTGGTCTTCATCTCCCACTCCTCTTTCTTCCTCACTTCACTCCACCACACTGGCTTCCTGGTGTTCTTTGAACACACCATGCACATTGCTTTCTCAAGGCCTCTGCCCCAGATAGACTCATGGCAATCATTTATGCCCTTTAGGTCTCTTTCAAAATGACCTCCTCAGCAAAGAGGCTTTGCATAACTACATTATGTAAAACAGAAAAACCGTCCCTACTATGTCTCTACCCGTTACCCACTTTGCCCTATTTTATTTTATTTTTCTCTATGCCTCTTCTTCTTTTGTTTTCCTTCTTTCTTTCTTTCTTTTTTTTTTTTTGAGACGGAGTGTTGCTCCTGTTGCCCGGGCTGGAGTGCAATGGTGCAATCTCGGCTCAACACAACCTCTGCCTCCCGGATTCAAGTGATTCTCCTACCTCAGCTTCCAGAGTAGCTAGGATTACAGGCATGTGCTACCACACCCAGCTAATTTTGTATTTTTAATAGAGATGGGGTTTCTCCATGTTGGTCAGGCTGGTCTCAAACTCCCGACCTCAGGTGATCCTCCTGCCTCGGCCTCCCAAAGTGCTGGGATTACAGGCGTGAGTCTCTGCTCCCGGCCACCTCATCTTCTTTTCTAATCATCTGTCTCCCTCTACTAGCATGTAAGTTAGACAAGAGAAGAAAGTATTTTGTTCACTGGTGTTTCCCCAGCACCTAGAGTAATATCTGGCACATGGGTCAGTACTCAAACATCTGCTAGGAAAGAATGAATCAATGAAGAAAAGAGGAATGACTGTGACCCCATCCACTCCCAGGAAGAAACACAGGCGAAGGGACTGTGAACAGACCCAGAGGGTGGGCCTGGGCCCAAGAATGGGACATCATGCACAAGGCAAGTCTCCAGCAGAAGACTGCTGAGTCTTGGCTGCATTCCCCCATCCCTCACTCCCAACGTGTGGCTAAGCCTTTCTCACCGCTGGGCATTTTCTCCTTCCACCTCTGCCAGGCCTGTGGCAGGGTTCACCAGGCTGCTCCAGAAGCCACTGGCATCCTGGGCCTCCAGGGCCCGGTTAATCAGGACCACAGCTGAGAGCATCTCCACAGCCACGAAGAGCTCCTCCTGGCCAAGCTCCTACAATGGGTGGGAGGGCCAATTCCCAAGTGGGCAGGTGAAAGGTCTAAAGGCCTATTCACCATCCTGCCCCTAAGGTTCTCAAATATCCCAGAGTCTCTATCCCAAAACCCCAGTGGCCTGATTCATTCACTAATAATCATCATATGAAATGCTTGAGAATACTTACTATGTGCTCAATTATAAGTACTTCACACACATTATCATTTAATTTTCATAATAAGCCGACAATAGAACCATAGTACCATTAATATCCCCATTTCACAGATGAGCCCACAACCAATAATGTAAGTCAAAATGAGCTGCCTGATTTCAAAGCCCACACTTAACAAGTAAGCTCTACCAGCTCCCATTGGTCCCTACTGCACATCAAGAACTGTATTAGCTGGGTGCAGTGGTTCACGTCTGTAATCCTAGCACTTTGGAGGCCAAGGTGGGCAGATCGCTTGAGCTCAGGAGTTTGAGACCAGCCTGGCCTACATGGCAAAATCTTGT
The DNA here is from genome assembly GCF_000951035.1 of Colobus angolensis palliatus. Taxonomy (NCBI): domain Eukaryota; kingdom Metazoa; phylum Chordata; class Mammalia; order Primates; family Cercopithecidae; genus Colobus; species Colobus angolensis. The sequence continues at coordinate 3,743,902 of NW_012121487.1, forward strand.
CTCTACTAAAAATACAAAAATTAGCTGAGCATGGTGGTGCGTACCTGTTGTCCCAGCTACTCAGGAGACTGAGGCAGGAGGATCGCTTAAACCCAGGAGGTGGAGGTTGCAATGAGCCGAGATCACGCCAGTGCACTCTAGCCTGGGTGACAGAGTCAGACCCTGTCTTAAAATAAAATTTTAAAAAATTGAACTGTACTAGGCTCTGGGTATACAGAGATAAAAATGGAGTGGTCGCCTCCACACTGCACTGCACCACACACCCAAAAAGCCCTGGCCCCATTTCCCTGCCCTGCCTTCTTCTCCTTTTCAAACATCTGCTTATGCTGTGCCCTCTGTCTAGAGCACCCTTCCTATTTTCTTCTCTTTTTTTTTTGCAATAGAGTCTCACTCTGTGGCCCAGGTTGAGTGCAGTGACGCAATCTTGGCTCTCCCGGGTTCAAGAGATCTCTGAGCCTCAGCCTCTGGAGTAGCTGGGATTACAGGCATGTGCCATCACCACACCTGGCTAATTTTTGTATTTTAGTAGAGATGGGGTTTCACCATGTTGGCCAGGCTGGTCTTGAAATCCTGGTCTCAAGTGATCTGCCTGCCTGGACCTCCCAAAGTGCCGGTATTATAGGCGTGAACCCCCATGTCCAGCCCCCTTCCTATCTTAACAGAATGTTGTGAACATCAACAACAATAATAAAGCTAAAGCTTACTTTCCAGGTTCTTCTCTAAGCAAATATGTTACCTCATTTAATCCTATAGCCTGAGGTAAACATATTATTGTTCACATTTTATATTCAAAGAAATTGAGCAGCAGACAAAGTAATTAACTTGCCCAATGTCACATAGCTAAGAACTGGCAGAGCCAGATTTGAACTCACACAGCCCAGCTCAAAAGTCCACAACTTTAGTCACAATGCTTTACTTCTTAGTACTTATTTTATGCTTCCTTGTCATAGTCATTCCTATGTTGAACTATGCCTTTCCTGAGGGCTGTGCCTGTATCCAAGTCATGCTGGGAGTAGACGCTCTATAAACACCTGCTGTGGGTGTAGTTCTCTATTGATTCTCTTCCAGGAAGCTTTTCCAGCTCTGCTTCCTCCATTTCCTTGGTCTGAAGACTTCTTCCACCTATGTCATCTGCTCTTCTCTCCCTGTCTCTCTTTGGACCCTCAGGTGTGTTCTAACTCCTCCGACAGACTGAAAATCCCTAAGTGAGGGCCCTGTCGCTTCACTGTCAGAGAAGAGGCATGGACTGGGACGAGGTGGGACAGCGAAGTGGTTCAAAGCATGGGCCCCCGCATCCACTCCCAGCACTGGCACTCACAGCTGTGTTGGGCAAGTGACTTAACCTCTGCATCTCAGTTTCCCCATCTCTAAAACAGAATGTCTCCCTCATAGGGTCTTTTTAAGGATTAAGTGAGTATGTAAAGCAGTGTTTGCTCAAGGTAATGGCTATTAAAATATGCTCAGTAAGGCAGGGATGAGCTCTTTCCCCATCCTAATCTCGTGCCAGCATCTCATATTGCACTCACAAGAGGGTGGCCTGGGCTGCCTGTCCTGATCCCTCCAGCTACTTGGGGGCCGCAGAGCTAGACCCACATTTCTGGGGCTTACCCCCTGCTGCTGCCGCTGGAGCACTGCCAGCTCCTGCTGGTACATAGCTGACGCAACAGGGTACACTGGAGGCAGCTGGGCCTCAGGGCACATCAGCTCCTTCACAGTGTCAGCCACCACTCCCCTCTGGATGGCTTTGTTGATCCGCTGCACAGCATGGAGCACTGTAAGGGAGGAGAGCAACAGGTTGTACAGGCTGGGCATTCAGTGGCATCTCCACTCTCCTGACCAACTAGGCTCTGCCGGGGGATCTTGGTGGGGAAATTCCTTTGTAACTGCTCTCAAAAACCTGTGAGGTTTTCTGCTAGGTTTAAAATGCCTTTCTAAATGTTCAGGAAGAAAAGGGGCTGGGTCCCTTTAAGAAGAGGCTCTGTAAGAAGCAATTTGTCAGGCCTTGAAATTGAGTAGCTCAGCATGTAACACAGAGTGGCTGTCATGGCAGAGGGTGAGTTCCTAAGGTAGTGAGCACAAGATTGACAGGTGGCTATGGAGCGTAACTAAGATGAGGTTAGTCAGGGGGCTCTAGGGACCAAGGCTTGATGATAGCACAGAGAAATAAGGAACCAGTTCCTAGGTGGAGCCGTTTGCTGCTAAGGGCAGCAGTAAGCTTAAAAGGGGCTGTGGTGCCTCAACGTAGTCTGAGTTTACAAACTCCGTGGCTAATAAAATGCCAAGCAGATAGGGGCACTGGCATCAAAGAGAGCACAATCTACTGGGAAGAGCTAAGGATACCAAAGTACCTACAGTGCACTGCTGTCAATGTCATGTTAGAAGTCCACCTCCCCCCACCCCCACACAATGCTATGGCAGAGCAGGGGAGGAGGGATTCTGGCTGGGAGAGCAGGAAGACTTCACAGAGGAGGAAGCCTTGGAGACAGCTCTGGAGAATCTTTTCACCTGCTTATCAACAGGTGAGAATGCGGGAGAAATGTAACCCAAAGGACCAGAGGCCGGTGATGGGAAAGGCTGGAGGGCAATCTAGGGAGAATAGACAGTTTGCTAGGCTGAACTGGGTGGAATGTGAACAGAAGAGCTGGCGAAGAACTCTGGAAAGGTCTTATCTGCCAGGACAAACAGACAGGACTAAAGTCTGGGCTAAATAATGCAAGAACCCATAAAGGTCTGAAGATGTTCAACAAGGGAGATAAGATCAGATCTGTGCTTCAGAGATTACTCTGGCAGCCGCAATCGGCAATCGGGAATGAACTGAGCAGATTAGGAAAGCAGCCAGTCAGGAATGGCCTGGGGGCTACTGAAAGCTAGTGAATGTTGGAAAGCTCTGTTAGACGAAGGTAAATGGTTACTGAGCAACCTCTAAACCTGACAGCAAGTCCAGACTAAGGCAAGCAACTGTAACAGGTCTAGTGTCCACAGGCTACTGCATTTTGCCTCAGCACTGTTTCTCTTCATACTTGCAGTGTAGATAGATCTCTTGGAGGAAGACAATTACAAACTCGCATTCTTGTAATAAATAATTATATTTGTGGCCGGGCCCAGTGACTCATGCCTGTAATTCCAGCACTTTGGGAGGCCAAGGTAGGCAGATCAGTTGAGGCCAGGAGTTTGAGACCCACCTGGCCAACACAAAGAACCCCACCTCTACTAAAAATACAAAAATTAGCCTGCCGTGGTGGCAGATGCCTATCAATCCAGCTACTCAGGAGGCTGAGGCAAGAGAATCATTTGAACCCAGGAGGTGGAGGTTGCAGTGAGCTGAGATTGTGCCATACTACACTCCAGTCTGGGCAGTAGAGTGAGCCTCTGTCTCAAACAAAAGCAAAAACAAATAAAAAAGAATTATAATTTGTATATAATGTTTTTAAGGGAAACAGAGTTAGAAGATGAGCTTCTTGCTCATATTCTGGAAAATTACTACATTTCAGAAGCCAAAGGAATTCAAGCAGGTTGAAACTCAAAATTATAGGTAAACTACCTGGAAGAAAACTGCCTGCCCCAGGAGACCAACCCAGTGCAGTATTGCCATGTCATTATCTCTAAGTTCTTAATGAACTTATCTGTAGTGTCCCCCCAGGCAGCAGGAATACAGCAGACTATGTGAGGGGAGAAGTCCCTAGCCAGGCTGGAAGCAGCAGCAGTGTGCACTGCCCAACACAGAAGCCATCAAAGAGGTGGGATACTCTTCTAAGAGCCAGAGATATGCACAGAGCAGTCCTCAGACCTGGAGATGACTTACTGGCTTGTTCCTGGTCACCCTTTGTGTTGGCTGCAGCCACACCAGCCTGGACTTCCTCCTTTTCCAGAAGCTCCACCAGGCCCAGCTCCTAAGAGAGGGAAGAGATACAGTAGAATGGAGCCCTTCTGGGGCCAAGACCATGCTTTACAAGCTGCCAGCATGAGCTCCCAGGTCTACCCAGCCACCTAACCTCAATCCTACCTCTCCCCTTTAGGCTGGCTCACTCATCCTTATTAACCCCTTGCTCTGTCGCCCAGACTAGAGTGCAGTGGCACAATCTCGAATCACTGCAACCTCCGCCTCCTGGGTTCAAGCGATTCTCTGCCTCAGCCTCCCGAGTAGCGGGGATTACAGGCACGTGCCACCACACAGGCTAATTTTTGTATTTTCAGTAGAGACAGGTTTACCATATTGGCCAGGCTGGTCTCAAAGACTTGACCTCAAGTGATCCACCTGCGTCAGCCTCCCAAAGTGCTGGGATTACAGGTGTGAGCCATGGTGCCCAGCCCTATTAACTCATCTTTAACCTTTCTTGCTCAGCAAGCATGTAAAATAACAACATAGACAACACAAATAGTGTCGGCGGAAAAGTCAACTGCGTTAAAAACAAGATTGCTAAGTGGAGGCACCAGTTCAGCAATGGGGGAGCACATTACTGCCTATGGGACTGTCCTTGGGTTCCTCCTGGTCAGTCTGGGGGACTCTCAGGGACAGAAGCTGATCAGTCTGGTCTACTAGGCCTTGGAGTGATTTAACCATTTAAACATGCAGTCAGCACTTACAGAATACAAAGGACCAACAGTGGTGATCCCTAAGTAAGAGGCCCTCTCCCATTCTACAGTCATATAGAGGGGGTGGTAGGTAATAGACAGAGGCTAACCTGTGCCTTCTGCTCTCTGTCTGAGCTCAATTGCTCCAGGTACCAGACAGCAAAGTCTCTCCTCACCCCTCGCAGGGCCAGGGCAGGGTCTTGAAGGGCCTTGAGCAAGGCTTCAGGGCTCTGTCTTTCCAGGGCATCATCAACAACTTCTAGAGCCCCATGGACTGAAAATAAAGATACTCCATAACAGACAGTGTGAGAAAGCCACCTCTCATAATCCCCTAGTCCAGCCCCAGGAATCTGCCCTCTTCTTGCCTGCCTGGAGTTACCCCCACCCTTTCCCCCTTGGTTCCTGGGCCCATTTGGTTCAGCCCAAATTCTTCAGCTTGGTCTTCACAGCCTTCTCACTTCACCACCCCAAACCCCAGGGATATCCTCACCCAGACAGGCAAATGCCTACCCATCCTGAGCCTTCACACAGCTCCTACCCAGATCCCCCTTCCTCATGTATTATCCACACTGCTCCTCTCGAAGGACCCCAGTTCAACCTCCCCCCAGCATCAAGAGCTGCTCCTCTCTGTGGTTCTCCAGTCAGACAGAAACTTCCCGGACACGGACTACTTCTCTAGACACTGATGGCCAGAAAGCAGTGCACATACTCCTTGGACTCTGATCTTTCCCAGAGGCAAGAGTTGGCCCAAGTGAGACCACAGGGCTTTCTGGCTTGAGAAAAGCTATCCCCCAACCTCCCAGTGCAGGGGCTTACCCTGAGGGCACCCCCAAACCACTCCTGCCTGATCTCTCTTACCGTTGACATGGTTGATATTGCCCTGGATTTCAGCCTGAGTTAGGTAGTGGTCATAGATGTCCTGGCTTTCTCTTTCATCCTGCAAAAACTCCATTGAGAGGGAATCTGCGAAACCCAATTCAATCTTCTTGTCCTGCTCTTCCCTCCCTGGCTACACTTATTTCTTCTTCTGGGGACCTTCCCAAGGCCAAAGGTCAGTCTGCTCAGAATTCAGAAAATTGTGGGCTCTAAACGCCTGGCACTGACACATTTAAGCCAAACCAACCTTTGGAACCTCCAGTCCAATCTCATTCTGTTCTACATTCCAGTGCCCTTCTCAGGCTTCCCTGAAGATCATCCCCCAAGAACCTCTTCTCCAGTCTTCTTTTCTGAATTCTCATCATTCTTCCAAGTTCCTTTCCTATTTCTCTAAAATCACTGACAAGTTATGGTTTCTCTAAGAAGCAATTTTGGATCCTAGAGACATGACAGACAGGAGTCCTGGTTTCACTCAAGACTTTCCAGCCACTCAACTTTTCGATCCCTGCAACCCAAGACTACTTCTTACATGGTTCCTGTCATTGGCTGCCTTCTCCATCTTGGCCTGGGCCAGCATCTCCTGGTAGATGGCTGCCAGAGGCTCTCGGAGATTCTCCAGAAGAGCACTGGGATTCTGCAAGGCAGCCAGGGTGTCCTCCACCACCCCTCGCTCCACTGCTTCATTGATGGCAAGAACAGCTGCATGGACTGGGAGGGGGCATGGAAACAAGGTCAGGAGGCCAGAGTGAACCCCAGACTGGAGCACAACCAGTAGCAGGCCACTCTAACGTCATCCTTTTTCCCACCCTCAGGGGCCAGGCAAACCAGGTAGCCTTATGGCCCTATCTGTGGACGAGAGCTGGCCAGAATCCATCCAATGGCTGTGAGGCTTGGAGCCCTCCCATACCCACTGACTCTACTCCTGGCAGGGCAGAGCCTAGTCCTTACCTGCAGCCTCATCCACCGATAGCTCATTGGCCAGGATGCCCCCGATCTTGCTGAAGGCAGGCAGCTGGAGGCCATATTTGGCCAGTTCGGACGCCATGTTGCTGAGTTCCTCAGCTGCAATGATGCCACAGGTGCCCTTCATCAGGTCCAGAACCCCCAAGACCCTGCCCAGGATGCGGTGGTAGGGCAAGGAGCTAGGCTTACCTGTGAATTTCACTTTCCCGTATAGATCATGTATCTGAGGGGCCAATCCCAGCCGGAAGAGGAATAGACTAGGAAAAAATGGAAGGCATTGGAAGGCACTGGGGCCTATTCATTTTGACACTCTGCCCACGATGGGTTTGAAGGAGATACTATGGGGACCTAGAGATGAAGACCACTCAGCACCTGCCCTCAAGTCATCCCCAACCCACATAAAGAAATATGACCATAAATCAGCCCGAGGAAAGTGCTGCAGAAGGTAAATAAGATGGTGTTGGGGGTCTGAGGGGATTAGGAAGGCTTCACAGATAAGGCCACATTGCAGTAGCAGGTCACTCAACGGAGACAGAGGACAGGAAGGGCACAGCAAGCAGATACCTGCTGAGCTAAGGCACAGGGGCACAAAGGGACATGGGAAATGAAGTCAGAAAGAGAAACACAAGGAACAGGTCAGTCACTTGCTGTGATTTAGCCAGCTGGTTGCTGATGGCTGGCTGTAAGTAGGATCAAAGAGCCTACACCATCCACACTAAGTGGCTTGCCTGTGTTGCTCTCAATAGGTCCTGTTCTGATTCCTTTATGCCCAGTTACACACTGAAGGCCCTACCCTGCTACCTTCCTGCCTCTGGTACCCTGCTTACCCTTCCCCTTCACCCACACAGGCCATACATAAATGTGCCACAGACATGCACACAAATCTAAACACAACTCTGAAAATCTGAAAGCTCACTCTCCTGAGCAGGGCTCCCTGTGCTCTACCCTTCATCCTTCTCGCTGAGTTTGTTGCTGCTGATTGTTGGTTGCATCCACCTAGAGGAACCTGGATGATAAAATTTGAGGTTTCTCACCTGAGAGCATGGATGCAGTAGACTACCCGGGGCATGTTCTTTTTGTCATAGATGTCTGTGGTCTCTGGGAAGAAGGTCTAGAAGAGAAACCAGTCAGTTACTGCCATTGGGAACCTTTAAGCAGCACCAAATATGGAGGGGGGGTGCCGAGGCATGGGTCTTCCTCTTCAACCTGAGGTGTGCGCTCCCTTGTTACCTGGGGTATCTAGGTCAGTCTCCCCCAACCATTTCAAGTCAGCCTGGTATAAAAGAAAGGCACTGGGGATGCATACTAAGCCAAGGCTCAGTCACAGACACATAGTCCTAGGGTGCCCTGGATTAACCAAACACCAGATAAGGCTATCAAGGCTACAGGATATAAGCCATATCCTCCAAAAATAACAACAACAACAACAACAACAAAAACAAGCCCCCAGCTGTCTTCCAGATGTCTACAGTGAGCCTGCATGCCTCACCTTAGACCCTTGCCAAAGAGGTGGTATGCTGGAGAGCTGGCCTACTCCCATGGAGGGCCCAATGAGGCATATATTGCCAAGGACCACAAAAGTATCAGGCTGTTATCCCTGTCTCCAAGCCAGCGGCTTCTGATCAATGTGAGACCTTCTAAGAACCGAGTGGCACCAGGTATGGCTTCTCAATGCCACCTAACCTCAATATATCTTGGTTACATTTAGATTCACAATAAAAGACCAAATTTAGAGACCTAGAGTATTCCAGTCCCACTGAAGACACATGACATCTATTGCTTCTGCCTCCCATCAAAGTGTCTTTCTTTACTGCTGTTTCCTGTATTACAGTTCCTTTCTACAGTGAAGAAAAACAAAGCAGAAAGAAACCATACATTGTAGAATCCTATCATGCCTTCATTTGTATAGCTCTTCACAATTCACAAAGGGAGTTCACACAGACCATGTGATCTTCCTGACAACACTGTAAGGTAGACAAGGCAGGGCTCACTATCCCCATTTTACAGACGAATAACAAATTGAGGTTCAAAGAGTGAAATCATGTGTCCAGTTGGGGTTTAGGACCTAGGCTTCTAACTCAAAGTCTACCACCTAGGGAGGTGTATACCCTTGCTTCACACTGTGAAATTTGGTGGAGACAGGGCTGGCCAATACGAGCATGACATAGCAGGCCCTCCTGCACCCCCCACTGCATAATGGGAACTGTGACACTCAGGCCAGGGAAACTTCACCTCCTTTCATTCACAGGGAAGAGGAGGCAGAGAAAAGATAACCTGATTCAAAGACGCACAGTTGCAAGGAACTGTTCTCTTAGATTAGTTTAGAAGACACATGGAAATAGGGCTAAACGGTTCAGGAAGATAAAGCATGGGATTGTGGGGGGTGGCTGGTAAGGAGTAAAGATGAATACCAATCTTCAGGCCCAGTATTACCGAAGGCAGACCAATGTGGGCTATTGCAGACAGCCAAAAGTTGATGTTGTCTGTGTGACGGAAATGTAAGCCAGCTGCCTGAAAGGGAAGGAAAAAGAAAATCTATTTCCACAGTTCTCAGCACTCCCTATGGGTAGAGCCCAGACTACAGCTTAAAGATTCAGGAGAGATGGGCAGAGGGGAACCAGAGGACCACATCTTGTGAATTTTCCATCCTTACCAGCACAGAAAAACATAGATTAATAACACTCCCTTTTATCCAGATTTGGACAATAAGTTATATGGTCACTGTACCCTCACAGCTTTGAGGAGAAGGGATCGTTTGAGGGGAAGTAGGTAGAAGGTGGAGTCCAATCCTCCCACCTGGTACCGCAGCTGCTCCACATCATAGATCTTCTTCAAGGGAACCACGGAGGGTGCAAAACAGTGGCCCAGCTTGGCCAGCAGCACTCCATTGCGAAGGCTCTCCTCCAGCTCCACCGGGGAAGGAAGCTCCTCCTTCAGGCAGGCCTCCATCCAGCTACGAACATGAGAGCACCTTCTCACAAACTCTGGCAGACCACAGTGATTTATTCGAACAACAGGAATTTCCCTCTCCCCCTCCTTTTAAGTGGCCCCTGACCCTCCTCTGCTTCCTGTTCCTGCCCTACCTCCAGCTCCCCTCTCTGCCCATTGCCTGCCTGTTCCCACCTTCTCCCAGGCTGCCCCAAATATCTGGATTGGCCAACCCTCAGCCCCACCCTCCCAGCAAATCTTCCTTGACAGATCCTGAACCTGTCCATCTTCAATGAGGCTTAACTGTTACATAGCTTCTCACTCAGTCTAGTTACATCTTTTTTTCTTTCTTTTTTTTTTTTTTTTGAGATGGCATCTTGCTCTTGTTGCCCAGGCTGGAGTGCAGTGGCGTGATCTCAGCTCACTGCAACCTTCACCTCCTGGGTCCAAGTGATTCTCCTGCCTCAGCCTCCCGAGTAGTTGGGATTACAGGCACCTGCCACCACACCCGGCTAATTTTGTATTTTTAGTAGAGACGGGGTTTCTCCGTGTTGGACTGGTCTCAAACTCCCGACCTCAAGTGATCCACCCATCTCGGCCTCCCAAAGTGCTGGGACTACAGGCATGAGCCACCGCACCTGGCCCTAGTTACATCTTTAACTGTTAAACCAAACAGAATGTGCTCACTTCTTTCATTCTGGATTGTTCTCCGAGAACCTGGGTGCAGAAAGGTCATGTCTACCTGAATGATCTACATGGCTCATAACCCAGCTTTGATGATGATGAGGGTAGTGGGGCTGATGGAAGGGGAGTAGCACAAAGGAACAGAAAGACCACAGCTCTTGGAGTATGAAGGCCTGCTTTCCAACCATCTCTCCTACTTCACCTCTGTGAGCCTCAGTTGCACAATATGCAAAATGAGGATAGTGCCACCTGTATTTCCTTCAGTGGGCAGCTGCCAGGATCAAATGAGCTAATGAATGTGAAAACACTTTGAATATAAATGTAAAGTATTATTATTACTGGTGGTTGTATGAGGGAGAGATTAAAGTCTTCTCAGATGGAATCTCTAAACTTCTCTACATATTGGGGTCTAATTGGAAAGTACCTGTTTCCAAAAAGAGAGCCAGTTAATACATTGTTCCATGTCTTCCCTGCCTTAGACACCTGATTTTTCCTGATTGCCCCATCCTATTGACTTCCTTTAAGAAAATTAAAAGTATCCTATTGATTAAAGGCAAAAAATTAAGTATGTATCCTGTTTTTCCTATACAGATTGACTTTTAGAGTAACCAAATAGTCCTAAGATGATGAGGGAATGTTCTTTAGGATTTCAGCTAGTAAATATGGAAGAAATGACAGAACTAGAAAATAGTCATTTTACACCCTTGATAAAATAATAAATTCTGATGTAGACCAACAATGAATGAAGGCATTAGATGAAAAGTTAATGGGAAATTTTATGGCGTGTAAATCAGGTTGGTTTCACCTAAACGCCCAGATTTAGCATCACTAAAAGTGAAACAAGCAGACATCGTATTCTTTCTATAAGATGTGATATGGAACACATATCTTATATATGTTAAATATCACAAATTTTATATATATATCTATTACAGTATATAGGGGGTAAAAGGATCTGAGTGGGGGGGAAAAAACCCACCAACACTAATGAAGACTTCTTGTCAAAAATGGTTTTTTTTTGTTGTTGTTGTTGTTTTTTTTTTTGAGGCGGAGTCTCGCTCTGTCGCCCGGACTGGAGTGCAGTGGCCAGATCTCAGCTCACTGCAAGCTCCGCCTCCCGGGTTTACGCCATTCTCCTGCCTCAGCTTCCCGAGTAGCTGGGACTACAGGCGCCCGCCACCTCGCCCGGCTAGTTTTTGTATTTTTAGTAGAGACGGGGTTTCACCGTGTTAGCCAGGATGGTCTCGATCTCCTGACCTCGTGATCCGCGTCTCGGCCTCCCAAAGTGCTGGGATTACAGGCTTGAGCCACCGCGCCCGGCTTTTTTTTGTTTTTTTGAGACAGAGTCTCACTCTTTCACTCAGGCTGGAGTGCGGCGACACGATCTCGGCTCACAGCAACCTCTGCCTCCTAAGTTCAAGCGATTCTTCTGCCTCAGCCTCCTGAGTAGCTGGGATTACAGGCATGCACCACCGCGCCCAGCTAATTTTTTGTATTTTTTTGTAGAGACAGGATTTCACCATGTCAGCCAGGCTGGTCTCAAACTCCTGGCCCCAGGTGATTTGCCCGCCTCGGCCTCCCAAAGTGCTGGGATTACAGGCGTGAGCCACAGCACCCATCCAGGTTTTCCTGTTTGTTTTTGGAGACACAGTCTCACTTTGTCACCCAGGATGGAGTGCAGTGGCGCAATCTTGGCTCACTTGCCTCCTCGACCTCCCAGATTCAAGCAATCCTCCCTCCTCAGCCCTCCAAGTAGCTGGGACTATGGGCACATGCCACCATGCCTGACTAGTATTTGTATTTTTTGTAGAGATGGGATTTCGCCATGTTGCTTGTCAAAAATGTTGAACCTAAATCTAATTAAGCCAACATTCATTTATAGGAAATACAGGGTACAGAGGAACAAGCTGAATGACATAAGAAAGCAAGTAGACAATCATCTCTAAAAAACAAAAGGAAAGAAAGAAAAGAAATAGAGACAAAATGTAGGATATTCTTTAGGAAAAATGACCCGGTTTTCTTCAGCAAGTCAATAATATAATGAACTGAAAAAAGGAGATGGGCTGCTCTGGATTAAAGAAAACATACAAGCAGATATACTTAGTGAACTTTTTGGATCCTTATTTGAATAAGATAACTGTAAAAACAGATTTCTTTTTTTTTTTTAAGACAAGCAGGAAAATTTGAAAATGGGCTGGGTATTGATCTTCCAAGGATTTAAATAATTTAGTTGGATAAGCGAACGTCCACATATTTTGGAGATACATACTGCAGTTTATAGGGGGTAAAAGGATGTGACTGGGATTTGCTTCAAAAAAAAAATTAAAAAGTTATTTCAACTCGCCCTTTCCCACAGGACGGACTCTCCATCTGTTGCATTTGCTTTGGGGGCAGATGCCTAGGGTGGGATGGTGGAAAGGGAGAGCAGAAAAGAGTCCATCTTCCTGGACTCTGCTCACCGCTTGGCCTCCTCCAGCCGGCACAGGTACTGATAGGCAACGTTCTGCCGCCTCTGCTCATCCATCTCCTCAGCTGTGAGGCGTTCATCTGAGGAGTTAAACGGGATAAGGTCAATGAAGAGAGCATTACAGGGGTCTTAGCATTGAAGTGCCTTTTTTTTTTTGTCTTTTTTTTTTTTTTTTTTTTTGAGACAGAGTCTTGCTCTGTTGCCCAGGCTGGAGTGCACTGCGGCAATCTTGGCCCACTGCAAGCTCCACCTCCGGGGTTCACACCATTCACCTGCCTCAGCCTCCCAAGTAGCTGGAACTACAGGCACCTGCCACCACGCCCGTCTAATTTTTTGTATTTTTAGTAGAGACGGGGTTTCACCATGTTAGCCAGGATGGTCTCAATCTCCTGACCTCATGATCCGCCTGCCTCGGCCTCCCAAAGTGCTGAGATTAGAGGCATGAGCCACCGTGCCCGGCCCGAGCGTCTTCTCAACGGACTTGTTTAGGCAACCCTGCTCAGAGACCTGAAGCACCTCCCATGTGTCCCTCCTTCTCTTCCCAGGATACCCTTTAATAGGCAGCCTCCTCCTGTGCTGGAGGCATTACTTCTCTTTCCTCTGTAGCCATCTTCCTGTCCTCTTCCTCCTCAAGTCTACTAATGGAACTTCCCTCAGTGCCTCCCAGCTGAGACATCCAGAGCCTTCCTTGGCTTTAAACTTAACTCCTTTTCTTATCCCTAATTAGACTGAGTTCTCCAAGAACTGGACCTGTGTCATCCTTGTTGGTTACTCTCTCAGAGGTTAGGTAATAGAACCAACCAGGATTCATCATTCACTCATTTATTCATTCATCAATACCTCCTTTATGCCAGGCACTGGACTAGCAGACCCCTACTCTTAAGAAATGCAGAGATAAAGGCCTGCATGATGGCTCATGCCTATAATCCCAGCATTTCTGGACACTGAGGCAGGGGATCACTTAAGCCCAGGAGTTTGAGACCAGCCTGGGCAACATGTTGAGACCCCATCTCGACAAAAAAATGCAAAAATTAGCCTGGAGTGATGGTGCACACCTGTAGTCCCAGCTACTCGGCTCAGGGCTGAGGTGGGAGGATCACCTGAGCCCAGGACTTCTAGGCTGCAGTGAACCATGATCGTGCCACTGCACTCCAGCCTGGAAAATAGAGTTACTGGTGGGTTTGTTTTTGAAACAGGGCACCACCATGTCTGGCTAATTCTTGTATTTTTTGTTGAGACTGGGTCTCACCATGTTGCCCAGGCTGGTCTTGAACTCCTGGGCTCAAGTGATCCTCCCACCTTGGCCTCCCAAAGTGCTGGGATTACAGGCGTAAACCACAGCGCCCAAAGATTATTATTATTAGAAGAGAAAAACACCTAAATAAATTAATCTAATGTGATAAGTATGATTATGGCCCATGAATAAAATCTATGGAAGCAGCAGAGGAAGCAAAGGATTCTAGCTATGAACTAGATCTTAAGGACTAAATAGGCAGAACATGGAGAAAGGCAGTACAACAGAGGGAAACATGCCACTCACTTGAGATTAAGTGGAAGGACAAAGAAAATTTTAAAAGATCACAAAGGTACCTTCACTATCCTTTTTGGTATAGGTCACCCAAGGAGGAAAAGAATCTTCAAGCTAAATAAAATACAGAGTATGGCTTCCAAATCCAAGAATAGGCCGGGCGCGGTGGCTCAAGCCTGTAATCCCAGCACTTTGGGAGGCCGAGACGGGCAGATCACGAGGTCAGGAGATCGAGACCATCCTGGCTAACATGGTGAAACCCTGTCTCTACTAAAAAATACAAAAAACTAGCCAGGCGAGGAGGTGGACGCCTGTAGTCCCAGCTACTCAGGAGGCTGAGGCAGGAGAATGGCGTAAACCCAGGAGGTGGAGCTTGCAGTGAGCTGAGATCCGGTCACTGCACTCCAGCAGTGAGACTCTGTCTCAAAATAAACAAACAAACAAACAAACAAAAACCCACCCAAATCCAAGAATAGCAAATCCCTCAAGTGAGACAGCAATCATAATTTACCTTAGTTAGAGCCTCCCTTAATCCTTCTCCTTTCTCTCCCCTCTATTTCCCTTGAGAAACACGATACAAAATCAAACAGAAAGAGTAAGAGAAAACTACACACACAGTAAGAAAATAAACTCAGAGGGCTTGAAAAAAGGCAGAGCTTGGCCAATCTGTCTTTGACTCAGTACTTTATGTCATTCCCGGTTTTTATCCTATTTCCTTATATTGCATATTCTGCAATGATTCAGGCAAGGGCAGGGCTTATTTGAATGAGCAGTTAAGTAAATTAAAACACATGTGCGAGCACACACACACAACCCCCCCCCTCCAAATACAGATTTGAGAACACTGGCCAACCACAGGAAAGCCATCAGTTCCTCCAACAGGGTGTACAAGGAACAAGTGATGGTTGTTAAGCATGGAAAATAAACCAGTAAGTGAATGACATCACCTCAGAGTTATGAACTGAGGACTGTGGGCGATGGGAGGGATTTTGTACATACACACGCTGTCTCAAAAAAATAAAAAACCAAAAAACGGTTTTCCTGTCCTTCTCAGGTCTGGAACTAGTTTTCCTTTAACAGAAGACTGGACATGGACTTTGCTTTTTGAATCCTAATAGAGAGGAAGGGAGGGGTGGAAGAAGGAGCAGGTTTTGCCTTTCATTTAGAATATCAGAACCTTTCTGCCCCTTCCGTCCTTCCAACTCCAGTCTCTCTCTCTCTAAAACAGTGTTTTTGAAAATGTGGCCCAGGGACTACCTTCCTCACAATCACCCGGGGTCAGGGAAGAAGCACAGCAGTGCTTGTTATAAATGCAGATTATGGGCCCCAAACCAGACCTTCTGGAACTGAAGCTCTGGGACAGGACCCAGGAATCTGCATTTCAAACAAGCTGCCCGGGTAATTTCAGCCCCTGTTTGACAGGCACTGTCTGAAAGCGGCATCTCAAAGCCCAAGAGTCCCCCAGATCCCCTGAGGCGTCTTGTCCCGTGGCAGCGCTGGACAAGTATGGTAGCCAGCAGTAACTGCTGAATTTTAAGGAGCCACTAGGACCACCTACATTCTCCCGACTCCGGAACCCCAGAACTTGGAAATAGGGAGAAAATTCCTTGTAAGCTTTAAAGCACATTATTCGGGGGACAATGCGCAGCTCACAGTTCCACTCTGGCCCGCGGCGCCCGGGCTGAGGACTCCCGTCCCACTGAGCAGTCCCACCGCCCTCGCCCCTCAGGCTTCACGCCCGACACACGCCCCAATCTCTCCCAGGACAGCCAAGCCCCCGACCAGCGGCACCACTGCGAGACCCTTCCCAGACCCTTCCCAGACCCTTCCCGCACTCACACGCTGCCCGGCCTGGGCCCGCTGCTCTCCTCTCCATGTTCCTCCTTTTTCCAGGTTTGAATCTCCCGCCGTTGGGCCGCCGCCCGTCACCGTCGCCACGGCCGGACAGGACACTTCCTGTCCACACCGCTGAGAATCCTGGGATTTGTAGTTCCAGGCCGCGGAGCGGGGCCGCCCACGTGCTGGGAGAAGAGGCACACCAGGCCGGGTCAGTACCGTTCCCCTTACAGCAGTTCCTCCCTTGTTCCTCCCAGGCTCCTTTTCTGCTAAACAGTCTTATTCTAGCTGCTGCCCCTGCCTTTGTCTCCAACTAGTATTCCCATTAACCCCTACACTGCTTCCTATGTGTTCCCGAGTCCGGCTAACTTGTGGGCCTACTTGGCGCTATGACTAAGTTAGGTGATGCGAATGCAGAGATGTATAAGCGCAGTGAATGCTCTAAAAAAGTTTGCTGTTCTGACACAAGTGATGGACATACAGTCAAATAAATTAGAGGTCTGTGATGCACAGAGGGAGGGGGTCATTGCTGTGATTAAGAGCAGCGAGGCCGCCGGGCGTGGTGGCTCAAGCCTGTAATCCCAGCACTT